>NW_011888948.1:565204-586996 GCF_000151845.1 Pteropus vampyrus
AGTTCCCTGCTATTAACAGTAACAAAATCAGTAACATCCTATTCCCTTCCTTCTTCCCCACCATCTAGTTTTGATCACTGGTTTTTTTATTAGTGTTTTATCTTATATATCTAACAGTATACTTACTTACAGCATGTTTAAGTTTCCATCAGTCAGCTTCAACTGCTATCCTTTTCCTCACTGCTAATTCCTGAAACAAACCACCACCTTATTCTGCTTTCCATTTACTCTTTCTCTTCCCAATTTTTTGTGAGCTATATTATTTCCACATTGTCAGACTATATAACATTTACATACCATCCTATCATCATTTCCATTTTTTAATCCTAGTGCTCCAAAAAAATTTATTCAATGCTCACCACCTGACTTTATGTTAATGGTTCTCCAATCATTTCTTGGTTGTCTGAAATTTGTTCTCTAGTATATTCTTAAGAAAGGATTCATTGAAACAATATTCTTTGAGTTGTTTTATGTTTTTAAGTGTTTTTTGATGTCCCAAATTCTTGAAAGATAGTTTGGTAAAATATGAAATATTTATTTCCTTGAATATTTAAAATGTTGCTTTATTATCTAGCATAAAATGCTGCTGCCAAAAATCTAATCCAATCTGATTTTCTTTCCATGTTGAGCTGGTCTTTTTCTTTTTCCCACTGATGCAAAAAGGTATTTTTGTGTGTGTGCGTTTAATTTTTAAAATCCAACAATTCTGTAAGAATATATCTTAGTGCTAACTGTTCTAGATTGAATTACCCAGATTCATGGTGTGTCTTTCAACATATGTAGACTTAAACACTCTTTAATGTCAAGTGTTCTTGAACTATAATTCTAATAGCTGTTCTGTTCCATAATTCTAATAGCTGTTCAAATAGCTTTGGTTTGCATTTTTAAAATTTATTTTATTGTGGTAAATTTTGTAATTTTAACATTTTATTGTGGTAAAATTTGTAATTTTAACATTTTTAACATTTATAGAATCCAGTGGCATTAAGTACATTCAGAATGTTATATAACCATATCACTATGCTTTGATTTACATTTGGGTAACTCTTAACACATGCATTTTGGCTGTCTTTGCCTGTCTTGTCATTTTCTCTTCTCTCCTTTAAAAAAAAAAAAATCTTTGATTTTCAATTTTCTACTTTCTATTCTCTATTTCTCTTGCTTTCTGTGATGTACATTCACTCATTTTCTTTCTAATTTAATCACTGTCACTTTTTCCTTATTTTTTCTTGAGTTCTGTCAGCTCTCATTTCACATCCTTCTACGGCCTACTCATCTCATTATTGAGCTCCTTTTATTTATAATTTCAAAGTTTCATCTTTTCCTTAATTTCTCTTCGCTTATTTTGAAATAGATTTGTCATTTTCATCTGCTGTATGGTCACATTTTTTAGTGTTTTCATTATATTATGTTTTATGACTTATTTTTAAGTTTTTTTCTTATAACTTAGTATAAAGTTATATCATAGTCCCTTTCTCCATATATTTGTGTGTTATACTGGACTAAAAGAGGTTCGTTCCAGTGTTATACTGTATGGACGTACTTCAGTTTTAAAAAATCCATTCCTCAGTTGAGACACATTTGGTTTACTTCCAGTTTTTGATGATTACAAATACAACTGCTATAATTATTTGCAGAGAGATGATTATAGGTTTTCACTGCACACTTCACGAGAAAAGCTTACAAAAGTCATTAGGGAAATGTAAATTGAAATCATAATGAGATGCTACTACATATCTCAAATAATGGCTACAATTTTTTTTAATTGATAATGCTAAGTAATTTTAAAAATTGATAATGCTGGCAAGAAAGAGAAGCTAATAGAGCTCTCATATCTTGCTGGTAAATGTCAATGTTAGGTCATATAATAAGGGTATGTTTGATTTTATGAGAAATTATCAAACTGTCCTCCAAATTGCTATAGTATTTGCATTCCCACTAGCAGGATCTAAATCCCATTTCTTTGCATCTTTGCTGCTACTTCATATTTTTTTCCTTTTTTGGGGGGTGGGGTGGATTGGGATGGGGTGAGGGTGGATTTTAAGATATATTGTAATGGCATCTCACTGTGATTTAATTTGCTTTTCTTCAATGATTATTCCATTTTTCTCATTTAATGGTGACCATTTTCCTATGTCATTAAATAGCCTATATCACAATAGCCTATATTCCTTTGCCATTAAATAGCCTATATCACAATAGCCTATATTCCTTTGAAAATATTCCTTTTAAAAGGTTGAAATATGGCCTATTATCAAATGTAGCCTATCTTTGGTGTGCCATATTTTATTAAACCATTTTTTAACCATTGCATATTATTTCCACTTCTTCACAAGAATGAAATTATGCTGTGATCATGAAGCCTTGACTCCACCTCCATTTCCACAGAAATTTTTTATAAAGGGTGAAAGAGTATGCATATTTTGCCTCTTGATGTATGACAAATTACTTTGTTTAAATATTTCTTCAACTACAAGTTAAATATTTTTACACAAGCCATTTGTGCTTGTTCTTCTGTGATCATGAGTTCATGTATCTTGCTCATGTTTTGTCAGGGTACTGACATTTTTATTTGTAAGAGATGAATATACTCCCCAAAGGAACAAAACACACTTTACATACACAGCAAGATAGGGCTATCTCTGACCTCCCCACTCAATTCTTTATTCTATTTGAAATATGAAATATACTTCAAATGAGCAAACAATTATCCAATAACAACTGCGTGCAAACATGTGTTCACCAGACTCAAGGCCTCTTGCCTTCCAAGAAGTTATTGTTTCCCACAAAGTAATATATATACAAATGAAGAATTTGAGTATAGTGTAAGTAGAGATTGCAATTGAATAAAATTGTCTATACTTCGAAAGAAGTTGAGATAGGCGTCAATTACTTTCAAAAGAAAGTAATTTTGGAGAGTGGAAACCATTTTTACAGAGAAAGGCAAAGTACAGAGTCGTCCCTAGGTCCGCAAGTGATAACACAGTCCACAAGCATTGTGGCCTCCCAAATAAGAGTGTAGAAATCTAACAGAACCATCATGAAATCATAACAGAAATGAAGTTATTACTTAAAATATAAAACAAAAAATAGCTTTCTAAAATTAGAGAATAAAAATTCTACTCCTACTATCACTTAACAAATATTTCGTGTGCCCAACCAGAATACATTCTAGCCTTTAATGTAAGCATGTGGCAATATAATGGTGAGAAGCAGCCATCTTGGTCCACAAGATGGAGCTGCATGATAAGAATAGTAGAGCAACAACAGTTAGAAGAATCTTGGGTCCTTGACAACTTTTTGTAGCAAAGTGACCCCATCAGTTCATATTCTTACATAGGGTAAAAAAAAAAAAAAAAAAAAAAAATTTAGGCCGCAATTATTTTTTAGTTTGTTATAGCAGTCAAACCTGTATCTTAACTAATACAAATTCTAAGTTGAGGAATACGGGCTTTGTCAATAATACAATGACATAAATGCTTTTAAGAAAAAAGAAAAGGGCCTAAATTAGAGCAGTAGCAGCGAGAGTAGAAAATTGAAAAAAAAAACCATTTTGGAGGTTGAGCAACCAATTATGCAGTTGGGAAAAAAGGGAGAGGCAAGAATTTCAAATTTTAAATCTAAGCCATTTAATCAAAATAGAAAACACACAAGAGGGAGAGAGTTGTATACAAATGGAGTAGATTTAATTGTCCAAAAGGCTTTGAGTAATGTGTATTAAGTACTAAAGAAAGCAGAACTTGTCAGAGATTTAGGGCTCATTTGCACAAAAATGACAGTTTAATCGCCAGGAGCAAATGAGATTATAAAAGGAGCCCTTATAGTGAAGGGAAAATGTTAGTGTTTCAATTACTCCATCCTTTAAAAAAAGCCATATAAAAGACTTTAAATGTTTTATCCTTTAAGTAAAATGATCTGAATGTTCCAAGTGTTTATCTCACAAGCATTTTCAGTAGTTAATGGACATACTCACGATTCAGGCATTCAATAAATTTCATTGATTACCTGAACAACACAAACTGTAGCGGTAATTTTGATATTTATATTGTTTTAAATCTTTTTTATTTTTAGTCACATTGTTTATCCCCATAATTGAACCACATTGGTTAAAGACCAGAAAAGTGATGGCAAAATGCACTAAATTAGGAAAAGAGAAATATCTCTGAAACTTAGTCTCAGAATGTTCCCCCAAGTGACATTTATGTGATGAAAACTATTATAAAGCACAACAAAGTATTTCTAGTACTTCAAAAGTTATTTTTAAAAGAATGATTATCATTTGCAATTTGGTTTTTCATTAGTAGAGGGGTAGACCTTTCACATTTTGAATGTTTTTTTAATAAAGAGTGCTCATAATCACACTAAAATCTTCACTCATAAAAACATTTAGGTTTTTAAAGTACCAAATGCAAGAATTCCAAACAAGTTCTGAGAGCAGCTTTGACTGATTTATATAAATAGATCATAATCTACATTCTGTCACAAAATACCACGTTCATTTAAAGGGTGTTATTAAAGTTTTTCTTTTATAATTAAAGAGTGCACCACTTGATAATGGGAAAAAATCTAAATTTGTATATGAGATTGCAATGAAAAATAATCTCTAACATACCAATCTAAGTTAAATCGTTTTTACTGAAGTCCCTTAACATTGTTCATGCAAGTGATATTTTAAAAAATTTCTAAGAATCTTCAGATTATATATTAAGTCTAGAGAACTGTATTCTTTTAAGAAAAATTTAAAGATATCTAATTTATTTTTAAATTACTTATCTATTTAAAATTACAGAACTTATTTATGCAATATAGTAAATTTAAAGTTGCAGTATTTTGACTCCATGTTAAAAAAACTAGAAAAGCAATACATTTTCTTTAGAAGAGATGTAAGACACTGATCAGTTTGTTATTCATTAACTGAGATTGTATGCTTTCAATAAAAAATGGCAAATAGAACATTATCACTTAGAGCTCATCTTCATTATCTAAATTTCTTTATAGTATGATCTCATAAAAAGACCTCACAAAAATAAATATGAACCTATCCTTAATATCATTTGTATGTATAAACTGGAATCAACAAATAAATTTAGTTCAAACAAATTGAAAGTCGATTCCAGAAAGTAGGTTAAAATTTTTTTCAGTTATACCCCCAAAATGTATAACACCTCCAAATTACCGCATTATTTTATTCATTCAACAATTATATCGTTGACTATATACCAGGCACGATTACATGTGAACGCTATACAAAAGTTTTAGCAAACATTTCCTGAGCTGCACTATGTGTTATTGGTGTTTCTTAGCCACCGATTTCTTACTGAACTTGAACACTTGCAACTTAAGTTTCATAAGACTCAGATTAAAAAGCAAAAATTGAAAAGAAAATTAATATTTAATTACTAAATTATTTTACTTTTTTTGTATTCCTCCCACAAAATACATGGTACTGTTGAATCTGTTGGGTCATCAGTTAACCCTGGATAACTGAAAACTAAACTCAAGGCAATAGGTATCTCTGCTTTTCTCTCAAGCGAGTCAAAACAGCTCAAGCTAATCACAAACTATTATTAGCCTTCTACAGGTTAGGTTTTCAGATCCGATAAATTTTCCCCTTGAGAGATAATGCATCCTTTCTACTTCAATTTACAAAATGACAATAATGAGAAAGGGTTACTTGTCTCTTTCCTCTCAACCCAAAGAGAGCTCAAGATGCTTTCGCTCACAAAAGCCTCCCCCCCCCCGACACTGCCCCCACGACGAAGCAGCCAAGCAGGTAAAGGCAAACCCAGAGATTTCTAAATCTTCTAAAGATCGTAACCAGGGAAACCAAAATTTGACAAAATTCTTCCTTTACTTCCACTGTTTCTGCAAAGATCACCACTTTCCAGCTTTTAAAAAAGACCAATGCAGGAATGCAGGCTGCACACTAGTGAACAAAAACTGCCCAAACGCAGAAACTGACGCCCACTACTACCAAATGACGGCCTTAGAGAATAACTATCGAGAAAAGCAAACACTTTAGCAGCCTCTCCTTCCGAAACAGAAAATAAAGACGTCTCTTTCGAATCGGAGGATAGAGGTGAGGCATCTTCCTCTCTCCTCTTTCCATTAATCACTAGCCTTGTTCCTTTCTGAACCAGAGTCTGGAGGCTGATGGTCAGAATCTTTCTGAGACAGATTATTATTAGAACTGCTCCCTGGAATCCAAGGAATCAGTGTTAATGCATCAAAGCTCCCGCCAAGCCCTCACAATGACGAACAAAACATGCCTGAGATCCCCATCACCACCATTCATCGCCCTCTCTTCCCAGGGCTGAGAATCAGCCCAGGAATTCAGGAAAGTGAGAAGACCCTCAGGCCCCTCCTCTCCTCCAAAGCTCCCTCAGGACCTCTCTACACCTTGAGTCGCTAAGTAAGCTTTCAACTGCCAAGAAGCCCAGGCTTAGCCACACACAAGATGGCAGCCAAACACCTACCGAAGGAAACAGCTGCGCCACCTCTCCAGCGAAGCCAGCCTCTCGACTGCGGTTATCCCCATTGGCCCAGACAGAGAGCGCGAGACAACCCGAGAGCTCTGACAGCCAATTGGGAGTCGGCGCGCCCCTGCGCCGCCGCGTTGCTGGAGATACGCGCGCGGATCTCTGAGGCGTGGACCCAGTGGGGTGTGCAACCAATGGGCACCCCGCCAGGCGGTGGGATCCGTTGGTGTCCGACTCCTCCCACTTAGTATTCGCAATTGGTAGACCTGGATGTTAGAGATTGGGCGGTTCGCCTTCTCGGCTGTGGCGAGGCGGAACAGTTGATACTGAGGTGAGAGCTGAGGTGAAGTACTTCCTGGCGAGGGGGCACCTGGGCTCGTGGATTCTTGGTGGCGTGGAGTCGGAGAGGAGCCCGACCCCAGCCTCACCAAAGGAGCGGGCAGAGTGGTAAACGCAGTGGAGCTAGTGTAGCTGAGGCACGGCCGTGGGTGGCCCCCGACAGGTTCTGGGGCCCAGGACCTGAGAGCGCCGCGAAGCCCTCAGCCGCGTGGATCTCAGCCCTTGCAACCTCCCTTTTCCTTTCACCCACGTGCAGTCCCGGGCTGGCTGAGTTCTCAAACCCCATTTCAGTCTGTCTCTCGGTATACACCTTAATGTGATGTGATTCCTAAGCAGCTGGGAACCCAAGGCTGTAAAAGGGGCTGCAGGATATGGACTGCAGTATAAAATCCAGAAGCAGAACTTGAAGGTTTAACCACTGACCCATTGCACAGGTAAGACTACACAAGCCCTAAGTAAAATCATTTTCCCGAGATCACGGAATTGAGAGCAGATCTTAAGAGCACGTGACATTAACCGCAAACCAATAAGTTTTTACCCAACGCATAGTTAAAATAAGGAACAGTATGTAGTTAACTGCTCTTCGGCATGTGGAAACCTGCATCGAGTTCTGTATGTGTTGAGGCCAAGAAAAGCGGTAACTAAGGCGGCAGAGTGGAATAATAAAAAAACGTGGGCTCAGACCATTCTGTTTCTTTATTTTTAGTATCTGGCACTTACGGAGTGGCATGCCTCAGTTACCTCACTGGAAAAGCAGATATGCTAATTTACATGATTGTTATGCAGACTATGAAAAAGTGAGATATTTAGAAGTGTGACTGACACATGAGTTATTCTCAAATGTTCATTACCGTCATCTTAATTAAAACATAAGAAACAGAGGAAATGGTCACAGTTTCATAAGAATCTATTTCTAAAAACAAAAAGGAACTGTAAATTGAAGTGAAACTACTTTTCTGCCAAAATGAAAAAGTGAGAAAGGGGAAAATATGAACAAATCAAAAAATTCCTGTTACACTTCAAAATGTTAACACTAGTTGTCTCTGGATGATGTGATTATGAGTGATTTAAATTTTCACCTATATGCTTTGCTGTATTTGCATATTTTCTCCAGTAAGCATGTTTTACTTTTGTAAGTTCAGTTATTTAAAAAATTTTAGAAGATATTAACACCGGGGAGAGCTTCCTTTAAAAATAAGCTATTACTGAGTGTGCTTATTTATATACTGTAGGTGGAAGTATAAATTGTTAGAACCCTTCTGGAAAGCAGTCTGGCAGTATGTTCTAGAAAGCTTTAAAACAGTCCCTTTTTGAAAATTATATACTTAATTTTTAAATTGAGTACACTTTTACATTTTTCTTCTACAAAATTAGAACCTTACAAAGAAACAGTTCATAATTCCTGAATTCCTGCTTGCTCCCCCACCCCACAACAAAGACTGTTGCTGAGTCCACTTTTTTTATACCTAAAATAGACACATATATGCATTTGTAATTTTTAAAGGAGAAATAGTATATTATAATTCTGTAATTCTTGATAATTTTGCATCGTATACATGTTATTTATAGCTCATATTCTCATTTTACTGCTCGATAGTGTTCCAGTGTATAACCGCATTTTTCTGTTAATGTAAAATATATTTTTATCTCATTGGTTTTCATAGTAAATTCAGTTTTGTTTGTTGTGTACTGTATACCACATTTTCTTTGCCATTCTCCTCTTGATGAACAAACGTTAGGTTGTTTCCAATTTTTCACCTTACAAACAATGCTGCAGGGAAATTCTTGTATGTGTTTTCTTGTGCACATTTGCTATTTCTCAAGATATATACCTAAAAGCGGAATTGCTTGGTTTTGTTATGAACATTTTTATTTTTAATACGTCTTGCCAATCTTCCTACAAAATACTTCTACTAATTCACACATCCCACAAGTAGTTATTAGAGTTTAGTTTCCCTGTAACCTAGATCAAGGAGACATTATCTTTCTTTTTGCCCATCTGGTGGATGAAAGTGGTACTCATTTTTTAAAATTTCATTGTCTGATTACCAGTAAGGTTGCAGTGTCCGTGTTTATTAACCTATAATTTATGTAAATTCGTATAATGTCTTTTTTAAAATATCCATTTTTCTATTTAGTCATCTTTTTCTGAATGATTTAGAAGTCTCTATGTGTCCTGGATATGGTATCCTGTATAATTTTTAAAAATTTCTTCAGCGTGTATGGCTATGTCCTTTCTTTGTTACTACTGTTAAAATATGTTACATTTTCTCCCAACTTTTTGTTTGGCTTTTAACTTTTTGGTTTTGTTAGTTTTTGTTTATTTTACAGATTTTTCTCTCTACAATCTTTAGGCCTCTTTTTGTTTTACTGTATTTTTCTAAGATTTCCAGTACAGTATTCAATAAGAGCAGTGGTGGCAAGTGTCCTTCCTCATCCTGTGCCTGACTTTAAATGAAAATACTTCTAGTGTTTCATCACTATGATGTTTGCTGCTAGATTTTAGTAGGCAGCCTATCAGGTTAAAGAAGTTCTCTTTTATTACTAGTTTGTTAAGAGTATGCCCTCTCTCCTTCCCCCAACAGTTGTTGACTTTAACTGAATTTTTTAAATTTTGTTTTCCTGCACCTGAGATGATAGTTTTCCTTTATTAATATAGTGATTAACATTGAGAAACTTTCCAGTTTTAAATTTTTGCGATATTCCTCTGATAAACTCTATATTGGTAATATACTTTTAGTCAACTGCTGCATATTTTTACTTAGTATTTTTGCTTATATACCCAGAAGTGCTTTTGGCCTTGAGTTTCTTTTTTTACGTGTCAAGGCTATACTAATCTCAAAAAAAAAAAAAAAAAATTGACTAGCTTCCCATATTTTTCTCGCTCTGGAACTGTTTGTATACTCTAGAAATTACCTGTTCCTTGAAAGTTTTCTAGAATTCATCTATAAAACTTTATGGACCTGTATTCTGGGAGTGAGAAGTGGGGATATACTTTTTTATATTTATTCCTCTTATTGGGATTTTTACATCTTGAGCCTACTTGGTATTGTCAGTAATATCAATTAGGTATTCATGAGTTGTTCTTTTGGTAAAATATTTTCTTTGCCTCTTACTGATTTTCATATTAAATTCTGTTTTGTTTGGTATGAATGTTTCCTGTATTTGCTGATATGTCTTCTTTCACATCCCTTCATTCAGCCACTCAATGATATTTTGTTTGATTTAAATGGATCTCTTATTTAAAAATGTAGCTAGGTTTTGCTTGCAATCCAGTCTGAGAATCTGTTGTGATTATTAACTTCTTTGGCCTTTTTCTTGTCATCTTATTTACCATGCTTCTCTTCAGATCTTTCATATCTTATTTTAACATTATTCTTCTTTTTAATTGAGGTTAGCCCCAAGTTTTCTTTGTTCAACCTGTTTTCTTTTTAATAGATTACCTTTATATTTTCAACACAGTTCTTATATTTATTTTTTCCAAAGTCTAAATTTAATTAGTGTTGATAACCTCCCTACAAAAAACTTAGCTTGCTTCTACTTTACTTTCTTTGACCTTGCAACAATTCCCTTACATCCCCTCTCCAGTAAAGAACATAATTTCCATAGTTCTATCGTCTAGCATTTTTGTTTTGTTTGTTATTAGCACTCATTTTTAATCAATGTTTATCTAGCATTAATGTGTTTTACTCATTTTCTCTCTATTGCTTCTTGTACCTCAGTACATCCTTTTAGGTTAGCTTTTATTCATGAAGTACTTCCTTATTTCAGAGGGTCCCTGAGAGGTTCTTTGAATGTCTTTAAAAATCTATTTCATCCTCACTATTGAAAGATAGCTTGTCTGAAATAGTATTCTGGGTTCAAACTTATTTTCTTTTGTTGCATCTGGCATTTCTGTTGAGAAGTCTGATACACATCCCTTTCAGATAATCTGGTTTTTCTGGGAACTTCTAAGACTTTGTCTTTATTTTTGATAGTCTGAAGTTTATCCACAGTTTGTTTAATAGTAAATATTAAGAATTTTGTCTTGCTTCTTACTCAATGGATCCTTAGTGGGCTTATGTGTTTTCTAATTCTGAGAAATTCTTGGTCATTATTGCCTCTTCATTCTATTTTATCCCTCCTCTTATTGTTTCTTTGCTCTGTGTACTGAGCGAATTACTCAACTCAATCTTCTATCTTACTATCTGGCTCTTCATCTGAGTCTGTGCTATTATTCAGTATTCTGTTAAGTTTATTCAACAACTGTTTTTATATTCAGGATATCTAATTGGTTCTTTTTCTTTTCTTTTCTTTTTTTTTAGGTGAGGCAACCCTTGGTTGACCTCACAGATTGCAAGGACCTTGTTAGCTTACAATCCCTTATTTTTTATTTTTTACACCTATAGCACTTGGTCTTCCTAGATGGTCTCCCATCCAAGTACTAACCAGGCCTGACCCTGCTTAGCTTCCGAGATCAGAGGGTATTGGGCTTGTTCAGGGTGGCATGGCCGTAGTCTAATTGGTTATTTTTCAAAATTATATGTTATTCATGGATGAGGTTTCCTTCTTTTGCTCTTTGGGAGTATTAAATACAATAACATTTGTTTTAAAATTATTTTCAGGATGCTCTATTAATTCTCCTCTTGAATTGAAGTCCATCAGTTTGTGGGTTTGTTCAGTCTCATGGTGTAGCTTTCTTCAGGTTTTTGATTACTCTTGGTTGTGCACTGAAAGGATTTGCATTTCCATTTGCCCTGTTTTGATGGTGGTTGACATTATCTCTGCAGCTTCCCATCTGTTTCCTTTCCCCAGAGAGGTCTCACAGACTAGGTCCATAGAGAATTCCCGTTTTGTTTTCAGCATGACTACATATTTTTAATTTTTAAAAATATTCTAACATCTCTGTGGGTTTGATGAGGGAATGGGAGAATTTATCGTATGTTAACTAATGTCTTAAGACTGAAAATTGGAGATCTCTTTTTAACCTATTTCACCTATAGGTGTATATCTTAGAGAAATAAACATAGATATGCATAAAGCATATTCTAGCATTAATTATTATACTGAAAAAATAATCTAAATGTTCAATATAGAGGTTTATTTATAGTACTAACTTTATTAAAATTTAATTATTAAAATTCTTTAGTGTATTTTTATATATGGATTATTATTGACCAAAGTACATTCATTAGACAATCATTGAAAAGTCATATTATAGAAAAATATTAGTGACTAGGGGAACGTGCATGATATATTATCAGTGAAAGATTATAAAAAATTATATATACCAAAATCCAAATTTTGTTTTAAAAGTATATTTACTGAAAGAATAATAATTATTGCTAGCATTTTTTTAATCCTTTGTATGTGCCAGGTACTATTCTAAGTGGTTAAGTCTTATCCTCATTGCAACCTTATGAGATAGTTAGCATTATTATTCCCATTTAAAAGTTTTTATCAAATATTTATAAAATGGGAATAGTTTGGTAATTAAATATATTAAATATTGTTAATTCTTAATTTCTCTATGATTTGCCTAATTGTTATATTTTACTTTCCCAGTTAATAAGTATTCTTTTTTTCACAGTTGATGCTGTTTTAAAAGATAGAGCTATTATTATATAACAATCTTTTTTATATATTTGATTCTTTACAAATATGTACCATTTTTCATTGTTTTCCTTACAGAATGTTTCATGCATTCATGGACCAAAAGATGGAGTTGGTTTTTATTTTTAAAAAGATATTGTCAGTGATCTGATACAACTATAAATATTTAATTGATGAAGATTCATGGACTTGTCATTATGTTGGACTAATCATTTCTGAAAGTTTCTTCAACCACAATTTCTATTTGAAAATTCAAGTATCAAAGAATATTGGGTTTAAAATGGAATAATGATGATGTATTTTCTCTGAGGACTGCAAATTTCATAGAGACCACAGTTGGATTCCAGTTATACTCTCCAATCAAAGTGATTCAGTCCTTTGATAAAGTTAATTTTGAAGAATTTTATGTTTATAAACGACGCCAAAAGATGGGAGAAAAAAATGGTAGGTTGAAAAACCATTGTTAAACTTTATGTTTAAAAGTGTACAGACTACTTAAAGAAGACAAATTGTGGAATTTTCGAGGTGTTTTATTGCAAGCGACTTTTCTGAATTAGAAGGAATTAAGGGTTTTTCTGATGTAGCCAACATTTTGACTGTATTCATAATTAATAGTATATCTGTAATGCTAGGTCAGTACTTTAGGTACTTTTCAAAAATACTTATGTTTTAGAGAACTTGTAGATTTACAGAAAAATTGAGAGGATAGTACAGAGAGAGTTACCATGGTTCCTCCACCCACTTTTGCCTGTGATTAACATCTTATATTCTGCTGGTACGTTTGTTATAATTAATGAGTTAGTATTGACATATTATTATTATTAAGTCCATAATGTACTCCTGTTTCCTTAGGTTTACCTGATGTCTTTTTCTGTCCAGGATCCCATCCAAGATACTACATTACATTAACTTTTCATGTCTCTTTAGAGCCTTCTTGGATACAACAGTTTCTCAGACTTGTTTTTTATTTTTGTGGGATTTTTTTATCTAAGTATTTTATAGGATGCCCCACTATTGGAATTATTGACTGATTTTTTTTTTCCTCATGATTAGACTGAGGTTATGGCGTTTGGGAAGGAAGACCATAGAGGTAAAGTGCCGTTTTTACCACATCATATCAAGGGTACATGTTATTAACATGATTTCTCACTGAGCTTGATCACCTAGCTGACATGGTGTCATCTGATTTCTCTACTGTAAATGACCTTTATTTTCTTCCTTTCCCTACTGTACTCTTTGAATCACTATGTGTAGCCCATACTTAAGCTGTGGGGATTTAGGTTCCCCCTCTTTGAGAATAGAATATCTACATTCTTCTGTAAGAAAAATTTGTCTCCTTTCCCCCACTTATGTAACAAATTCAATCATTTATTTATATCAATAGGAAGTCATGGATACTTATTTTATACTTTGGGTTTTAATCCAGTACTGTTTTATTTTGTTACTCAAATTGTCTCAGGATTGGCCATTGGGAGCTCTTTCAATTGGCTCTGTGTCACTTTGACACACTCTCACCAATGTAGGTGGGTTGGGCTCGGTTTAATTCAGTTTGGTTCGGTTTTTTTAGCACTTCCTTATTTTCTGGTATTAGAAGATGCTCCAGGCTCATCTTGTATATTTCCTACCTCAGCCCTAGAATCAGCCATTTCTTCAATGAGCATTGGTTCTTTTATTGGAAAATGATAATAGAAACCAAGATCAGGGCAATAAGTGTGTTTCTTGTTACTGGGGTGTCCTTGCGTTAGCCCCTCTCAGCTGACAGAGCATAGAGATATATGTGTTTACTAACATTTATATATACACACATATCTATATGTACTTCTATATGTAACTGTGTATCTATATTAAGCTAAACGTGAGTTATATATTGATGTCTCCAACACTTATTTATTACCACATGGATCATTCTAGCATACTTTCCTTGCTTATCCATAAACTCTCACTCCAACAGTGAGAAATGTGGCTCCCACCATCTGTTACCCATTTAATTAATTGCTCAACTCCAGCATACAGGCATACCTCAGAGATATTGCATATCCGGTTCCAGACCACCACAATAATGTGAGTATTAAAGCAAGTCATATCTTTTTACTGGTGGAGGGTCTTGCCTTCAATTTGTAAAAAATGCAACATCTATGACGTGCAATAAAGCAAAGCATGATAAAACAAGGTATGCCTGTATGTGTGTAGCAGTATCAGAGATGTAAATTTATCGCCAGGTGGGAAACTACAGTGCTTGTGCACAGTTCCTTTTACCTTTAGTCTTACAGACTCCATTTATTTCCAAAATTGTTTAGATCAACACCTTTCACTCAGTCCTTCAGTGAGATTGTGTATATATTTTTAATACTGTTATACATATCATAGTACTGATTTCACTGGATCATTATCTAGGCCAGTGGTTCTTAAACTTTCTTTTGGTCTCAGGATTACTTTATACTCTTAAAAGCATTTAAAATCCGTAAGAGCTCTTATTTATGTGGATAATTATGTTCATATTTATTGTATTAGAAATTGAAATTGAGAAGCTTCGAAAATGTTAATTGACTCGTTTTCTAAAAAAACAATAATAATAAACCCGACTTGTTAATATACATTACATTTTTGTGAAAAATAACTATTTTCTAAAACAAAAATTAGAACATTGTTTTACGTTTTTACAAATCTCTTTAATAGTTGGCTTAATAGAAGAGAGATTCTCATATCTACTTCTGCATTCAATCTGTTGTGATATGTTGCTTTGGCTGAAATGTATAAAGAAAATGAAGCTTCACACAGCCAAGAAGTTGGAAAAGGAAGAATATTTTGATAGCATTTCAGATAATTGTGGATATTTTTCTTTGATACAACTACAGAATTCAACAAGTAGTCATTCCTTCAAGGTTAGTTATAGTGGAATCTGAACTCATATCAGATTTTTTACACTTTGTTACATTAAAATTCATTAGTCTGTCTTGCACTTTGTCTTTAACATATGTATGATTTTATAACATCATGCATTGGCCATTTAGAAAATACTGGTTCAATGAATTATTCAGAGTTTTCCAAATATTGACATATTTCACCATCTGCTATTAAAGAAATCAGTTGTTAATATTGCTGCCAACCTCATCAAAAAGTGATTAATTACTAAGGAGTTGTCAAGCTTACCATGGCAAATGCACAGTTTCTAAATTTCCAATTTTACCTTGGTAACTTAAATTTTATTATCAGTAACAAATGCTGTCAGTTTTATTCTTCAAATGATAGTCTCACTTTGTTCATTTTCAAGAAAACATGTGCCTAACATCCAAGTCTGAAAAAACGTAGTTTTTATTGGTGGTTCTTTTAAGTAAAAATGATCTTCCATAAAAAAACAGCTAATTTAGCTTAATTCAAACAATCTCACTAGAGCTTTTTCTTGAGACTGTGGTACTGTACTGTGGTAATTATTTAGGTTGCTTTCTCAAGGACCTTCTTAAGTAAAATTGGTGGTGAAGAATACAAAGACTTAGTTTGGTGCCTCTGCCTTGATTCATGCTAACACACCAACACTTTTATTCACCACTAATATTGAACCATCGATGTCAATACAGAAAAAGGCAAATAATGTCTTAACATTACTGTTAAAATAGTTTGACCTAGCGTAATCTCCGAAAGGATTTGAGGACTGCCTAGAATTCATAGACCACACTTTGCTGATCGATCACAGGCTCAAAGATGTCTTAGAGATCCTCTAGACCAGTGCCCTGAAGCTCCTCAAGGGAGATAGAAGTATATAATTTTTAAAAAAGAAATATATATGTATTTCTGTATTCCTAAGTCATTATCAGTGTATTTGGTAAGTATTCCATAAATATGTATCTAGTAAATGAATTCGAATCAGTGTGATTCATTAGCATTGCCTATTTCAAGTGAGATTAGGAGACATATAGTATAATTTGTCTTCCTTCTTTACAAAACTGCTATACTTCTTGCTTTCTGATTATGTTTTTGCAATAAATAATTAGTTAAATAAGGGAGCAAGTTTGGACAGACAGTAGTTGTCAGATAGTACTCTTCATTTTTGCAAGCAAAATATTAGCGTACTAATTTGATTTTCAATTCAAGTACCTGTTCCTATATTCCTTGTAACTGTCTTCTAGTGAAATATACTGAAATATTTACAGTTGTAGATTATAATCCTCAGCATGCATACAATGCACAAAGAAGTAAAAGAGCAAGGAACTGAAATCATTTACATTGTGGTAACCGTCTATACAGTCTACAGTTGAAAGTCACTTAAATGTTTCTTCTTATGATACTCATTTAGTGTTTTTGTACAAAAAGTTATTAACTGAATGTCAATCTCATTTATTAGATAGATTGGTTACCTCTTTTCTTACCGAATATTACTGTGGTTAAAAGTTTCCGTAGCAGGAAAACAAATAAAATGATCAAGAGGGAAGACATGAAGAAAAACCATTAAAATGTGATGATTAAACCTAGCAGTATGAGATAATAAGGATGTTGTAAGGAACAATATGTTAAAAACTCCAAACAAATAAATATGAATTCCTTAGTTACATTCAATTATTCTGCAAGCAGATAGTTTCAGTATTTTCTGATTGGTTTTAGTTTCTTAAATATATTGCCGTTGTTCTCTTTAGTAACCCATTCCAGGACTTTTTAAATAATTCATTTTAAGTATTTCGTATAAGAATAATTTAGTGTCATGTATTGTCATTTCTAACACAGTTTCAAATGATAGTTACTAAAAAACAAAAATTTATAAGTCTTGATTGCTGTCTTTCAGCATCACTGCTTATTTTCTCAAGCCAGGAGAGAGTTGTATTATTCCAAAAGATTATAATGCTACAAAAAGCTGTTTCTGAATCCTTCAAAATCCTTCCTGTCTAGATGTCCACCGCCCCCCAAAAAATCACTAGTATGAAGTATTGACTCATATCCATGAAAAGAAACGATAATAATAATATAATAAATTTTTCACAAATAGTTTTGCCTAAAAGTAGGGATTTTTGTTGGTTATCTTTCAGTGAAAAACAATGATTTTAAAGATTATGGGAAAGCCCTGCTTTACAAAATATTTTCCCTACTTAGTTTAATGATGTCTAAAATTCCACAATTAAAGATTAATTCCTTTTGTCTAAGACTATATTCCTGTTAAATTGTATATAGTAATTTCTTGCTAACTGCTACATGCTTATCTGCACATAAACTCTAGGTAGGTGCTGTTATTATTCCCATTTTGTAGATATGGTCACACAGTGCTGGGGATTCAAACTCAAATATACCTGAACTTCAAAGTGCAGATTTCTGAGATGCTACTCCTGGGTTTTCTTTCCATCTGTTTGCTCCTCAGTCTCCATGATTCCTTTTTCTTGTACCCATTATAATCATTCCTTACACGTTGATGTTCTAAAGACCCTCTTTTCATTCTCTACACATTCTCTCTAACCATGTCTACTCTGTGGCTTCAGCAAGCAATTGTGCACTATTGACTCCAAAGTTTGTATATCCGGACCAGATTTAACTCTGGAGCCTGTGTATCTAGTTTACTCACTCTACTTGAATTTCTCACATGTGCCTCTACCTTTATTTCTTATCTCAATACCATTATTATATATATGGTTGACTGAATCAGAACCTTAGAAACCATTCTTGACTCCTTTTCACTGCCACATGAGTGATCTTTCTAAGAAACAAGTCGAATCACATCATAAGATGCTTAAATTTCTTGAGTGGCTTCCCATTGCCTTCCATATAAAAATGAAGTTGCTTAGCATAGCACACAAGGCCCTCCATATCATGGCTCTTGCCTGCCTTTAAAGCATCATTTCTCATCCCTTTTGTCCTCATATTCATGCTTTTGTTTCAGATGTTGAAACCTTGTCTGAGCTGTGCTATGGGCAATTAAAAGTAGGCTTAGTCTTGTATAGTACACACTGGGCCAGAACGTTAACAAGGAAACAACACCCCTCCTGAGGCTGCTGTGCTGGCAGCAGCCCTAATTAGCCAGAGATCCCTCTGGGGTCAGGTGACTCTGAAGCCTAAGCTTCTTATGAAGAGTCTTCATTGCCAAACTTAAAGTTGTGGGTTAAGTTTTTACTAAAGAAAATATTTTTCATAAAATTGCTGGGCTCTCTGCTCAATCCTAATGGCTTCTCAGGTGGCCTATCTAAAGTGCTATTAGTCTCTCCTTTGCTTAAGTCTCTATTAATGTTAAACATTATATACATTAATTTTAACATTTTATAAATAATGTTTAACATCTTTGATATTTTTGTTACTTTTAAACCTGGTGTAAGTGTGAGATTTGGCTTTTGCCAATTTATTTTAATGGCCTTTATCACGTTCTGTTTTTAGCTTGGGAAGGATTATTTCTCTAGGAAATTTTTAAGGTGTTACCTTGCTGGGCATCTGAAATGTTGACTCATCTACATAACTTTATAAAAACTTTAAACATTATTTTGTTTCATGTAATTACTAAAAAGTTAGTGTAAAAGACATTTTTAAAAGCATTTTTGGACATGTAGTTTTTTGAACAGTTGTTGAGATGTTTCATTTTGAAACTATCCACTTCCATACTCAGTGCAAGTTATATTCCTAAAACTTTTAAAATGAACGTGTCTATGTTAACATCCACTACCACCTTAGAATGAAGTTATTCCTTCTATTTCCCAGTCAAGAAATAGTGTTACTAAAGTTTTCAACATATTTTTTAACTTAGCAAAAATAAGTGAGATAGGTCATATTCCTAGTTTCTAGGTTTTTTGTAAAGAAACAATGACCAAAATCTTTTTCCTCAACGAAAATGGAAGAACAGTTAAATCTTGATTTAGAAACCAAGTGGATTTTCTATAACATGTACCGTGGGAGAAATTACAGTCTATTTTTATTGAGGTCTTAGACTATTCACTAATTTACATTTTAGGTGATGCAAAAACTTTCTGGACGGAGCTGGAAGATGGTGGGAAAGTGGACATCATATTTGAACAAGTGCAAAATGTGCTGCAGTCACTGAAGCAAAAGATCAAAGATGGGTCTGCCACAAATAAAGGTATGAAGCAATAAAAACTGTCAGTACATTTAATGCTAATGTTACCCACTGGCATGCAATATGATTCTATTTTAGTATTGATTGTTTTAAAAGTCAAATAATTTGTTTTCTAAGAACCTAACATCAGCTCTGTTTGCTTTTCGTGAGTGCACCCTGCTTCTGTAAAAACTTGCTTTTACCGTACTATGAATATTTTGTAAAGGTAGGTGACGATACTTTGAGTAATAGCTGCTGAATTTTCATCCATTTTTACCTCAAGCTACCTTTTATCCATCATTTTTTTTTCTTTTTCATTTTTTTTTGGAGGATTGGGGGAGTTTTGCAAAAGTAATTTCTGCTCATTGTACAACATTTAGTACATGTACATAATATGACAAAAATTACCCATTACCCCATCATTCAGAAACAACTGTTTTTTTTAAATATTAAAGTACATATAACAATATTTTGCCTGCTTTAAAAAAAACTTGCCTTACTAGTCTTCTGAAAGCAAAACTTGCATTCTACATAGGCAGTCAGTTCAGTCATCCAAGTTTTTATTTTTTCTATTCCTTTGTATTCGACCCTGGTTGGTTGTAGAACCTAAGACTTTTAGGAATCAAGGAAATCTTGATTCTACCACAGGATATGATTTGCCAGCAAACTTTTCCCCAGACTATTTTTTACTTTTCCTCAGACAGTTCTGTATACTTTCTGGATGTTCTTATGACAGTCTGTTATATCCTTATCAAAAATTTAGTACTGTTTTTCATTTTAATATTCCTTCGCATTCTTTCATGAGTCAGATATACCTAAATTTGAATCCAGTTCTACTATTTCTTTGCTGAATGACCTGGAATAAACAACTTAACCTCTAAGCCTCAATTTCTTTGTCTCTACTGCAGATAATCTTAAGAACTTCTCAGAAGAGTTGTGAAGATTAAATGAGATCAAGTATATACATTGTTTAGCACAGGAGCTGGCACTGCGAATAAAGACGCTGTTACTGATGATTGTTTTTCTCCTTTTTTCCTTAACAGAATATATCCAAGCAATGATTCTAGTGAACGAAGCAACTATAAGTAACAATTCCACATTAATAAAGGGTATGTACATTTCTAAACCCAGTCTATAGAGTATTTTCTGGCATTTTCTCTCATCTAAAGCAGGCCTGTCTTAATTATGTCAAGTAACTAAATATAATTTAAATTATAAGCCCTATGCTGGCAAATTATATAAATCAGTTTCCCTATTAAATGAAAATTCCTATCCATCCAGAGATAGGACATACACACCCTACAAAGCCTCCTAGGGAAACAATGAAAAGTGTATCTCTTCAAAAGAGCTTTTCATAAAAATGGACAAATAGAATTCTAAGGCTCCAAACTACTATAAACCTGCTTTGTGTACAGAGCAGTACTAGAAAGGTATATTCTGGGATAGATAAATTGGTGGAAATTTTTTTCATTTCTAGATTATTATGAGATTATCAGTCTTCTAAACTCTATAAACAAATTTCGTTGGAATCGATCAAAGATAACGTACCAGGACTAGAAAAATTGTTAACTTTATTGGAATCACTGTCCTATAAATCTTAGTCTGTCATTAATTTGCTGAAGTGTTGAGGGAGTACGTTTACTAGATTTTAATTACTACTGCTCAATATTGTCAACAAATTGTAATAATTTTAACAGTCATAATTTGAAGCCTTAAGATTTTAAATCTTTGAAAATATAGCTGAGATCATCAGTATATTTTAAAGAAATCTCTTGTTATTCAAAAATATTCTCAATTTCAGTAGCTAACATATTTTTAGAATAGTAGATTCTTTTTAAGAAAACAGTCACCCTTTCTCAGTATCTTTCAGTAGCACTTGGAATCAACACACTCTTAAGAGATTACATTAGGTCTGCAAGAAAGAGGCTTTTAAATGCAGGAGGTGGTCAGAGGAACTAATTCTAATTAAAGTTTTTTTCCTTTAGTTGGGTTTTTGTTTTGGTTCTTTTAAAGTAATTATCTCATCAGTAGAAATGCTGAATATTATTTCATAGTTTTATGTAGTTCATCTGAAATGCAATAAATTTATCACAATAAATTCATCGGTAGATAGAGCAATGTTTGTTAGTAAATGGGGAGTTATGTAATTGACATTTTTGGCAAATACAAGAATTAACAACTTTCTAGTAATAAAGTTTCACGTCAGTATTTAACCCATTTCCTGTTTGCCCCGAAAATAGTCACAGATTATAGTCCTAACCTTACCCCCAAAGTTTGCCATGAAATATATCACTTTTATTATTATTTCCGCATTGGTCTAGTGTATTGATAGTCTTTGGAAACAAATGACATCATTCTATTTATATA
>NW_011888948.1:587046-588792 GCF_000151845.1 Pteropus vampyrus
CAATTTCAGTAGCTAACATATTTTTAGAATAGTAGATTCTTTTTAAGAAAACAGTCACCCTTTCTCAGTATCTTTCAGTAGCACTTGGAATCAACACACTCTTAAGAGATTACATTAGGTCTGCAAGAAAGAGGCTTTTAAATGCAGGAGGTGGTCAGAGGAACTAATTCTAATTAAAGTTTTTTTCCTTTAGTTGGGTTTTTGTTTTGGTTCTTTTAAAGTAATTATCTCATCAGTAGAAATGCTGAATATTATTTCATAGTTTTATGTAGTTCATCTGAAATGCAATAAATTTATCACAATAAATTCATCGGTAGATAGAGCAATGTTTGTTAGTAAATGGGGAGTTATGTAATTGACATTTTTGGCAAATACAAGAATTAACAACTTTCTAGTAATAAAGTTTCACGTCAGTATTTAACCCATTTCCTGTTTGCCCCGAAAATAGTCACAGATTATAGTCCTAACCTTACCCCCAAAGTTTGCCATGAAATATATCACTTTTATTATTATTTCCGCATTGGTCTAGTGTATTGATAGTCTTTGGAAACAAATGACATCATTCTATTTATATAACATTCTATTTTTAGTAGTGGTGTTTCCATTTACAAAATACAGTAATTCTCGATTGCTGAAAATGTCAAATCCTAGAAAACAAAGCATTCCTACACGTGATGTTAACATTGTTCTTGAACAGTTGTTAGCCAAAGGTTCATTTGATGAATCCGATTTCTGTTAACATTAGGATTAGAGACAACTTCTGTTTAAAAATAACTCCAAGAACAATTTTTATATTTTATTTTCACATTGAAAACCAGTCAGGTTTGCTTCAGCCTCAAAGAGTGTGTTTATATAAAATTAAATTAACGCTGGCAGTGAGCTACAGTTTTTTTTTCTAAATGGGAAATGGGTTAAAAAGAATACTCAGACTGAGAAAAGTAAAAGAATTTGGTGTTGAGGTCAAAACAAACCATCCCAGATTGAACCTAGACTCCACAAACCACTAATTACCTTTATTTTCCTTGTTTATGTATAACAAACTATAAATATTTGCTGTATTCTCATACAAAGGACTGGACACCGTTTTCTTGAGAGGAATTATTAAGTCTCATCTGATGATTAATTTTAAATCTCTATGTTTTTCAGTAAATTTTATTTTTATGCTTATATACATTAGTTTTATTCATTTTTGTTAATATGGACTTATGTAATTCATGCAAAGAAATTAGCTGGTAAAAATCAGAACTTCTTAATTTGTAAAACTTATTTATTTTTAATAAGTTAGAGCTCGCTTCAACTATCAGATTTTAAACATACTTTCTTTACCTATGTAATTAAAGAGGGATATTTCTTTTCCAATGAGCCAAGGAGCCGCTTTGGATTATAACTTAAACTATTCTTTATTTTACTATACCTTTTTTTTTTCTTTTAATATAAGTGGTATGCTCTAAAGAACTAATGCATGCTAATAATCTAAGGCAAGATGAGAAATCATTTTTTTCTTAAGGTCCATCAATGCATAGGAAAAAACAAATTATTTAAAAAATCTTTATACCAAACAGAATATTCCATATATCCATTGTTCAAAGTAATAACAAGAAATCTATAACTTTTGTCATTACATACACAGCTTATTTCTGTATTGTAATCATGTTAGAGAGTAAGAATAGGTGAGTGGAAAAAGGAGACAAGAAATGAAATTAAGCGCAGAACGATATAGAAGAGACTAAGAGAAATAGGAAAAGA
>NW_011888948.1:589100-592380 GCF_000151845.1 Pteropus vampyrus
GTACTTTTTACTCATGTTGGTACCTTTTTTATGTAGATCATAATTCCATGACCCAGAATGAACAGGAAAACAAATCAGTTTCATTGCCTTCCACATCAAATGAAGACTCCTTTTCAGAAGACTATGCAGTTCTGTATGTATATAAATTAAATTTATTTATGTTTTTAATGTTTTTGCTCCCAGATTTACTCTTTCTAATCATTTGACAGAAGAGTAGGTAGGAAAAAAAACCCTTTCTCATTAAAAGCTTTAAAAGTTGTAAATTTTAGTATTTTATGTAGGATAAAAGTCCCTTATCCTGCAAGGGACTAATCTAAAAGTCCCTTAATAGATTATTTGTTAATATCCTTAGGTAACTAAGTCTTTTAATAAAATTTAGCTTAAGATGTCGTTGTGTATATTACTAATAGACTAAAATCTACCAAGTTTGTTATTGCTTTTTAACTAGGGAATTCTTTTTCCTGGATTATTTATTTATTTATCTATCTATCTATCTGTTTATCTATTTATTTATTTATTTATTTATTCATTCATTCATTCATTTATTTTATCTATCTATCTATCTATCTATTTATTTATTTATTTATTTTAGGTGAGGCAACCTTGGTTGACCTCACAGATCACAAGGACCTTGTCAGCTTATAATCCCTTATTTTTTATTTTTTTACATCTATAGCACCTGGTCTTCCTAGGTGGTCTCCCATTTAAGTACTAACCAGGCCCAACCCTGCTTAGCTTCTGAGATCAGATGGGATCGGGCTTGTTTAGGGTGGTGTGGCCTTAGACTTCCTGGATTATTTTAAAGTAAAGTATTAAAAAGGGTCAAAAATATTTCTTTCAATATCAGTTCACTTTTCAAATGAATAACAGCTCTAAATTAGTATCAGAAAGTTTATGAGAATAGGCTAAATTTTTCTGACCTTTCTTCTTTTACCACTAATTTCAATAAAGATTCCTCAGCATAAAGTAGAATTGTGTAAGACAAAATCTGACACTGTTGACACTCAGTCTTTATTTTTAGTGTGTAATCCCTGTACTAAAGCTTTCAAGTACTAGGAAAAGGAAAGTTTCTGAAAGTGTTTTATGCTAGGACAGGGAACAGAATTTCAAAAAATAAAAAAGTGTCCTTAGAAAGTTATTAAGTTGATTGTCCTTTCAGCTGCATGTTAAATTGACAAAAAAATTGTCAACATAAGATTCTTTTTTTTCTTTTCAGTGTTTCTGAGAGTTGTAGATTGTCACTATTATATAGAATTTACATTTACAAATATTAGAGATGTCATTATAATTTGAGTCTAAAAGATTCATGAAACTTATTTTAAAATGCTCTCACAGAAAGCTAGTTCACAGTTTTAAAGCTGGCCATTTCAGTAGCTGAATTCTGACCTGATATACAGCATAAAATTTCATTACCTTGTAAAAACAAACTAAGTTACTCTAAATCACTAAAATATAAGATTTTTTTTCATAAATTACCACCAAACATGGTCCCCATCTTATATTTAGATAATTATATTTTAAGCCTGCAGTCAGGAGTTGGTTTATTTTTGTTAAGTGTCTCCCTTTTTGGTTTTAAGTTTATCTTAGCTTATCAGAGTCCTTTTGAATTTTGAATCTCTTACCTATTTTCTTTCTAGCTTTTCATCTTGCACAAATATATTAAATCAGCTTTCTAGTCTTTATTATAGCTAACTACTAGAGACTTCATTAGTCTTCAGAAAGAACTGTTCAGCCACCTGTGAATTTATTTACCTTACCTCTATCATCGTCCCACCTACACTTCTCTGTTTTACTCTCAAGACTATCATAAGGAATCCAGATTCACTGCTATAACATTCTGTATCATTACCAAACTTTATCAAACCTTACCAAAAAGGGTAGTTAGGTTAATTTGAACTTTTTCTACATAGTCCATATTGGCTTTTCACATCCTAAGTATTTAAGTCGCATGCTTGATTCTCTTTTCTAGAATTGTTTAGGTATCAGAATAATAAGCTAATCATTCTGTGCTTTCTGGAATATTCCTTTTTAAAAAAAAAAATCAGCCACATTTTTCCATTTTTTATTCATATTTGATATTTTTTTCAAGACCTTGAGATTTAAATTTTTTAGGCATTAAATCTTAAATGTGTTTCAATAAACTAGTTTTCTAAGACCTATTTTTAACTATCACAGACTTTAGTTTCTTTTCATCTTTGTCTGGTCTTTCCAACTTATAGGTAGAAAACACAAAGGCAAATTGTTTTTGAGCCCCTCTTTCTGTTATCAGTCAACCTGATAACAGATATATATTTCTGATATATAGAGAGACTATATATCAGTCTGTTATATAGTCTTTCCTTTAACAGATTGTCTTATTCCAAACATAGTTTTAAAAGTTTTATTGTTTTATTAGCATTTTTGGAATCCTTAGTAAGCTTGAGCCTTTGTGGCACTTTTCTTATAGATTCATGCCAATATTTTGTATCCATAATTGGTCTCCTCTCTTTATTTTATACATATTCTTTTAAAAATCTGAGCTTCCTGGAGAAATTAAATTGGCTTAGCTGCTTTCCCATCTCATTAGGATTATTCGTAATTGCATAATCAGAACTCGATTTCCTTAGAACTTAAAATTCTTTACTGTATTCCCACTCAGAGGCTTTATCTGTGAAATCATACCTAACTTTGAGTTGAACTTTCTGAGATCTTTCCACATGAAGGGACATGTCTAATTAGGCTTGGGATTTTCTTCCTTAGCTATTATGAATTCCAAGGCCACATTCCATTCTTGACCAGTATTATGGTTAAATAATTTTTTTGTATTTCCTCTGTAGATCATGAGTTGATTACTTGTTTTGCTTTCAGTAGTTAAACCCTTAGCAGGCCAGTAGTCAGTGAGACTGGCAAACTAAATAGTGAATAACTTAAGACACAGGTTCTCAACTCCAGCTGAATTATTCAGTGTCATACAGTTTGTCAATGGCAAACCAAAGTGAAAAATCCTAGGTCTGATAGGAAACTGGTTTTCCGAATTTTATTTTTAATTTAATTTTCACTCCATATAAGCGAGCTATGACATAGGTCAATGTAAAAATAAATTTATTCCAATGATAATTCTTTTACAAGTATATCTGCTTTTGTGTTGTTAGGAACCCTGGCTTAATTCTTTTTCTTAGTCAAGTACTTTGGTCTGTCAGGAATACACATCTCTTCAAGCCAGCTTAAGTAGTATAATTTATGAGAGATGTACCAGGTATGTAGCTTTGGCTAATAGATATGGTGAAAATGGGCTTGCCCC
>NW_011888948.1:592430-597886 GCF_000151845.1 Pteropus vampyrus
TTTTTTTCATAAATTACCACCAAACATGGTCCCCATCTTATATTTAGATAATTATATTTTAAGCCTGCAGTCAGGAGTTGGTTTATTTTTGTTAAGTGTCTCCCTTTTTGGTTTTAAGTTTATCTTAGCTTATCAGAGTCCTTTTGAATTTTGAATCTCTTACCTATTTTCTTTCTAGCTTTTCATCTTGCACAAATATATTAAATCAGCTTTCTAGTCTTTATTATAGCTAACTACTAGAGACTTCATTAGTCTTCAGAAAGAACTGTTCAGCCACCTGTGAATTTATTTACCTTACCTCTATCATCGTCCCACCTACACTTCTCTGTTTTACTCTCAAGACTATCATAAGGAATCCAGATTCACTGCTATAACATTCTGTATCATTACCAAACTTTATCAAACCTTACCAAAAAGGGTAGTTAGGTTAATTTGAACTTTTTCTACATAGTCCATATTGGCTTTTCACATCCTAAGTATTTAAGTCGCATGCTTGATTCTCTTTTCTAGAATTGTTTAGGTATCAGAATAATAAGCTAATCATTCTGTGCTTTCTGGAATATTCCTTTTTAAAAAAAAAAATCAGCCACATTTTTCCATTTTTTATTCATATTTGATATTTTTTTCAAGACCTTGAGATTTAAATTTTTTAGGCATTAAATCTTAAATGTGTTTCAATAAACTAGTTTTCTAAGACCTATTTTTAACTATCACAGACTTTAGTTTCTTTTCATCTTTGTCTGGTCTTTCCAACTTATAGGTAGAAAACACAAAGGCAAATTGTTTTTGAGCCCCTCTTTCTGTTATCAGTCAACCTGATAACAGATATATATTTCTGATATATAGAGAGACTATATATCAGTCTGTTATATAGTCTTTCCTTTAACAGATTGTCTTATTCCAAACATAGTTTTAAAAGTTTTATTGTTTTATTAGCATTTTTGGAATCCTTAGTAAGCTTGAGCCTTTGTGGCACTTTTCTTATAGATTCATGCCAATATTTTGTATCCATAATTGGTCTCCTCTCTTTATTTTATACATATTCTTTTAAAAATCTGAGCTTCCTGGAGAAATTAAATTGGCTTAGCTGCTTTCCCATCTCATTAGGATTATTCGTAATTGCATAATCAGAACTCGATTTCCTTAGAACTTAAAATTCTTTACTGTATTCCCACTCAGAGGCTTTATCTGTGAAATCATACCTAACTTTGAGTTGAACTTTCTGAGATCTTTCCACATGAAGGGACATGTCTAATTAGGCTTGGGATTTTCTTCCTTAGCTATTATGAATTCCAAGGCCACATTCCATTCTTGACCAGTATTATGGTTAAATAATTTTTTTGTATTTCCTCTGTAGATCATGAGTTGATTACTTGTTTTGCTTTCAGTAGTTAAACCCTTAGCAGGCCAGTAGTCAGTGAGACTGGCAAACTAAATAGTGAATAACTTAAGACACAGGTTCTCAACTCCAGCTGAATTATTCAGTGTCATACAGTTTGTCAATGGCAAACCAAAGTGAAAAATCCTAGGTCTGATAGGAAACTGGTTTTCCGAATTTTATTTTTAATTTAATTTTCACTCCATATAAGCGAGCTATGACATAGGTCAATGTAAAAATAAATTTATTCCAATGATAATTCTTTTACAAGTATATCTGCTTTTGTGTTGTTAGGAACCCTGGCTTAATTCTTTTTCTTAGTCAAGTACTTTGGTCTGTCAGGAATACACATCTCTTCAAGCCAGCTTAAGTAGTATAATTTATGAGAGATGTACCAGGTATGTAGCTTTGGCTAATAGATATGGTGAAAATGGGCTTGCCCCCCCCTTGGTAAAAGACACAGGTGTGAATTTAAGCCATTTGGCTTTTCATATGATGTACATACATGCAAGCACCTAAAAGATTTTTTTCTGAACACACACACACACACACACACAAATAAATTAGGTGTTCAAGAACAGGCTATATAGGGACCAGAATTGAAACTCGAAAGTCAATATCTGAGGTCAGTGTCCACATTATTTAGATATACACCTCCCTATATGTTACCAATTGGTTTTTCTAACATAGTCTAACATAGCTACTCCAGCTAAACACTATATGATCATCTAGTGTGTGTTACCTCATGATTTTTTTTATTTTTAGTATAAATTTTTGAGAGAAATGATAAATAGCCCAGTATAAGTATTCCCCTTCAAATGAATTTTTACCTCAGACTTGCCAAAAACTAGGAAATCAGTTGGCAGTCTTCTAAAGCCAGTGCTCTGCCTTATAGTCCAAAGTGTCTAATGACAAAACAGTATTGTCTGCAGAGCAAATGCAGAGAATACTAGATGATGACACTTACTTATTCTTTGTTTTCCTCCAGCATTTTTGTATTTTTAGAGGGTCAGTAACTAGGTTTACAACACTATGTATAGGATTGTTTTTCTTTATTTTTGTTTTTGTATTTTAATGTATCTTCATACAATAAGAAAGTTAACTTTCCTCCCAATAAAATGAGATCGAAATTAGGTTACTTTATTCCTGAAAACTTTTGTAGGAAGTGATTTTCTTTCATTTATGAAATGAGGCACAGATAAGAAAATCATTTCTGAGGTCCATGTCAGTATTTCATTTCCATGTTTTAGTGCCTCTCATTTTTTAACTTTCTAAATATAAAAACATACTTCTCTGTTAATTTTTATTTGGCACCAGAAAACCACTTTTAAACCAGGTTGGCTAACTTTCTTGAAATCCTAAATTCCAAGTTACAGATTTTGCCATGTTTCTTATTACAAATTTTGGTCCAAATTGTTCTAATTGTATGTTGTTCTAGTAATAACTAGCTTGGAGGTGTACTTATTGTCTGTTACATGTGGAAATTATGTGAAAGTACATTGAAAACTGTAAAGTACTATAGAATTGTTGGTTATTAATAACCCAGATACTTTTTCTCTCACATATACCCTGGGTTAATCCCTTCATATTCAGAGAAGAGTTTTTTGAGTCATAAAATTGGTACTTTATATTCCCCTCTCTCACAAAAGCGATACAGGAACCAAAAAAATTCACAGTTAATATAGGGGAACTCACATAATGAGATTTAGAGAAAAAGATGCCATAGAAACCAGTGTGAAACAAAATTTATTTGGTTAAGAAAAGTTGAAAAGGGAAATGAAACAGTTACTGGTTGAAAATGCTGTAGGTCTGTAACTCACTTTAGGCTGAGTAACCTATGTCAAAAATCCATGAGAGCCTAAGAGAATTCGTTTCAGTGAAAACTGAATGAAACAAAATGAAGGGTTGGTATGTCTCAGGTAGACAAATAAGTAGAAGTGTTCAGAGTTCAGAGTATACAGTAATGCTTTATAAGAAAAAGTGGTAATGCTTTATAAGAAGTGGTAGGAAGGAACTCGGCACTTAATAATAGGGGAAAGGCAATTACAGGCATAAGCTTTTAAAAATAAATAAATAAATAAGAGACCCGGCCGGCGTTCGCTCCCTTCTGAGTATCTGCTCCCGGTGGCCCTGAGCACCTGCGGGCCACAGACGGCCCCAAGCGTAGGAGGCGGAGGCGGGGGCGGGGGCAGGTCTGCAGGTCCAAGTATCCAGGCGGCACACTCGCAGCGAGAATCTGGAGGCGGAGGAGACAGCAAGGATAGACCCAGGAGCGATGGCGTCCAAAGAGGAACGAGCGGTAAAAATGTCAACATGGAAAATGCCAACCAGGAAAATGAAAAAAAGGATGAAAAAGAGCAAGATGCTAATAAAGGAGAGCCCTTGGTCTTCCCTTTGGCAGCTGATGAAAACTGTGTGCCTAGAGGAAGTTGTAGGCGGTTCCGTGTTAGGCAGCCCATCCTGCAGTATTGATGGGATGTGATTCAGAGGCTTAGAGAGCCACAGGCAAGGATGAGGGTAGAGACTATGGAAAGGATTAGGGAGGAGACAGGCAACTTATGCAAAAGCTGAGGAAAAAGTAATTGTGTCACCGTCTGCGGGCAGTTAGCACTGACCCCCCTCACCATGACCATCATGATGAGTTTTGCCTTATACTTTGGATGCTCGTGGTTTCCCTGAAGTTAATAGGGCAACACACCTGCTTCCTAAACTTACATGTTTGTGATGTACCTTCATTGAAAACCATTTGGTGTTACTTGTTTCCTACGGGTCTCCTATTATCAGTTTCTAATTGAATGTTGTGTTTTGACCATATATGTAAATTTTTGTCAGCAGGGGAGTTTTACCTATTGCATGGAAAGATGCTCATTACATGTTGTGAAGTAAATAAAGCAATATAAGAAAGAAAAAAGGAAATACTGAGTACCAAAATATATAAGTGAATAAAAACAATTACTAAAATGAACTAGGCTAAAGAGAATAGAAGTTAAATGGAAGAGTAAAACAAAAGGTGTGTTATAGGATATATTTCTTACAATGGAGTGTATGTACCCCCAACATTATTCAAAAATACTTATTTAAGGGGAAACAGCCTTACCTCATTTTTTCCCTTATTTTTTTCCCCTCATTTTTAATGTATAAGGTGCTAATGCATTGTGGTCCATGAGTAGTGATGGATTTGCATTAATCTTTTAGCTGCATTCTCTTCCAATATTTCTTACAGTCTTTTCAAGAAATTTAAAAGTTTGAAAATATATAAAGGAATATAGCAAAAACCTGTACTCGCACTATCCAGAATTAATAGCTATTAACATTTTATTTTATTTGCCTTTGTCTCTTTTTACAAAGGAAAATGAACAATATAGTCTCATACCTAACTTCTCACCATGACAAGTTTCATTCCCCTATCTGCCTTCTTAGGTGCAATCACTGTTATCAATTATTTTTATAGTTCATTTTTAAATATCTGGCCATAAATACTATATAGTATTGTTACTTTTTATTTTAAAATTTTACATAAATACTTATACACGTACCTTTTTACTTGTTTTACTCAGGATTAGTTTTGAGAGACTGATACTAAATATTTTTTTAAACAAATATTAATCTATTAGTAATTTTCAGTTACTAAAATGAATCTAATCATGTTGCTGTGTGTAGATCTATTTCATTCCCTTTAATTCTTGTTTGATTTTCCATGCTGTGAGAATACTATATTTTATTTGTCCATTCCTTCAAGGGTGGATTGTTTCAAGTATTTCCTGATATAAATACTAGGCAGTGATTACCTAGCCTTTCTTTTAGGAAAGTATTTATTGTGAAAAAATTACCTGTTGGAGAAATTAAAGGTATAATATGGGATCTGTAAGATTACCCAAAATGTGGAAGAAAAGGGCAAATGGATGAGAAAAAGCAGAGAACACTGAATAATTAGTGTTCTTAAAAAAGAAGCTTCTCACGGAAGACCAGTAACTCCAGTGAATGCTATAGAAATATTTTCACAATCATTCAGATGTTATGATGTTCTTTAGAAAATGTAAGAATTTCTAAACACCAGAATTCTCTTATTTTTTTTTTT
>NW_011888948.1:597936-607128 GCF_000151845.1 Pteropus vampyrus
ACGGAAGACCAGTAACTCCAGTGAATGCTATAGAAATATTTTCACAATCATTCAGATGTTATGATGTTCTTTAGAAAATGTAAGAATTTCTAAACACCAGAATTCTCTTATTTTTTTTTTTCCGGCCTTAATGAAAAAAAAAAAAAAAATAAGTGCCTGGAATTAAAATAAAAAAATCAAGGAAATTTTTTTTAACATCTTGTTAGCATACAGTAATATATCAGTTTTAGTTGTTCAGCATAGTGATCAAAGATCCACACTCTAAATCACCCCTCTAAATCTAGTACTGCTCTTCCCCCTAACATATTTATTAAAATGTTATTAGCCATCTTCCCCATGCTTCACTCTACATCTCCATGTCTGTTCTGCCACTATCCATTTGTACCTCTTAATCCCTTTGCCTTTTTTCACCATCTTCCCCAATCTTCCTCTCATCTAGTAGCCCTCAAAATAGTCTCTGTATCTATAACTTTATTTCTACTTTTGTTGATGTTTATTTTGTTCTTTAGATTCCACATTTATGTGAAATCATGCAATATTTGTCCTTCTCTATCTAACTCATTTCATTCAGCACAATACCCTCTAGGTCCGTCAAGGCAATATCTTTTTCCATCTCCTTCCTTTTAGTCTGTGTGTGTCTTTTAACCTTGTAGGGAGCATATGTAGGGATCTTGTTTTCTTAATCATTCAGCCACTCTATCTTTTGGTTGGAGCACTTAATTCTTTAATGTAGTTATTACCATTCTTTATTCTTGTTTTTGAAACATGTTTTTTCTTCTTAAAGAAGTCCCTCCAACATTTTCTGTAATATTGACTTGGTGGTGATAGATTCCTTTAGCTTATTTTTGTCTGAGAAGCTCTTTATCTGTCTTTCAACTCTAAATGATAGCTTTGCTGGATAAAGTATTCCTGATTAGGGATCCTGGGTTTTCATCATATCGAATATTTTGTGCCAGCCCTTTCTGTCCTGCATAGTTTCTTTTGAGAAAACAGCTGCCAGTCGTATGGGTACTCCCTCGTAGGTAATTAACTGCTTTTCTCTTGCTGCTTTTAAGATTCTCTCTTTGTAGTTAACCTTTGGCATTTTAACTATTATGCATCTTGGTGTGGGCCTCTTTGTGTTCCTGATTTTTGGGACTCTCTGAGCTTTCTGGGGTTGTATGTCTATTTCCTTCACCAGGTGAGGGAAGTTTTCTATCATTATTTCTTCAAACAGCTGTTCAACATCTTGTTTTCCTTCCAGTACCCCTATGACACAGATATTTTTACATTTAATAGTGTCCCATAGGCTCCTTAAATTATTATTACAGTCTTGCCATTCTGATTAAGTGTCCTTGGCTTCCCCATCCTCTATATTGGTGGTTTGATTCTCTTTATCCACTCTGTTTATTCCATCTAATATACTCTTTATTTCAGACTGGTTCCCTTTCATAATTTCCATTTCGATTTTAATGTTTTTTTATCTCTTTGTTGAAGTTCTCACTGAATTTATCTACACTTCCCCTAAGTTTATTAAGCATCTTTATAACCAGTGTTTTGAACTCTGCATCTGTTAGATTGCTTGACTCCATTATTCCTGGATCTCTGTTCTCTCTCAAATGGTTTCTGCTTCTCTGTCTTCCTATTTTGACTGCCTTTCCGTATTTGTTTCTTTGTACTAAGCAAAGCTCCTAAATCTCCTGGTCTTATTAGTGCAGCTTGTGTAGTAGGTGTCCAGTAGCATAATCCTGAAAGGGGTCCAGCTGCAGGCCAAGTTTAACCCCAGCCTGTGCCCCTCCCAGGCCACTTGGTAAGATTCAGCAAGCAACCCATAGTTGCCTCAAGAGGTCACGCAAGAAACCGAGGCCAGCTGCTGCCAGTGTTAGTCTTGGCTCTTCGCAGGAAGGGGCACCTGACTCACATACACCTGGATGTGGCTTGGGTGGGGCCGCGAGTTGGGGGAGGCGGAGTTTCAGGGAATCTCTGGGTGGAGCGACCTCTGTTATCTAGTTCAATGTGGTCTCAGCTATGGTGGCGCTGCGTCTACACACTGAGTGGGGAGGGCTCAAAAGAGGAACAATGGATACTGCCGGCTCGTCTGTCCGGGAGAGAACCTCGCCTCTGTTCCTCACTCAGTGCACCCCCGTAAGTTCCTGGTGCTCCACACTCAACTGACCCAGCCCTGCTGCTCACAGTGAGCAGGGCCATCACCGTGAAAATTCGCGGAGGACACGGCTTCTTTAAGAGGTATCTGCAGCTGCTGCTGCTGTAGCCTCTATCCCACTTAGCCACTTGGGACCGGGCAGCCTTGTTTCCTCTCCCTGTTGATTAATTATTTCTCTCCCTAAGTTGTAGTGCTTCTGTCATCTAGATCCCAGGTGACTTTCCTTGCTATTTGCTCTGTGTTTCTGTCACAACTTTGATTTGATTGCAAGAGGGATGAACAAAACCTCTATAATCTATGCCATTTTTTTCCTCTGCCCTAATTCTCTTTCTTGATAGAGAAATTTCTTGAATTTCAAGTAAAGATGGTAGGGTTAAGACCAGTGTGCTGCTCACAGCTACAGTGAAGGAAATAACTGTCTAAATTAGGACCCAAATTGCTTCAATATATTTTTAAAAAATAATTGATGTAAATCTGCACTACAAAAGCATTGCTAATGGAAAAATCTGCCATGTTTTGTTCTGAATTAAAATAAGCAAACAAAGCACCAGAAGCTAGAATAAATGAAGCAGAAGTGATCATCAAAGAAGATTACTTCTGAATATAAGAGAATAGCAAGTCTGGAGGTAAAAGGCTTTAGCAAGTGACCATAGTAATGAAGGTTACTAATTAATACTGGTTAAAAAAAATTTTACTATCAATCTTAAAGGATAGCTCTCTTACAAGTATCAAGACAGAAACTATCTTACAAGCATCAAAACACCAGCAAAACAAAAATCAGACAAACACCAGATTTAACCTTTGTACAAGCTCAGAAAACATACCATCCATTTATTCTTTTAGAAAACTTGTTCTGATATCCTCTTGATAACCAAAAGATGAGTCAGAATGTAGAATTTAGGATTGGGGAAGACATTTAAGACATGACAGTGGGAAGTTAATATAATAAAGCTGAGTCCTTATAAACGAAGGGGCTATGCAGCCCCAGAGTGGTATGCACATTTTTATGTTAATAGTATATCTAAGGAGAGAGTTCATAGTTTCATCATGTAGTCAAAATGGTTCATGGTCCTAAAAAGTTTAAGTAATCACTATTAGAGATACAGAGATTCTAAACAAAATTTTAGCAATTGCAATTTGGACAAACATTGAGAGAATAAGATGGCTAATTAGAATTTATACTAGTCAAGCAAGAATAATTTAGAATTAGGAAATGTTTTATTTTACAGAAGCAGGCTTTGGGGGTAAAAAGCTTAAATTAAGAAATACTTAACGATTTAAAAAACTCAGTGCCAACTGTGAGAAATAGAACTCTCTTTCTCCCCTTCCTTAGAACTCTTTTTTAATGTGGTAGAGAATACATTTCTCTAACCAACATCCACAATATATATATATATGAAACTCTAAAGGCATTTCCTTTAAATAGAAGTTAAAACAGGAATGCCGGCTATCATAATTGTTATTCAATTTTAATCATTTTTTATTTTAAATTTTAAAAAGTTAGACATTTATACAATCCATGAAGTGATCCCCCTGATGACTCTAGCACCCATCTGGCACTATACACAACTATTACAATAATATTGACTATATACCCTATGCTATACTCTTAATCCCCATGACTGTTTTGTAACTACTAATTTATACCTCTTCATCCCTTCACCTTTTTCACCCAGCGCCCCCAAAGTCCCCTCCCTTCTGGCAATCACCAATTCTCTGTATCTGTGTGTCTGTTTTGGTTTGTTTGTTTCTTTTGTTCCTTAGATTCTGCATATAAGTGAAATCATATGGCATTTATCTTTCTCTGTCTGACTTATTTCACTCAGCATAATACCATCTAGGTCTAGCCATGTCATTGTAAATGGTAAGATTTCATTTTTTTAATAGCTGAGTGATATTCCATTGTATATATGTACCATAACTTCTTTATCCAATCATCTATTGATGAGCACTTAGGTTGCTTCCATATCTTGGCTCTTGTGAATAGTGCTGCCATTAACATAGAGGTGCAAAGATCTTTAGGAACTAGTGTTTTGGTTTTCTTTGGATAAATACCCAGAGGTGCAATTGCTGGGTCAAAAGGTAGTTCTATTTATAATTTTTTGAGGAACCTCCAGACTCTTTTCCATAGTGGCTAAACCAATTTGCAATCCCACCAGCGGTGTAGAGGTTTTTTTTCCTCCCCATCCTCACCAACATCTGTTGTTTTTTTAATTTATTGATAATAGCCAGTCTAACAGGTGTGAGGTCACATCTCATTATGGTTTTAATTTGCATTTCTCTGAAGATTAGTGACCTTGAGTATCTATTCATGTGTCTATTGGCCATTTTTATGTCCTCTTTGGAGAAATACCTATTCAGGGCCTTCTGCTCATTTTTTAATTGGACTTTTGTTGTTGTTGGATGAGTTCTTTATAAATTTTGGGTATTAACCCTTTGTCAAATGTATCGCAGGCAAATATCTTTTCCCATTCAGTAGGCTGTCTTTTTGTTTTGTTGATTCTTTTGCTCTGCAAAACTTTTTAGTTTGATGTAGTCCCATTTGTTCTTTCGTTTCCCTTGTTCGAGGAGATGTATCAGAAAAAAAAAAAAATTACTAATAGCAATATCGGAGAGTTTACTGTCTATATTTTCTTTTTGGAGTTTTATGGTTTAGGTTCTTACATATAAATCTCTAATCCATTTTGAGTTTATTCTTGTAGATGGTGTAAGAAGGTGGTCTAGTTTAATTTTTTTGCATGTATCTGTCCAGTTTTCCCAACATCATTTGTTGAAAAGACTGTCTTTACCTCATTATATACTCTGCCTTCTTAGTCATATATTAAGTGTGGATAGGTGTGGATTTATTTCTGTGCTCTCTATTCTGTTCTATTGATATATGTGTCTGTTTTCATGCCAGTGCCATTGCTGTTTTGATTACTATAGCTCGTAGTATAGTTTGGTATCAGGTAGTGTAATGCTTCCAACTTTGTTCTTCTTTTTCAAGATTGCCGTGGCTATTTGGGATCCTTTATGGTTTCACATAAATTTTCAGATTATTTGTTCTAGTTCTCTGAAAAATGCCATTGGTATTTTGATAGGGATTGCATTTAATCTTCAGATAGCTTTGGGTAGTATGGCCATTTTAACGATGTTGATTCTTCTTACTCATTGGCATGGTATATGTTTCCATTTATTTGTATTTTCAATTTCTTTTTTCAGTGACTTATAATTTTCCAAGAACAGATCTTTTACCTCCTTGGTTAATTCAATTCCTCGATATTTTATTGTTTTTGATGCAATTGTAAATGATATTTTTTTAAATTTCTCTTTCTGATAGGTCATCATTGTTGTGTAAAAGTGCAGCTGACTTGTATCCTGCTTTACTGAATTCATTGGTCAGTTCTAACAGTTTTTTGGTGGAATTTTAGGGTTCTCTCTATATAGTATTATGTTATCTGCAAATAATGACAGTTTTACTTTTTCCTTTCCAATTAGATGCCTTTTATTTCTTTCTTGTCTTATTGCTGTAGCTAGGACTTCTAGTACTATGTTTAATAGAAGTTATGAAAGTGGGCGTCTTTGTCTTCTTCCTGATCTTAAGGAAAATGCTTTTAGCCTTTCCCTATTGAGTATGATGTTAACTGTAGGTTTGCCACATTTGGCCTTTATTATATTGTTCCCACTTTGCTGAGAGTTTTTATCTTAAATGGATGTTAGCTCTTTCCTGTCTGGGAAGCTCTTTTTCTCATCTCCAGTTTTAATTGATAGTCTTGCTGGGTTGAATAGTCTTGGTTGTAGGTTCTTGTTTTTCGTCACTTTGTGTATTTCATGCCAATTCCTCTGGCCTGCAAAGTTTCTGTTGAAAAGTCAGCTGACATTCTTATGGGAGTACCCTTGTAACTAGCTGCCATTCTCTTGTTGGTTTTAGGATCTTCTCTGTCTCCAGTTTTTGGCATTTTAATGATGATTGGTGTGGGTCTGTTCGGGTTCCTCTTGTTTGCGACTGTTTGCATTTCCTGGACTTGTATGTCTTTCCTTCACCAGATTAGGGAGGTTTTCTGTCATTATTTCATCAGGTAGGTTCTTAATCCCTTGCTCACTCTCTTCTCCTTCTGGTATTCCTATTTTGTGGATGTTGGTACGTTTGATGTTAGCCCAGAGGTCTCTTAAACTTTTCTCATTTAAAAGAAATTTTTTTTTTGCTGTTCTGATTAGGTGTTTTCTGCTGCCTTATCTTCCAACTCACTGATTGGGCCCCCTGCTTCATCTAATCTACTGTTGATTCTTTCTAATGTATTCTTCATTTCGGTAGTCTTCATTACTGGCTGGTTCTTCATAGTTTCTATGTCCTCTGCTGAAGTTCTCTCAGATCATCTTTTCTCTCCCTAAGTTCATTAAATCCTTATAACCAGTGTTTTGAACTCTGTCTCTGTTAGGTTGCTTGCCACTATTTCGTTTAGTTTTTTTCCTGAAGTTTTCTCCTGTTTCATTTGTGCCATCTTTGTTTTCTCATTTTAGTTGTCTCTCTGTGTTTGTTTTTGTGTATTAGGAAGATTTGTTACATCTCCTAGCCTTGGCCAGGTGGCCTTATGTAGTCGGTGTCCTGCGTGGCCCAGTGTTGCTGTCTCCCTCACCCCCTGTGCCGGGGTCTCTGGGCATGTTCCTTGTGTGGTTGTGTGTTCTCCTGTTGTAGCTTAGCCTTAATTGCTGTTAAGACATTAGTGGATGGGATTGACTCTTGGCCTGACTGACTGTGGGGATTGGCCCTGCACACAGGGTACGAGCTTGCGTGGGGTCTTTCCCCCAGGAGTGAAATTCTCCCCAGCAGTCTCGCATACCTGTTTAGACCACCCTTTGGTTATGCCACTTTTGGGGCTAGTCAAGTGGTGCTCTGTTGTGTTCTGACACCAGCTTTCAGGTGTGTTGGTTCTGTGGCCTCTTGGGAGGGGCTTATGTGTAGGCCGAATTCAGCTGCTGCTTTTGATTGCTCGGGGCTACCTGTTAACTACAAAGGGATCCGTGGATGATTGCTGCCTTTGCTGGATCTGGAGGCAAGTGGGAGAGACCATGTTGCGAACAAAGGTTGATTACCCCCAGTACCTGGTCTGGAGTGGCTTAGCAAAAGGATCAATGCATCTCAAGACCTGGGGTGCCTGCTAGCTGCCCCATATGACTCTGCAACTGGAAGAGCCTTTGAGTGGTATCCAAGTTGGGTGGAGCAGGGACCAGGGTAAAGCAAACAAATTTCACCTGGCCAGTGCAATGTCAGGTTTTATGCCAGTGCTGAATCTGCATCTTCCTGTAAAAGTCTCAGATCACAGCAAAGCCAGGCACTGTCTTCCTCAGGCCCTCAGACCCCTGCGATCTGCTGAAAAGATATTGTAGCTTGGGCTAGCACCAGTGGCTCATCACCGAAAGTCTCCACTGAAATATGTGGGCCACACGTGGGCCACATGAGTTGAGGGCTGCCGCCTGCCAATAAATATGTGGCCCAGGGAAGCCACAGGATGGGGCTTGCTGACTGGCAATGGGCTGCTGGTTGGATGGGGCCGAGCCCCAGGGAAACATGGGGTGGAGCAGACAGTCTCACCGGCCAGTGCTGTTTCAGCGTAAACAAGATAGCACTCACCTATAGACTGCCTTGGAGGGGGAGCCAACAAAAGGGCAGTGGTAACTCCCTTTAGCCTTTGTCCCGGAACCGCACAACTCAGTCTTTTGTCAGTCATATGTCTCTTGTTCTTCCCAAGTTGCTGACCTTCCACTGGAGCCCGGGGTAAGTGTCTTTGAGCAAGTAAAATCTGTGTGTAGGCCCTTTAATGGGAGATCTGGGTTTTCGGGCCAGAGCCGTCCCTGGTTTTTACAGTCAGATTTTGTTGGAACTACTCTTTCCAGGACTGGAGCCCTGGGCTGGGGAACCCCTGTGTAGGGTAGGGCCCCCCAATCTTTCAGTGAGGCCTCTGCAGCCATGCTCTCCCGCTGCTTACCTGCTTACCTGAGCAGATGCGGGACCGGCCTACTTTGCATCTCCGCTCCTCCTACCGGACTGAGTGGCTTTTTCTTTATATCCTCACATGTATGTGTTATGATCAGCTAGACTTCTAGTAGTTTTCCAAGTTGTTTGTTTTATAATTTTGTTTTAATTTTAACGTGGTCGTGTAAGGAGGCAAACCCTGCTTACCTAGCCCGCCATCTTGTTATTCAGTATTTTTCTAGAAATTCTAGACAGTACAATAGAATATCAAAATATTATTGAAATGTACAAAGTAAAATTATTTGTAGATAGTCTTATCTACCTAAAAAAAAAAATTTATGATTCAAGTGTAAAATTATTAGGCTAAAAGGAGGGTTTAGTAACACAGTCATATAAAATAAAAATATGTAAGTCTATACCATTAGAAAATATGAAATAAAGCTCCCACTCACAGTACCAGAAAGTAAAATAAATGGAGTTAACCACAAGTAATTTTTTCATGAAGAAAATTAAAACTGAAGATGTTGATGGATAAACTTACTGTGTTTCCAGATGAGAGAATTGCATATTATGAAACATAAATCTTCCCAAACAAATGTATAGATTTAATTTCATATGAAATCTAGATACTTGGATCTTATTTTTTTAACTTGGCAAGCTATTATAAATTTAATATAATCGCAATTATATTAAATTTAATATAATCTCAATTATTAAATTTAATCTCAAGATAAAAAGTCAGAAAACAACATGTTTAAAAGGAAAAATAGAACTTGCCCTAAGAAATATCAAAATGTTCCTTCAAACTATGTAAAGAAATCTTTTTCTATATGTAGGGATTGGTATAGAATTAACAGTTAGATGAAGAGAGAATAAGCATAGGAAAAAAGAAAACATTTTTACATATTTACAAGAACATGCAGTATGATTAATTAGTAAATTAGAAGTCCCAAGGTCAAAGAAGGACTTGTTATTTAATAAATGACCCAGGAACAATTGGATATCATTTAGAAAATTTAAGTTAGATCTTTCTGGTACATGAAAATTCCATATGAAGTAGACTCCCAAGCTACAGAAAAGTTAATGTAGAATTCTA
>NW_011888948.1:608993-616270 GCF_000151845.1 Pteropus vampyrus
CATTTTATTTAGTAACTACTTACAGTAGGGGAAAGAGCTCAGCTCCATTCCAATTTGTGCTGAAGTGACAGGTATTTTAAAGGGGAATGAGGGAGGGAGGAAGAGCAGGGGCTCAAGTGAAAAATTACAAAGGGTCGGTGAGTGTGAATACCCATGAAGCTAGCTGGCAATTATCAAAGTTAGGATTCTGTCCTCCCACAGAGACTGGAAGACAGGCCCTATCCTTCCTGATGATTTCCTTTCAAAAGAATAGCTTTCACATCCTTGAGAAAGACACCCCTAGTTGTAGGAGATACAGATATATCTCAGAGGGACTGGGGAATGATTCACAATTGTAACCCCATTTTAGTAAATGCTCTGAGAAAAGAAGGTCAAGGGTTTATCTTCAGGTGTTGTCTTGGAGTAACAGTAAGTTCTGGCAGCCTTGAGCTTTCTCAGGCAGGCATTTTATTAGGAGGATCTGTGAAAGCAGGCATTCTCATAAATTACTGGAGGGGCTGACCCCATAGAGAGCAATTTGGCAATATTAACAAAATTATTAATCCATTTACCCTGTGACCTAGAACTTCCACTGCTGAGAATGTATTCTGCAGTGATATCTGTACATGTATGAAATTGTTTTCTACAGTTATGTTACATCATGATTTTTATAAATAATAGCAAAAGATTGGAAACAATAGGAGACTAGTTAAATTGTGGAATTTATGCAGAGGATTACTATACAGCTGGAAGAAGGATGAAGAATCTCATATCTGTGCATTTAATATGGTAGCCACTAGCTACACATGACTATATTTGAATTCATTTAAATAAAATTTAAAATTCAGTTCTGTGGTTTCAGTAGCCACATGTGGACAGCACAAATATAGGACATTTTCATCAATGCAGAAAGTTCTGTTGGACAGTGCTGCTTTATACAGTGAGTACAAAAATATCTCTAAAATTTAGAAACTTTTTATATTACTTTTATAATAAATAAAGGTACCTAAAGATAGAAAGTATTGTGTAAAACAAAGTTGAGGTTCTTTGCAAGAGATTAAAACCTGAGTTCCAAACACTTGGACTCTTTTCACAGATTTTTTTTCTTAAAATCAACCTCCCCCATTTTTCTACTGTTAGTTTACCATTTTTCATATGTATCAATATAATTCCAAGTGGATTGCATATTATGGGAAAACTTCATCTGGTACAGTTGTTGAAAGTGAACACAGTGTAAAGAATTCTTGAATTATTTTTTAGCTAGCTTTTACTGTTTTGTTTTTTCAGGCAAAAGGCTAGAATCAAGCATGCCTGAAGACGTAATCTTCCTTACCTATTTATTGAATGCATGCTTTAAATAAATACTAGATTTGCTAGGTGCTGTAGCAAAATGTTACAACTATAGTCACTGCTTTTTGGAATATTCTGAAATTAGGTTGTAATATAATAAGAAAGATACTTGGTCTCTCTGCAGTGACTAGCACATAGCTTCTAAAACCTTTGGAATCTCCTGAGTGAGAAGAGTATCTTTGGTATGCTAATGAAGTGACTTAGCGAGGGGTGCCTAGATAGTTTCAGGATGGAAGCTGGTCACCAGAAAGACAAAATCTTGATTAGAAGCTTAAAACTTTCAGCCCTAACTTCCAACTTCTAGGTAGATAGCATCAGAGTTGAATTGAATTATTAGACACCCAGCTGAAGAAATGGGTCTGGAAAAAAACACATATTTGATGTCTGGAGGGGAAAAAAATCCTTGGCATACTTTTATGTGGTGCAAACCTAGTAAATGTTTATTTCATTGTCTGGCTTATTTTAATGTTGTCTAAGAAGAAAATAATAGGAACTAATTACCACCTTAGTGTGCAGTAGTTTTTAAAAATGGGGAATTGGGGGGTGGCTCCATAGTGTAGTGGTTAGCACGTCTGCTTTACACGCAGAAGGTCCTGGGTTTGCGCCCCAGGTGGAGCCATGGACCATACCCTGGGTGCGCCAGGCCCCGGGTGCACTCCTTGAGCGTGTTGGAGGAGATGCCCTGCCTTTAGAGATCCAGTTCTTAAGGGGAAATGGCAACATCCATAGGTCAGGGGTGGATGTCGGAGGGAGGGGAACTAAAGAGAGGGGAAAAATGGGGAATTGTACTATAAATTTGAGATCCTAATAAATAAATAACTTTAAACAGATCTACAAAAAATAAAGAAATTCCTTTTCTGGACAATAAAGCTGCAGACTTTAGAGAAAAAGAATCATCTTTGAACTTACCTTACCAAAGTCATGACTGCTCTGATGCCTGTCTGATGAAAATGCCACTAACCTTCAAGGGAGAAAACCCTCTGCAGCTACCAATCAAATGCCACTTCCAAAGACGACATGCGAAGACAAACTCTCATTCTTCAGCACTCCACGTGAGTTATAAAACCCCTTGTGGAAGGAGTCTACGAAACATGGAGGAAGTTTTTCGTTACCTGCTTGAGACAGAGTGTAACTTTTTATTTACAGATAACTTTTCTTTCAATACCTATGTTCAATTGACTCGGAATTACCCAAAGCAAGAAGAAATTGTTTCTGATGTGGATGTTAGCAATGGAGTGGAATCGGTGCCCATTTCTTTCTGTAATGAAATTGACAATAGAAAGCTTCCATACTTTAAGTACAGAAAGACTATGTGGCCACGAGCATACTATCTGAACAGCTTTTCCAACATGTTTACTGATTCATGTGACTGTTCTGAGGGCTGCATAGACATGTGAGTAGAAAAATACGGCATTTCAAAAAATGTTTTGAATGTAGGGGTACTTGTCTAGAAGTCCTGCTATGTATCAATTTGTCTGTCTAAAACTGTTCACCAGGAGTCTAAAATGGAAAGATACACTCTCTCACTAGTGATGGGAAGGAAAACTTTTTACCAGTTATTATAGTAATTTAAAAATTATTTCTTCCAAGGATGAGTATTTCCTTTAAGCTAGTACCATAATCGTAACAACAACAATTGCAGCTAATGCCATTGGAACAGTGCCAGACACTGACAGTTATTTTACATACATTTCCTTATTTAATTCTCACAAAACTCCATGAGACAAGTAATGTTATTTTCTGTTATAAATAAAGAAATTGAGAAGCCAGTCATAAGGCCAAACAAATTGAAGAGCCAGGGTGTAAACCCATGTTCTTAACCACACTATGTTGTATGTTGTATTTTACTTTTACAAATCATTTCCTGACAACTTTTTTAGAAAGTTAATGGTGCTTATAATTAGTACTCTCTTGATCATAACATTGGCATTCCATTAAGAAAATGGAAACATGTTTTAATATATCAGGACTTTGAAATCATTTCATTTTAAAGATGTGTACTAAACATGTTTTTATAGGTACGACATATAGAATGGAGTCGTGTTATATGTACATTTAATGCAAATTTAGCTTCTTGTACTAGGCAAAAGAGAGATAAAGAGAAATAATTTAAATAGTATGGATAGTAGTTTTCACCATCCTCTGAGTTGGGAGTGTTAAATGAGATATATAAAACCTCATTTTGTCTCAGTTCCTTTAGGCTTATCATAAAGGAAACCTGTCACTGTGCCAAATTTAATTCTGTTTAAAAATAAGTTTATTTATTTTTTTGTTGTTTTTAGCATTGCCTCTAAATATAACCCAGCTATATCTGGCCAAGCCCAATCCCTTTCAGTGCTGGAGAAAAAAACTGTTGGTCATTGTTTACTCTGTGATCAGTTTAAGAGAATTTTTAAAATAATTTGATTATATGTAATTTTGGAACACATAGAAGTAAACCCCACCAAAGGTATAATTTCAAACAGTTACAGCACACAGAGGCGTTGAGGACCATGAAGGTAGTTCAAGTCCCAACAAATGGGAGAACTCGCACCTGAAGAATCAGAGATAAATGTAGAATCTGATTGAAAGACTTTACAATTGGTATGTTTGATATGTCCAAAGAAGTAAAATATTAGCACCCATAAAAAAGAAGAGATTATTTATTAAAGGTATATATATATGAAAGAGAACCATTTGGAAATATGGGAAATAAAATATATGGTCATCGAAATAAATTAAATAGATGGACTAAATGTTAGCATTAGTGTAGCTGGAGAAAGAATTAGTGAATTGCAAGGCAAAACATCTCTAAGAATGCAAAGAGAGAAAGACATAAGGAAAATAACTTACACGTTAAAAAATGTGGAAGATAAAATATAAACTGCAAGATAACATCTGCAATGAAGAAAAGAGCAACGCCAAAGAGATAATAGCTGAGAATTTTCCAGAATTTAAGACAAGAGTCGTGAGAGTAAAAAAGCCTACTGTGTACTAAGAAGGGAAAATAAGATAAATGTAAATCTAAATATATCACAATGCAACTTAAACAGTATCTAAAGAGTAAATCTCAAACACTATCAGATAGGACAAAATAGACTGACAACACACTTTTCATCAGAAATAATAGAACAAAAAAGAGGTACAATAGCTTAAAATGTTGTAGGAAAATAAATGTAAAACTAGAGTTCTTTACTAGAGAGAGGGAGTGGACTGTTCAGTTATATAGCAATTGAAGACGTGCATACTTACTTCCCAACAATAGCACTTTTAAGTATATTTAGTGTTGTTTTCCAAGCTATAGAATTGTACTATAAATTTGAGATCCTAATAAATAAATAATTTTAAACAGATCTACAAAAAATAAAGAAATTCCTTTTCTGGACAATAAAGCTGCAGACTTTAGAGAAAAAGAATCATCTTTGAACTTACCTTACCAAAGTCATGACTGCTCTGATGCCTGTCTGATGAAAATGCCACTAACCTTCAAGGGAGAAAACCCTCTGCAGCTACCAATCAAATGCCACTTCCAAAGACGACATGCGAAGACAAACTCTCATTCTTCAGCACTCCACGTGAGTTATAAAACCCCTTGTGGAAGGAGTCTACGAAACATGGAGGAAGTTTTTCGTTACCTGCTTGAGACAGAGTGTAACTTTTTATTTACAGATAACTTTTCTTTCAATACCTATGTTCAATTGACTCGGAATTACCCAAAGCAAGAAGAAATTGTTTCTGATGTGGATGTTAGCAATGGAGTGGAATCGGTGCCCATTTCTTTCTGTAATGAAATTGACAATAGAAAGCTTCCATACTTTAAGTACAGAAAGACTATGTGGCCACGAGCATACTATCTGAACAGCTTTTCCAACATGTTTACTGATTCATGTGACTGTTCTGAGGGCTGCATAGACATGTGAGTAGAAAAATACGGCATTTCAAAAAATGTTTTGAATGTAGGGGTACTTGTCTAGAAGTCCTGCTATGTATCAATTTGTCTGTCTAAAACTGTTCACCAGGAGTCTAAAATGGAAAGATACACTCTCTCACTAGTGATGGGAAGGAAAACTTTTTACCAGTTATTATAGTAATTTAAAAATTATTTCTTCCAAGGATGAGTATTTCCTTTAAGCTAGTACCATAATCGTAACAACAACAATTGCAGCTAATGCCATTGGAACAGTGCCAGACACTGACAGTTATTTTACATACATTTCCTTATTTAATTCTCACAAAACTCCATGAGACAAGTAATGTTATTTTCTGTTATAAATAAAGAAATTGAGAAGCCAGTCATAAGGCCAAACAAATTGAAGAGCCAGGGTGTAAACCCATGTTCTTAACCACACTATGTTGTATGTTGTATTTTACTTTTACAAATCATTTCCTGACAACTTTTTTAGAAAGTTAATGGTGCTTATAATTAGTACTCTCTTGATCATAACATTGGCATTCCATTAAGAAAATGGAAACATGTTTTAATATATCAGGACTTTGAAATCATTTCATTTTAAAGATGTGTACTAAACATGTTTTTATAGGTACGACATATAGAATGGAGTCGTGTTATATGTACATTTAATGCAAATTTAGCTTCTTGTACTAGGCAAAAGAGAGATAAAGAGAAATAATTTAAATAGTATGGATAGTAGTTTTCACCATCCTCTGAGTTGGGAGTGTTAAATGAGATATATAAAACCTCATTTTGTCTCAGTTCCTTTAGGCTTATCATAAAAGAAACCTGTCACTGTGCCAAATTTAATTCTGTTTAAAAATAAGTTTATTTATTTTTTTGTTGTTTTTAGCATTGCCTCTAAATATAACCCAGCTATATCTGGCCAAGCCCAATCCCTTTCAGTGCTGGAGAAAAAAAACTGTTAGTCATTGTTTACTCTGTGATCAGTTTAAGAGAATTTTTAAAATAATTTGATTATATGTAATTTTGGAACACATAGAAGTAAACCCCACCAAAGGTATAATTTCAAACAGTTACAGCACACAGAGGCGTTGAGGACCATGAAGGTAGTTCAAGTCCCAACAAATGGGAGAACTCGCACCTGAAGAATCAGAGATAAATGTAGAATCTGATTGAAAGACTTTACAATTGGTATGTTTGATATGTCCAAAGAAGTAAAATATTAGCACCCATAAAAAAGAAGAGATTATTTATTAAAGGTATATATATATGAAAGAGAACCATTTGGAAATATGGGAAATAAAATATATGGTCATCGAAATAAATTAAATAGATGGACTAAATGTTAGCATTAGTGTAGCTGGAGAAAGAATTAGTGAATTGCAAGGCAAAACAGATCTCTAAGAATGCAAAGAGAGAAAGATATAAGGAAAATAACTTACACGTTAAAAAATGTGGAAGATAAAATATAAACTGCAAGATAACATCTGCAATGAAGAAAAGAGCAACGCCAAAGAGATAATAGCTGAGAATTTTCCAGAATTTAAGACAAGAGTCGTGAGAGTAAAAAAGCCTACTGTGTACTAAGAAGGGAAAATAAGATAAATGTAAATCTAAATATATCACAATGCAACTTAAACAGTATCTAAAGAGTAAATCTCAAACACTATCAGATAGGACAAAATAGACTGACAACACACTTTTCATCAGAAATAATAGAACAAAAAAGAGGTACAATAGCTTAAAATGTTGTAGGAAAATAAATGTAAAACTAGAGTTCTTTACTAGAGAGAGGGAGTGGACTGTTCAGTTATATAGCAATTGAAGACGTGCATACTTACTTCCCAACAATAGCACTTTTAAGTATATTTAGTGTTGTTTTCCAAGCTATAGGTTTAGTGGGATGTAAAACTATCTAAGGGTTGTAACTAGTATTTTTTAAATTAAGTAGTAAAAAAAAAATACTCAAGTATTTTCACACACAATAAGGGTAATGTTTTATGCCACTGTTTTTTCAGTTTATGCTCATACACATGTATAAGTATGTATGCTT
>NW_011888948.1:617011-619759 GCF_000151845.1 Pteropus vampyrus
ATAAGTTTAGGACCTAGGAGAATATCCACAGACAACCTTTTGCTGAATAGAAAAGAAAGGAATGTATTTTGAAAAGTTAAAAAAAACTCCTATAGTTAAGTATTTATTTCATGAGCAAATAGAGGAACAGGGCAGTTTATAATTATTTATGAACTTCTGGTAGAAGTTCAACCATCCACGAGACAGACTATCATAAATACAGTCACATCCATTACTATATCATTTACATTTTAATCAAGACAGTCTCTTAATTTGGTGCTTTTTTATTCTGACTTCTCCATTCATTGCCTTCCTTTTAGAACAAAATGTGCATGTCTTCAAATGACAGCAAGGAATGCTGAGGCTTGCCCCTTGTCAAGTGATAAAATAGCCATTGGCTATACATATAAAAGACTACAAAGACACATACCTACTGGGTAAGGTACCTTGAGGATTTGTTGTAGAGTTTTTGTGTCTTTAAAAGTGGGTACTTTATTATTGTGGCCTACAGTCTTACAGATGTTGTGAAATCTTAATTTTTCATACCAAATATCTAAAGGAATTAGAAAAAAACAAACCTGTATATTGTTCTTAGAAATGGAAGTCAGAGAGCACACATGTATCGTGCAGAGTGTACTTGAACACTCATTTGCTTTGAGCCTGCCTCTATACCTCTAGGGTTAGCCTACTTGGGGCAGCGATTTCTCCATTAAGAAATACTCTGTGCAAAGGTTATCTAAGAATTGGGAATTTTTAACCTTTCAAGGATGTTATTATTAAAAAATAAACATTTTTCTTCCTAGACATTACCTTCTCAGATATTTCCTTCTGAGACATTCCTAGACATTTTAAAAGAGCTGATATTTACTATGCGCCATATATTGTCTCAAGTACCTCGTTAATGTTGGCTCACTTAATCTTCATGAAACAACCCTATGAGGGTGGGTATATAGTCCCCATTTTAAAAATGGAAAATTAAAGCACAGAGAGGTTAAATAACTCATCCAGGATCACACAGCTAGTAAATTTTAGACCTGTAATAGGAACCCAGGTAGTCTAGCTCTTGGAGCCTTCCTTCACATTTAGTCTGCCTCCTTCAGTAATTATTAGTGAGGTAGCAATATAAATTGCTTTTGGTTTTAATTTAGGATGCCTGATTGATTTTCTCTCACATATTTTATTGACAGTATTTATGAATGCAGCCTGTTGTGCAAGTGTAATCGACGAATGTGTCAAAACCGAGTTGTCCAGCATGGACCTCAAGTGAGGCTGCAGGTGTTCAGAACTGAGAAGAAGGGATGGGGGGTACGCTGCCTAGATGACATTGACAGAGGGACATTTGTTTGCATTTATTCAGGTAAAGCAAAGGTTTATTTTCAAATTACTGTATAGTAAGATCTACCTTTCTGAATCTCCATTTTACTAGTCAGGCTACTGAAACCTTATAGCAAGGACAAGAGCAACAATATATAGGAGCATCAGAGGAAGGAAAGTGACTGGGGAATTGAGTACTGAAGGGATGAAATGCCTTAGAGAGATACTAGATGGTCCTTAAAGTAAGCTCAAAGATAAAACTTGAGTTATTGTGTAAAGCACTTTTTTTTTTCTCCATGGCTTTGGGGTAAGATAAGAAAACTTTTTAAATAGAAAAACTAAATGACTGACTTGCTAAGGTAAAAATTATCAATCAAAGACTACTTTGTTTACTGTTTTGAGCTATTAGAATTTAATGTTAATTTTGTAATAAAACCTGCATGTGGTGATCATTCAGGCCATGACTTTAGGCCTTTAGGCAGCAGCTCACTCCATTTCAGAGACTCTACAGAGTTTCTCACATTCTAAGCAAAACTTCTCAACCACTGTGTTGTACAGTTACTGATTCTTTGGGGCCACAGCCCCCAGTCCAGACTTGTCATTCTCCAAAATTCTTGAACATTTACCCCAGAGTTAAAATCCTCTCTCCGTGTGCACCAGGAAATGAGAAAGGCTGGGGAAACACAGCTCCGGATCCAGTCTAGAGGAAATGTGCTGGACTGAGCCTCTGCAGCTAGGCAGCAGGGATCAGAGCAACCTCATCTGAATTTCCAGATTCACTTCAGTGAGGGCAAGAATTAATCAGAACTCAGAATAGTCACACTAGGATCCCCACCACATACCACTCACAGACACATATACTACACAGCTTGCCTAGACATTCATCTCTCATATTTCTCAAAAACTGTGATGAAATGCCACTATTTGGCATTTCAGCTACCTCTAAAATGCCAAATAGTGTCCAGAGAATATCATTGGCTTTATCTGCATTGCTAGAAAAGGTAACTAAGGTAGCTCTCTGATCCAGTTGGTAATTATAATTTCGAGTTCCTTGGAAAAAAATGCATAGACTTTAGACTAAGATTTTAATGTTACACTAGGACTTAATATGAGAACAATAGGCACATATCACCACAGATTTAAGTAGGTCACTTTATAAAAAGAGTATTGGTTTTAAATGATAAAGGATATTTAAGACACAAACTGCGATTTTAAGACCAGAGTTCATCTCTTAATTTTCTAGAATGCTTTCTGATCTATATTTTTATTTTGTATCATTGTAGCTAACTCTCTTCTAAGTTATACCAAAACAAAAGAGTGCTTTTTTAAAACACCCTATATTTTTTAATGTACTGGAAGATATGAACTCTCTTACTGGTCCTTTATTTTTTCTTGCAGTAGTGTTCTAAGATGACTTAATGTGTTTATCTTCATTCTAGAAATAAGGTCCTCACA
>NW_011888948.1:619809-643739 GCF_000151845.1 Pteropus vampyrus
GCATTTATTCAGGTAAAGCAAAGGTTTATTTTCAAATTACTGTATAGTAAGATCTACCTTTCTGAATCTCCATTTTACTAGTCAGGCTACTGAAACCTTATAGCAAGGACAAGAGCAACAATATATAGGAGCATCAGAGGAAGGAAAGTGACTGGGGAATTGAGTACTGAAGGGATGAAATGCCTTAGAGAGATACTAGATGGTCCTTAAAGTAAGCTCAAAGATAAAACTTGAGTTATTGTGTAAAGCACTTTTTTTTTTCTCCATGGCTTTGGGGTAAGATAAGAAAACTTTTTAAATAGAAAAACTAAATGACTGACTTGCTAAGGTAAAAATTATCAATCAAAGACTACTTTGTTTACTGTTTTGAGCTATTAGAATTTAATGTTAATTTTGTAATAAAACCTGCATGTGGTGATCATTCAGGCCATGACTTTAGGCCTTTAGGCAGCAGCTCACTCCATTTCAGAGACTCTACAGAGTTTCTCACATTCTAAGCAAAACTTCTCAACCACTGTGTTGTACAGTTACTGATTCTTTGGGGCCACAGCCCCCAGTCCAGACTTGTCATTCTCCAAAATTCTTGAACATTTACCCCAGAGTTAAAATCCTCTCTCCGTGTGCACCAGGAAATGAGAAAGGCTGGGGAAACACAGCTCCGGATCCAGTCTAGAGGAAATGTGCTGGACTGAGCCTCTGCAGCTAGGCAGCAGGGATCAGAGCAACCTCATCTGAATTTCCAGATTCACTTCAGTGAGGGCAAGAATTAATCAGAACTCAGAATAGTCACACTAGGATCCCCACCACATACCACTCACAGACACATATACTACACAGCTTGCCTAGACATTCATCTCTCATATTTCTCAAAAACTGTGATGAAATGCCACTATTTGGCATTTCAGCTACCTCTAAAATGCCAAATAGTGTCCAGAGAATATCATTGGCTTTATCTGCATTGCTAGAAAAGGTAACTAAGGTAGCTCTCTGATCCAGTTGGTAATTATAATTTCGAGTTCCTTGGAAAAAAATGCATAGACTTTAGACTAAGATTTTAATGTTACACTAGGACTTAATATGAGAACAATAGGCACATATCACCACAGATTTAAGTAGGTCACTTTATAAAAAGAGTATTGGTTTTAAATGATAAAGGATATTTAAGACACAAACTGCGATTTTAAGACCAGAGTTCATCTCTTAATTTTCTAGAATGCTTTCTGATCTATATTTTTATTTTGTATCATTGTAGCTAACTCTCTTCTAAGTTATACCAAAACAAAAGAGTGCTTTTTTAAAACACCCTATATTTTTTAATGTACTGGAAGATATGAACTCTCTTACTGGTCCTTTATTTTTTCTTGCAGTAGTGTTCTAAGATGACTTAATGTGTTTATCTTCATTCTAGAAATAAGGTCCTCACAGGATTCTTTAGTAATGGAGCAGAATAGACACCCTTTTGTTGTTTAGCAGTTACTATGTTATCTTTTGTCTTATTAAACCTTTTTACTTTATTAGGAAGATTACTAAGCAGATCTAACACTGAGAAACCTGATGCTATTGGTGAAAATAGAAAAGAAGAAAATATGGAAAATATGTTTTCAAAAAAAAGGAAAATAGATGTTGCAGATTGCGAGGTTGAAGTTATCTCATTAGAATTGGAAGCACATCCTAGAAATGCTAAGACTGAAGAATGTCCACCTAAGTTCAATAATAATCCAAAAGAGACTGTTACGTAAGTAAGATAGCTCTTAGGAACCTGATCAAGATTGATCTGTTATTACTGAGCAAGAGTGGTTCTTTCTCTTCCCTCTTTTATTCCTTATTCCCCCTCAACTCCTATACATCTCATATGTAAACTTTCTACACAGTTACAAGTTTAACATTGTGAGAAATCTAAGACACTTAGATTTTAAAATCTAGCCAACATACTTTATTTCCTCAGTATTCCATTTCTGGAATGTTACCTTTAAAAATTTTGTGACATAATCAAGTTCTTTATGAACGTCGTACTTTGCAGTTCTTTTTATTTTCTGTCACCATTCTATTTCTAAAGCTTTTCAAATATTTTATTTTTTTTAACATACTTTAAAATATGATTGACTTTAAAATATGATTATATTTCCTTCTTCCGGTAAGGGGTAGGCATAGATGTTATTTAGATTAATTTCTAATGGATATTTTCGTAATATTGATATTATGTATATTTCAAGGCCTAATAAAAAGAATAACTTTTTTTTCCTTTTCAGAGAAATGGAAAGTAACAATGTTTCCAGAATTCATTATCATTCAGTCATTAGAAGTCCGAAAGCCAAGATAGCCATTATTCAACCTAATGGGAAAAAGGTGGTAAAAAACATTACCTATTATCTTTAAAAGAACATTCACTATTATCTCATATTCATTTTACTTAGTTCAAATTGTTTATGTTAATAGTGGGTAGGACTTCTTTTACTGTTTTGGAATGGATGTAATGTTGAAGTATTAAGGATCATGGTTTATTTACTTAGTATCTTCCGTCGTGGTTGGCATGTTCCCAACTTAGATGTTTAAGGAGAATGTTGGTCATGATCTGACAGTGTGTTCCACTGAGACAGCTATCTAGTTCTGAAAATTTGTGGACGCTAAAGTGTTTGAGTTGATAATAATAAGAAAAATAACAAAAAAGATGGAGTAATTTAGGCTAATGAGATACGATTGTAAGAAAAAGAAGAAATGACCTACTGAAAGATCATCCAGAAAACAATATGATCGCCTCCAATAGTACACTTTTCAGTCTGCACTGAGAAGAATAACTAGTCAAAGACTGTAACTTAGACACAGAGAAAGATGCAGGAGAAGAACAGAGGCAGACATAATGATAGTTCACATTAGGGCTCATCGATGAAAAATAAAAACTCTGCCCTGGGTGGTGGGTGGATTTTGCCCTCTGCTTACTAACCTACAATAGGAACCTCCTCAATATCACATAACTATGAGAAGGTTGGGCCATGGGATCACATAGACCTGAGTTTGACCTCCAGCCCTGCTGCTTACTAGCCAGGTGACATCTCTGCATCTACCATTTCTTTATTAAGTGGAGATAATTGTATCTATACTCAGTTAAGAGGATTAAATGAGGTGAAAATCAGAAACATTGAGTAGTATCATGCTTGACACTTCAACTTAAGGGTCAATAAATATTGATCATATAAGTACTTGAATAATAATAATGGTCAGAATTTACTGAGCAATTAGTTGAGTTCCATGCATTGTGCTAAGGAGATAACTCTTTTTCAAAGTTGTTACCATTTAAAGTAACTGCAGTGTCTACAATGCATAAAGATAGGAAATTCCTTTAACATCCCCCCCCCGCCAACCCCCGCCGTTTTTTTTTGAAGTAGAAACTAGTCAAAGAGTATCTTTGTACATCTGATAGTTGAAGCCAAATTTATAGTCTGGTATCAGAATTAAGGGGTACAAACAAATGTACTTGAATTTTAATGCCTAAATAGTGTTTTTGACAGTCTTCATAGTCTTAGAGTTGTAGCTTACTAACAAGTCATGTCTAGAAGTAGAGCACAGCCAGAAGGGCTGCATCATGCCTAAGATTCCTCATGATACCAGCTTTGAGACTTAAAGCTAATGTCGTAGCTACAGCCTATGAAGATTGACTCTTGACAAAAGAGGCCTAACTGCTAGATTAAATTATTTTTCCTGACCTAGAAAGTAAAGATATCTTCCTTGTCTTCTTTTAAGGGATTTGCTTCCTTAGAGTCAGTCACTTCTGAAGATAATGATGGATTTAAACCAACCCAAGTACATCTGAACTCTAAAGCCAAGAAAACAAAAAGTAGGCTTTATTTCACTCTGTGTCTGCCTATTCTGTTTTTTTCTCTCTCTTGTTTGATACCTGTGGCTTATTTTCTCAGACTCCAAAACAAACATGCTACGTTTCTTACAAAAGTTACTGCTTGTCTAAATCAGAGGTTGGCAATCTATGTACGGTTTGTGGGCCAAATCCGGCCCACCAACTATTTATGTATGGCCCATGAGCTAAGATGATTTTTACCTTTTTAAATAACAAAAAAAAAATTAGGAGATGAATAATATTTCATGACACTTGAAAATTGTATGAAATTATACTTTCAGTGTTCATAAAGTTTTATTGGAATATAGCCACACTCATTCATTTACATATTATCTCTGACTACCTTCACACAACAGCAGCAGAGCTGAATAGTCATGACAGACCATATGGCTCAAAAAAGCCTAAAATATTTACTATTTGGCTCCTAACAGAAGTTTACTGACCCCTTGTCTAGATGCCACCAGTGACCTGATATGTGGCAGGAAAAAGTGGGGTGGACAACTGTTAGTCTATATAGTCCATAGTGTTATATATGGCTTTGAAAGCATTTCCAAAGCAACCATTCTCTCTTTGTTTGAGGCTTCTTTAAAAATAAAGACAGCATTCTCCTGCACTATTTCAGCTGATGCTGCTGCAGGGGATGCTCAGCAAAAAGTAAAAATATTGCTACCCTGAGTTCTTGTATTTCATTGTTACCAGTATGCCATTATTAATATTACAATTTGGCAAACCTAGAATTTGGTACTTTTGCATTTCAATATATCACTCAGTGGGGAGACATTACTGACAGATGACCCTTTTTTGAAGAAATAATCAGCTATTATCTCTTCTCCCTTTGAGCTTCTTTGTATCTGCTCTCCCAATTCCCTACCTGGTCTTAAAGGATGGAGATTAGGGGAGGCAAGGCAGCTTATTGACAGAAAAGATATATCAAGAAAGGGCATTTATATATTATAATTACCTCACTATTATGTGAGAGGAAAATTGTCTTCTACCCATCTTAGGTTATCTGTCTGGGGCCCTTTAAATTAGGCTGACAGAAGGCAGATTGACAAGAGAAAAACAAACAAGTTTATTACCATGTATTAACATTACCATGAGTGTTGTATATGGAACAAATTGGAGTACAGTAGTTCTCCTTATCCACTGTTTTTCTTTCCATGGTTTCAGTTACCTGCCATTAACCACAGCCCAGAGATATTAAATGGAAAATTCCAGAAATAAACAATTCATACGTTTTAAATTGTGCACCATTCTGAATAGCGCAATGCAATCTCACTGTTGCACACCATACCACCCTGGATGTGAATCATCCCTTTGTCCAGGGTATCCACGCCATATATGCTACCCACGTATTACTCATTTAGTTGCCATCCTGCTGATCAGATTGCCTGTCGCGGTATTGCAGTGATTGTGTTCCAGTCACCCTTATAGTAGCCTAACGGTACATCATAACGCCCACACCATTTACCTCACTTCATCTCATCACGCAGGCTTTGTATCATCTCACATCACAAGAAGGGTGAGTATAGACAATAAGATTTTTTGAGAGGTGACACTCACATAACTTATTATGTTATATTGTTACATTCTATTTTATTATTATTAATGTTACTGTGCCTAACTTATAAATTAAATTTCATCATAGATATATGTATATAGGATAAAGCATAGTATTTATAGGGTTCGGTACTACCCACGGGGGTCCTGTATCCCCTGAGGATAAGAGGGGACTCAGAGATGAGTAACTCAAAAAGGTGCCTTAGAACTCTGGCTTATCTAGAATCTTAAGAATAAATTTTTAAAAGTGTGACAAAACAAAAGAAAAGGACCTTGAGTCTCTAAGAATGACAAATATATGGGAAACCAATGGTATATATAGGCTAATTAGTAAAGTTTGTTTTGTAAATTTCTCTGGTTCAATCTCCAGGATAAAGGTCTAAAGTTGTCTCTAGTGATTAACTTTTGTTGTTCTTGGTAGGAGGAGGGATACCTTTGTAAATTTATGTCTTGCTTTTAGGCAGACAAGGAGAAGCAGAGAGCTTTTCCTGCATATGCACCTTTAGCTCAAAATAGTTCTTTTGTCAGAGAGGCATATTTTAGGGTAACATTCTGATTTCCTTCAACATTTAATGCATGTGAACCATGAATACTATTGCTTTTAGTTCCTTTGTCATTTTCATTAGCCACTGCAATGTATATAGCAAACACTAAAAAAAATTAGTTATGTACAGTTATGGCTCACAAGTAATCCGTGATTAAAGTATGAGTACATGCAGGAACAACAGCTACAGCAGTAATGATTAAATCAAGAGCATTAATTTTAGAGGAATATAATTTCTTTCTGCCACTGAGTGGCACAGTGGCTTTTTAAAAATAAATGATTTTACTTATTTGAATATTCTCAAAAACCTTTTCATTATTGGATAAGAAAAACGACTATGCAGTTTATCTTCTAAAGTATTAATCTTTGTAAAAGTGTAATTATTGAATGGTCCTCTAGCAAAATCACCAAACACTTATGTGTACAAAGCCCATGGTAATACAGTTATTATAGAGGGCGACTTTGATGGGATCTTCTCAGGCCTTTCATTGGGTGTTAAAGGCTTACTGTGTTCCCTAAATACCCACTGTTACAGCTGTTTAGAATATACTTAAATTCAGATTCCAAAGTTGAAGGGAGGAAAGTCAGTTTGTGAGGAGTAGAGATTAAATACAGTAATAGGAAGCAACATGTAGATTCATAAAAAGGCATTATTATATAGCAGGAAGAAGGGAGACTTTGGAACTAGACATTTCTGGGTTTGCTGCTCCACCTCTCATTGTTGTGGGTCAGATGAGTCCCTTAACCCCTTAGAGGCTCAAAGTTTTCATTTGTAAAATTGGAGTACTGTCTACCTTAACACATTAGTGATAATTAAAGCAACCAGCTTTTAATTAGTATTGTTAATTTCAGCACTATTGCTTAGCAAAGTATATTTCCTGACAGTTCCTTCCAAAATGTTTATTAGTAGACTCAAGTTCAACACAAGTTGAAGATTCTGAAGACAGTCTGTTGATCGAATCAGATGTGATAGATATAACTAAATGTAGAGAAGAAACTCCACCAGAGGACAGATATAACCAAGCAACCACATCGGATAATCAGAATATTATAAAGGAGTTCGAGGTTCAAATACTAAAACCCCAGGAGGAAAAATCTCCAGCATGTCAATACCAGCAGGTCTTTTGTGATAAAGAGTTGTCAAGTGAAACCAAGAATACTTCAACCGATTCTCTAAAGAAGTTCAGTAAAGGAAATGTGTTTTTATTGGATGCCACAAAAGAAGGAAATGTGGGCCGTTTTCTTAATGTGAGTATCTGGGCTGAATTCACATTTCTAAACAACTTTTTTTTCTTTGCTTTTTAACAAAATCATGAGGAAAATACAATTAACAGATTCTAAAGCCGGACTACCAGTTTTCCACTTGTATAACCTTGAGCATGTTGCCTGCCCTCTTATGCCTTATTTCTCATCTCTATAATACAGGGATAGTAATAATAACTGACTCATAGGATTAAATCAATATATCTATATATATATTATATAAAGTGCTTCAACAGTACCTAGTGCATAGTAAACATTAGTTTAAGAAAATGATAAGAAATAGTATATAAGAAAATAACTTATGTTTATTGAAAAGTTTTCAAGATTTCCAAAAAATCGTAATAGAACACATAGAATAAGTTTCTCTTCTGAGTCCTATACAATAAGTCTTATTCATAAATGCCTCTAACAGTTCAAAAAATCAGTTGGAAGTGTTTATGTTTTACTTACTCTTAGTAAGTTTTGAGTGATTTAGTAGCTTAGTGTAGAAAACCAATGTTTATCGGAGTATTGCATTTAACTTACTTCCTTCCACCCTCCTTTCCTTCCTCCCTTCCTCCCTCCCTCCCTCCCTACTTACCTACCTACCTACCTTCCTTCCTTCCTTCCTTTCCTTCCTTCCTCTCTTTTCTTCTCTTTTTAATTTAATTTTTCTACATAGATAATACACGAAATAAAAAGCCATACAGAATACAAACATACATACATACAGTTAAACAGAATTCTGTTTCAGGGTAGCTCTAAGCTTGCCAAGTAGGCACCATGAGTAAAGTTCATCAGCCTAAAGTTTAAAATGTATGGATAGGAAGTTATTGAAAGTAAATGGTGGCAGGCATGTCTGAGGAATATTGTGGGAATTTGATTCTTTTAAGAACTTAATGATAGGAGAATGTGTGGAAATGGTAGCTAGTGGGCAACAGGATAATATTAGAATGGTGGTAATAGAAGGAAATAGTATCATCATGTTTAGAAGCTTTGGAACAAGGATAAATAATGGTTATGTTCAGCAGAAAAATCAATTGCTTACATATGTTCCCCTTCCAAAGGGCTTGTCTGGCTATGATATAAAACTCAGGTTATATACAGTCTTCGTATTAAACTGTTTTCTTAAAAAAAACATACCTTGCAAAGTACTGTGCCCCCATTCACCCTGCTCCACTCTACCCTCTATAGTAAAATCATTTTAATTGTAATGTTTCTTTATGCAAGTACAATTAAATATAAATATGTGTTCTTATTTCTCCCCCTTATGTAGAAGATAGCATGTCGTATTCATTGTCCTATACCATGTTTTTTAAATTAACAATACATTGTGGTGATCTTTCCATGTCAGTACACAGTGAGAGCTCCTCATTCTTTTTGTATGTTTGTTTTTGTTTATAGCTGCATAGAATTCCAATATTGGCTATAGTGGCTATACTGAAATTTATATTTAACCAGGTCTCTTTAGATAGGCATTTGGATTTCCAAACTTTTACTGTTAAAAACAATGTTGAATAAATAATCTTACACATGGATACATGTGCAAATGTTATCTGTAGAATACATTCTCAGATATGAGATTGCTGAATCAAGGATAAATACATTTATAATAATGATTAATATTTTCCAAAATGTTTATTAGTAGACTCAGTTTCACACCAAGGAAAAATTATCTTCTATAGGGGTTTATACCATTTTGCATTTCTACCAGCAAGATATGAGTGTCAGAACAGGCTTTTCTAATGGGTTCCAACTATTAACAGGATGGTAATGAGCTCTGATATTTTGCATATTAGTCACCAAAAAAGGAAACAAAAATAAGTGAGCTGTATTGGAAACAGAATGGTATTCTAATGCTTCAAAGAACAAGTCATTAAATATGTATGTAACCTCTATTTTAATTTTTTTTTTTTAACAGCATAGTTGTTGCCCAAATCTTTTGGTACAGAATGTTTTTGTAGAAACACATGACAGGAATTTTCCATTGGTAGCATTCTTCACCAACAGGTTTGAAATTTTTTTATATGATTTAATTTTGAAATTGCGAGTTAAAAAATAACAATAGAAGAAACTAAACAGAGACAAGAAGGGGAGGGGAAAAAAGAAAACTATAAAAAGATGTGTCATGGCCCCTAATATCTGGTACCCTAGAATATTCAATTATCTCAAACTTTCTAAGTCAACAAAATTTTAAATGGCTGAAATTTAAATTATTTCCTCTTAGAATTAATGCCTAAAGGGCTAAGGATAGCAGGCCTCATGCCGTTCAATTCAGGAGATAAATGATGCAGACTGCTACATCTTCTTTAAGTCAGAACTATCCCCAGCTACCACACTGCAGGCCTCTCACATCACTGGGTTCTAACTGTTTGCAAAACACACTTCCTTCCTCATGAGTATTGACAAGTTTCTTAGGATTTTAGTAGATTTGAAATAAAACTCAAATGATTATTCTTAATAAAGGCATTCCTAATTGGTGTTAGAATATATTTCTGAGGATGGTTAATGATGTTACTATGAAAATTGATATAATCAAGTTTGATTCATTTGGTAGTTATTCGGGATAATTTATGATGATTTTTTACTTTTCAGGTATGTGAAAGCAAGAACAGAACTAACATGGGATTATGGTTATGAAGCTGGGACTATGCCTGAGAAAGAAATCCTCTGCCAATGTGGGGTTAATAAATGTAGAAAAAAAATATTATAAATATGTAGCTAATGCCTGTTCATGAAATTACCTTATCAAGCTGAAGTTAGAGCCATGCAAATGAACCCTCAGTTTTCAGTGGAATTATTTTAGGTTGTGATCCATCAAGAGAATTCCTCTCAGTTTACCCTTGTCAGGGGTGGTGGGGGATTCATTTGTGTGACAGAAATGCTAGGAACAAAATAAGGACATTTCCATACGCATAGGGTATCTCTATTCTTACTGCTATTTAACATTACATGAGTAGGATGGAAGTGTATATTATATAGGAAATACTACTATATAGTTTGTAACTTATTTATAAATTAAGAGAAACAAATGTACAATAGAATTCAGCTGTTCTTATTGTTGTTGTGATAATTATCTTTGAGTTCATGCCCCCGAAGGGCCAAATTATATGTCTTTACCTGCACAATTTATTTATGCTTAATTCCTGCCAAATAATTTACCATTATGAGCCAGAAGGTGGACAACAAGGGCTGAGCAATATAGCTCCATGAAGCACTGTCCCATGAAGCCATTTGAGTGAGAATGTGGGAGAAGCTTTCCCATATGAAGGTTTTGGCAAACTTTGAGATTCTCTTTACTCCTTCAATAAAAACAGGCAGGAAAGGAGGAACTAGAAACCTGGAGGAGTTGCAAGATTTTTATTTTAGTGTAGAGCCATAAGAAAAGGAGACCTGGATACTAGTCAGACTTGGCTTATTTTGGCCAGAAGAGATTGTGGTGGGCAAGAATTTCATTTAAAAAACAACAAAACTGAGCTGCAAAGTCTAAAACAGCCACTTGGATTCTCCTGGGCAATGGGCAAATTGCTTTTCTAAAGAAAAAGGGAAGGAGTTACTTTTGACAATGGGTTGCCTAGTCCTGATCATCTATCTGCTGGAAAGGGAGCTGGCAATCTCCAAGGGTCAAAACTAATTTTATCCTTAACAAAGATGTACATTGAGCTTCCAGGAACTTCTCCCTTAGAACCAAGATGAGAATACTACTCAAAAAGGAGTAATTAAAAGTAATTCTGGCTTTTGAGAGAGAATATGTTTTTCTTTCCTTCTTTCTGAACTTGATTCTGGGTTTAGTTTGGTTATCTTTCGAATAAAAATGTATTCTAAGTTTAGACCCAATTTAATTTCTTAAAAATGTTGAACTAGGTGAGAATTTAACTTGAAATTGTTTTAGAAGAGTGGGAAACCAAAGAACTATGGAAAGGAGCAAAAAATGAAGAAAGTCAAGAAGTGCTTCAATTCACAGTAAAGATTCAGGTATTTTAGGCAGTGCACTAAAATAAAGTGAAGACACTTGATCAGTATGGGAAATACTTTTGTGCACAAATCCGGACATCTTGATCTGCTTCAATCTACTGGTTCAGAGCTGTCATCTATTAGTATCCTAGAGATTCCCTTTGTCTCTCTTGTCAGATTTGTTTCCAGTTAATCCCATTATTTCCCTTTTCCTTGATTTACCCACACATATTGGTGTAGCATATCCTCCAGTAGCTTTCGAAAAGGAAAAAAGGTAAATATTTTGAGACCTTGCGTATTTGAAAATGTTATTGTATTCTTACACTTGATTGCTACTTTGGCAGAATATAGAATTCTTGAGTAGCCTCCATGCCCAATTTCGAAGACATTAAGCTTCCAGTGTTGCTGCTGGGAAGTCTGAAAACATTCTCACTTATGACTTCCAGGGTGACTGTTGGAAGTCAGAAGCCATTCTGTTCTTTTCATGTATACGACTATTTTTCTCTCTCTTGAAGCTTATAGCATTACTTTGTCCCAGTGTTCTGTTCCTGGTAAGGGTCCATTTTCATCCCTTGTATTGGGTGCTTGTTGGGATTTTTTACACTGAAAACTTTGTCCTTCAGTTCAGGGACATTTTCATGAACTGTTTTTTTAGCGAGTCCTCATCTGTTCTCACTTTGTAGAATTCCTGTTACTAGATGTTAGACCCCCAGTATTAGCTAATTTTCTTTTTTTTTTCTCTCAATTTCCAGCTGTGTCTTCTTGCTGTACTTTCTAGATTTCTTCAACTGAATCTTCCAAATTTGTCTAATGTGTTTTATTTTTGTGGTCTCAGGTTTTTAGTTTCTAGATCTCTCTTCTCTGAATGTTCTTTAATAGCTTCCTATTTTGGGTTCATAGATATTGTATCTTATATCTTTGAAAATACTGTTTGTGTGTAGATACATATACATAACATACATATCTATATTTTCTTCTTTCATATTTTTTACCTCCAAGTTTCATTTCTTTGTTTTTCCTATATGTTTCCTTTGATCATTTTTTGTTACAAGCTTTCTTCAGTCAGTGATCTTGGTGGTCTACTCTTAAGAACACTGAAAAGCTAAGAGTGGGGGAAGAGATTCCTCAACTATTTCACCATGACCTAGCTGAGCTACGTTTCTAATTCACTGTCTTTAGGATTTTCTTTCTGGCCTGGCAAAGAACACCTCTCAGATGCTACATCAGTTCCAGATCACCATAATGAAGCAAGTATTGCAGTAAAGCAAATTGTAATCTTTTTGCTGGTAGAGGATCTTCCCTTCAATTTGTAAAAAAAACACCTGTAAAGTTCAATAACGCTAAGCTCAATAAAATGAGGTATGCCTGTACTCTTCCATCCACCTGCTCGAAATGCAAAATACTTGGCCATACGAGGCTGCTCTTTTCTCCCATTTTGCAGCCCCATGCTCTTGCTTCAGTAATCCATTTCTGTATTTGTCAGGACTATCCAACTAATCCTTTTTAGTATTCTCTTTTCTGCTGTCCCAAACTTGCCTCCTTTCCTCTTTAATCCATTTCCCATTTGCCCTGAGAATACTCGCTGGTAGAGCTTGGGGCTGCAGCTTTTACCCTAAGATAACTCATAGATTAGTCCTAACCTTTCCCCAAAAGTTTGCCAGGAAATATCTCGCTTTTATTAATTTTGCATCGCTCTAGTGTATTGATAGTCTTTGGAAACAAATGACATCATTCTATTTATAGCATTCAGTTTTTAATAGTGGTATTTACATTTACAAAATAGTTATTCTCCATCGCTGAAAATGTCAAATTCTAGGAAACAGCATTCCTACACATGATGTTAACATTATTCTTGAACAGTTGTTAGCTGAAGGTTCATTTTATGAATCCAGTTTATCTATACATTTCTGTTACATTATGGTCTGGCACAAGTTTTCTTTATAAATTACTCCAATAACAGTTGTTATATTTTATTTTCACATTGAAAACCAATCAGATTTGCTTCAGACTCAAAGAGCGTTTTTATGTAAAATTAACTCTGGCAGTGAGTTACACTTTTTTTTTTCTAAATGGGATATGGGTTAAAACCTGCTTAGATTGCAAGACTTGAAGTAGTTTTTCTTTAATTCCTCAGTAAACCACCATTATATGCTTCTTTTCCAGAACAACTTTTCAACTGTAATCACATGCATATTTATGTTCTCTACATGTATATTAACATGCACTTAAAACCTCTTGTGTGGTGCTGTGTACCCCATGGGTGCTAAATAAAGACTTGCGACTGGTAACTGGAATTTCGATCGGTTAATTCAGTGTCCATTCATCATATACCTATTTAGGCCAAACTAAATAAATACAATTTTTAGAAGACATGGGTAACTCCTCAGAAGAGCAGTCGTTTCTCCAGCTGAGCCCAGGGGCTTTGGCCACCTTTCCTCCAACCATCCGACAAGGAAAAAGGGGGTGTGGGCGAGAAGCGCCTGCCGTGTTTGTTTGTTTGTTTGTTTTTAATTCAGATTCAGATCTAGAGAAGACGCAAGCCCTTGTTTGGGTGAGAACCCACCTGCAAGCCCGACGCGTCGCTTGCCCGGGACTTTCCTTTGGGCAGGGGAAATCATCATCACGGATTTTACGAAAACGAAACGGCAGTGGCCGAACTTCCGGAAGCGCCGGCGCAGCGCGCAGCCGTCGGGCGGCAACCGTGAGCGCAGCCATGGACCCGGCATCGCGGCCTTTCCCCGTGTGGTCCGAGGCCCGAGACGAGTTCCCGCAACCCACCGGTGAGTGCGGCGCCGGGCCTGGGCGGGGGAAAGGGGCTGCAGGCGGGCCCGGCAAGGACAGGTCCCGCCCAGGGCCTGCTCACCGCGGTCGCGGCCGTTTGACGACCCAGAGTCCCTGAGGCTGGACCTCCAGAGGCCCTGGGGCAGTTTTGCGGTAGCGGGTGTGCCTCCCATTAACCTCTCCCACTGCTTATGGGAATGCAGACATCAAGGAAAACCCAGGTAAACTCCAGTGGGTTTTCTCCCCAAACGTGGCACCATCTACCGGTAAAACAAAGCAATTGGGAAGTGCCTGGGAGAGGTAGGCACTTAACCCGTCTTGAAGTGGTCAGCTAGATCTAAGGAAGCAGTTTGGAAAGTTTCCCCCAGAGAATGACTTTTTGGAACCATCCCCTCCTCTCCATTTAGTAGTTCAGCCCTCAACCGCCTTCTCCATGAGTGAGGCAACAGTCTTCTGAGTGGCTTCTTCCCTTCACTTCAGCAGATGCAGAGTTCCTACCATGGGCCAGGCTCAGGGCTAGGTACTAGGGTTACAAAGGTGAGTTAGGCAGACCCTGCGCTAGAGAATCTAGTAGGCAGTTCACATGTGAGCTGGTAAGAACCACAGAGGCACAAATGAGGGACCCCTAACTCAGGCCGGTATTCACCGGTGGCTTTTTGGACATGAGAATGCCTGATCTTAGTTTTTAAGGGCAAATCAGCTACAAGTAGAAAGGTTGAAAGGGTGTTCCAGACAGGAGTGATGACATGAATAAAGGCACCAGCCACAAAACATTATATGTGACAACCACGAACCAAGTAGTTGAATATTTCATTCAGCTTGTATATATATGGAATGCAAGATGAGTTTCTGGAATTGAGGTTTCATTCTGACCTTTTCCCCAAACTCCAGATTCATATAACTAACTTTATAAATGAGCCTGGAATGATCTCAAACTAAATATGTCCCAAAGAGAACTCTTGTTTCTCCATATAAACCCACATACTCCAAACCTGTTCAACCACCAGGCTTCCCCATTCCATTCACCCAGTTGCTCAGGCCAAAAACCTTAGAGGCACCCTCAGTGCCTCTCTTTCCTCCTCACCTCCCATCTAATGCATTAGTCAGATCAGTCTTTTCTGTCTTCAGAATATATCTTGAGCCTGACTGCTTGTCACCACCTCCATCACTACCATATAAGCCCAAGACACCGTCATCTCCTGCCTGGACTAGTGGTTTCCTGGCTTCTCCTTTAGCCTCTCATACAGACAGACCTGCACAGCAGCCAAAATGATCTTTAAAAAACAAAAAGCATATGTGATTCTCCTACTCAAAGCCCTCCAACAGTCTCTCATCACTTTCAGAATAATCTCTTACTGTGTCTTACAGTGCACCACACGTCCTGATCTGATCCAGCCCCTGCCCATTCAATGACTATGCCACCCCCTCACTGCCTTGATGATTCTAAGCCCCCAATTCTGTACCTGTCTCAGGGTCTTTCCATTTGCATCTCGTTTCTCACTTCCCCACCATATTCAAGTCTGCTCAACTGTATCCTCCACAGCCCCGCCTGTGCATCCTGTTTAAAAGAACACCACCTCCCACCCAGTCTTCATTACACTATACCTCCTTCCTGTACTCTCTTTTTCTCAAACCACTTACCATTACCTGAAAAAAGTACTTGTTTGACATTTGTGTCTACTACCAGAACATAAGTTCCACAGGAGTCAAAACTCTTCATCTTATTCTCTGTTTTATTTCTGATGCCTAGATCAGTACTCATTAAGTGTTTGTTGAAAATATGAATAGGCTTGTATGTACCACTAAAAAGCTTGGCTTCTATTCTGTAGGTGATAGAGAAGAGTCTTTGTAGCAAGAGAGAAACATGGGCAGATGTACATTTTAGGTAAATTGCTCTGGCAGCAGCATGAGGAATGGAATGGAATAATGACAGGAAAAGCAGCAGCAGGGAGATGAGATATCAAAATGGACCAGGAGAAAGACAGTGGGCAGTCCACCTTCCACACCACTTCTAGACTGTTAAACACAAATGTGTGCACACACATACATACGTATACATGTACCTATTCACAGAGAGGTCAGGTCATGGTACTTTGGGTGTTAATTAGGACTTGTTAGCTGCAAATAATACAAAAATAATCTAAACCAAAGAGATGATTGTTACTAGGATGCAGGGAGACCAGACACACAGACCCCAGGAGCATGGATGCTATGCCAGGAACTAGGACCTGAAAAGCCATCATAAACTTTGATTTGACAGCCTTCTCCTCTAACTCTTATTTCTGCATCTCTCAGCACATCTGCTTTATTTTCCTCTTTCTTTGGTTCAGTTTTCCTGATAATGGGATAGAAGATGGCTGCCCTTACAGCCTCCCAGTTTTTACATTTACTTCAAGAAACCAGTCCAAACTGAACTAAAATCTTGTCTGAATTCTGTATATTTGGGAGATGGATGGGTAGGTTCTCTGGGACTGACAGCTGGCTTAGGGAAGTGGAGTCACATAGTATGCAAATGCTTGCTGGGTGTCATCTCTTTGGTGATTGTGAGCTAGACAGATACCCTAAAGACGTTCACTGAACATCCTACTCCTATGCTATCCACTGCCCCTCCCCCACAATACACACATCCTTATTCCTGTTAATATATTCTAAAGCTGCCCCCAGTAATGTGTTCTAGCTATCTCAAATACATATTCAGTCACACTTCTCCCAAAGTTAAAGCTAGTCATGTCATCCAGAAACAACACATAGAGGCATTCATTTTTCAAGTTCATTACCAAGCCTCTAGGTAATGTTTACTCCTCTTCTATTTTGGTCTTCATCTAATTCAGGTATTCTGTCACTGAATTCTGTGATAAAGCTGACTTCTACATATCTGTTGTACAATGAAAGAACTAACAATAAAAACTATTGATCATAGGAGAAAAGAGGAAGAAATTTTCAAGCCAGCACCATAAATTGGTTGTAAGTCCAGTACATAGACCATATGCTACTGGAAGGGGATTGTCAAGGAATTACAGGATTAGTGAACTTCATTTCATCAGTTCCACTCTTGTGTTCCTTGGCTATCCCACTGGCTACCCAAGATTATATCCTCTGGATGGATTGCCCTCGTCTGGTGGGCCTTAGACCATCTCTAGGAAGAGGAGCATTGGGAAGACACCACTGACATCCCTACAAAGGCTATGGCCTTAGCAATTCCTTACCATGTGGAGCTGGGTTTGAGTTAGTCATAGTTCATGTATTCCCAGCCTATAATTTTTCTATGGCTTCATTCTGTAGGACCTTTGTTAGCTAACAGTTTTATTTTTGAGATTTCTTGTCACGTCAGTCAATCTCTGCGAGTCCTCAGGCCTGCTAGACCCAGTAGAAAGACCCTGCGGGGCCCTGCTGATCTTCATTGTTCTTCCTCTCATCTACTGATAGAGACCAATGGACTCTTCCCTAAAATGTCCCAGCTCCCATGATACACAGCCCTTACTATCTGAGTCTGCATAGTTCTTGAGTTCAGATGATTTGGGATATCAAGTTATCCAAGTGTTATCCATTTGGTCCTAGTTTCAGATAACAGGTAGCAAGCATTCAGATAGTGTTAGATGCCTGTCTACAGAAAGCCTCTAATGTGACTTCCCCAAATCAGAGAGTTATAGGCATCCTCTAATCTATAAGAACAAACAAGATAGAAGAGCCAGAATCTTTTAGGACACTGCAATGAGGGGGTGTTTTAGCAGGAAAAAGCCATTAGAGGGGAGCCTATGTGTCTCACCTTGGGTTTCTGCCCATGAGCCCTGAAAACAAACTCCAGGTCAAGCACAGCAATGTCGCCACCACCACTGTATTCCCAGGTACCAAGACCCTAGGAGCCTGTGGACTTGGGAATGCAGCTCGGACAGGCACAGAGTCCCCAGAGCAAGCACAGGGGGCCTGCTCAGTTATCAGTGGCCTGACAGCTCAGCCTGATGCAGTGCACCTTTGTGAAGGTCCAGCTTTGCACAGGAAAGGGTGACACTATGGGAAACTGTCTAGCTCTTATACAACAAGGGGTGCTGCATATCCTGTCAAACATTATCAAGTTGTTTTATTAGGGAATTTTATTATGGAATTTTAGTACTAGTAATTTGAATCTTTTTAAGCATATGCTTTATAGATTTTAATGTCTAGTATAAGTGTTTTTTAAATAAGGACACAGTATTCTATCACGATAGACTTTGGGCCTGAGGTGAATAAAATATTGGGTTTTTTTTCACATTTTTATACTAGGATGGGGGCTCTATGTTTTAAATATTAAAATATATTCTAAAGTATTGAAAATTATAAACTGTGGTATTATTGGTGGAGGAAGTGACAGGTCAGTGGAACAAAATAGAAGTACCAGGAACAAGCCCAAATATATGTAATAATTAAATACTTGAAAGGATATTTTAAATCAATGGCTAACCATTAAGAAAATGAGTCAGATCTCCATCTCATTCTTTATCATAAAATTAATTTCATATTAATGTTTTAATGTAAAAATAAATTAAATTATAGAACAAAATAGAGATGTTTTCTAAGTTATGTCCCCATTACTGAAGAATAGAAACCATGAAAGTGTGATATAATTTCATCAAATAAAACATTTAAACATTCTATGTATCAAAGAACATTATAAACAAAGTTAAAAGACCACCTATGTGACTAACAAAAGGTTAATGTCCTGAATACATGACAAGCTCTTATAAATCACTAAGAAAATAGTGAAAAACCCAATAGAAAAATGGGCTAAGGATATCAGGGCCAGAGAAGAAATGCAAATGCCACCTTATAGTATGTTAAATTCATAATTATAGATTATGATTACTACTCCCTATACTTTGTGTTCTTTCCTTTGACAAGGTCATCTACTGTCCTAGTTGGACCTTTATAATGTTTTTAAATTGGGTAGGCAGGTATCCTGTCAGTTTTTCTTTTTTTTCAGTTTTATTCACCATTCACGTCCTTTTATTCTTCCAAATAATCTCCCCCCGCAACCCCCCTAGTTCTTTAAAGTAATGTTCTTGGGATTTAAGTTGAAATGACATTAAACCTAAAACTTATTTGGTATAAAATTGACATAATGTTCAGCTTTCCTCTCTAAGAGCACAGTATTTCCGTATATTGAGATTGAGCTTAAAGCACCTCTTTCATCATGTTATTTCCCTGCTGAAAAATCCTTTTTGGAAGCCTTTCACCATCTATTTCTCAAATTCTTTTCCAGCTTCCTTTACACAGGCTCTCCTCTACAGCCCAGCTATTTTTCTGTTTTCCCGTCAGATCTCTTGACTTTTTCCCACATGTCACTGCTTCTGTCTGCAAAGTCCCTCCTACACACATTTCTGTCCCACCTCCAGGTTGTACCTACTCAAGGCCCATGTCCTTGACAACACAGCATCCCACAGGTAGCAGTTCCTCCTCTGGATCCATAGCATTTATTGTATTTCCCACTCAGCAGTTATATTATATGTAGCATTTATTCTGTTATTTTATTTTCCTAATTGCTCTTTGGTCTCCTGTATATTTTGTTAGCTACTTGCAGACAATTCTGTCTCATATTTCTTTGTATCCTTTGCTCTGCTGTTTCCTATAGTAGCCACTCAACACATATGGCTGTTGAGCACTTAAAATGTGTCTTGTCCAGATGAGATATGTAAGTGTCTTGAATTATGTTTCTGTAGGATGGCGCTGGTGTAGAGTGCCCAACTCAAATCTGTAGTTGTTTAAGGTGAATGAAAAGAAGCAGCTAACCCATTTCATTTCATCTGAGGGGTTTCCTCTCAGTCCCCCGCCCTATTCTCTTGATAGGTGGGAAGCAGGGGAGACGACTAATTTGTATCCTCACTAGGTAGGACTCAAATCCAAGAAACAGATATTAATTAAAGAAGAAAGTCATCAGAATGTGAAATAAATGCTAGCGCTGAAGTGCAATCTTCTGACTTTGCAAAAACGCAAGATCTAATTTAAGAGAGACAACAAGAAATTTTACACTTCTGAATAGCAAAAAGGACTTTTAGGAACTGCTTAAGCAATTAACTATCTAAATTTAAATTTTCACCATTAAATGGTAAAATAAATCTTTGTTTCAAAACTAAAATTAAAGTGTTTTTTGTTTGTTTGTTTTGCTACAGAAAAACAAATGAATAAGAGGATGAGCATTGGAAAGAGCAAAGAAATGTTAAATGAATACACATAGCCAAATTAATAGCAAACTTATAGGTTATCTCTCACTGACTCAGCCAGTGGGATACTGGGAGCAGCTGTTTTTTCCCTCCTTCCCTCCCTGCCTCTTCTCTCTTTCCTGTCTTCCATTCTTCTCTTTAAAAAAAAAAAAAATCAATTTCCTACCTTCATGTATCTTTCTCTCTTAATTTATTATAATGCTAGATTAAAGCACATTTACATTAAGGTACATTGCTCATTTCTTTAATTTATCTCAAATTTATTTTTGAATATAGTATGACATAGGTAGGTATCTAATTTGTTTTTTGTTGTTGTTGTTCATTTGTTTGTTTGTTTTACAGGTAGTTAGCACTATTTCTTGAATACACCATTGTTTTCTTGTTGATTTGTAATTTCATGCAGGAGATCTCATCTGGGCGGGAGTCCAGAGGGACCCCTGACCCCGGAGAGCTCCAGTGACCAGGTTCTTGTCTTATGCTTCGAGAAAGAATTCAAGGACAGGTTTTACTAAAGCGAAAGAACACACGAGAAAAGTGTGGGCAGCTCAGAGAGAGTCTGTCCCAGCAGTCTGAATCATGGGCTTTTGTTTTCTTGGGCATGGGGCATGTCCAAAGGCTATCCGGCCTGCCTCCTGGGGTTGGATTGTGTTTCTTGCCATCTGGAGGAAAGGAGGTGGCCCAAAGCCATCTATCTTCCTGTCCTGGGCTTTTTTTTTAACTGCTGGTGTCTCTTGCTTGAAATCAAAAGTGAGAGAGGCCAGAGTAAGGGGCAATGGAGAATTTCCAGAGCCGCAGGGAGAGGACTGAGTAAGGGACTGAGGAAAAATTGCTGAGCCGCATCCAGGAGAGGAGGGGGAACTTCCCTACGCTAAATATCCTGCCTCATAAATGATGATAATTATAATTATTATTGAGAGCATACAATGGGCAAGGCAGTGTTTTGAGAGCTTTATATTTAAATTCCTGCTTGTGTTTCTTAAAGATTGTCCTCATTTTAAGCATTTTAAATGAATTCATTAATGTTTTCTTTCATTAAGCCATTGCAAAAATACAAAGTAAGTTACTTTTCCCCTTGGGTCCAGATTTTTTTGTCTGGGACTTGAAAATCTCATAAAAACGAGTGTCCTCCTACTTTAAGACTAGTGGAGGAGTTATGGAAACCAAGAAATTCTTTTTTTCTATTTCTCATCAGAGATGTTACTTATAGGTGTCTTTCAGGTTGCAGAAAAGTTGGAAAAAAGGACATGTGCACTCTGCCCCAAAGACCTCGAGTGTAGTGTCCTATACTTTGCACGATCAGAGAATATAGCTGCTCATGAAAATTGTTTGGTAAGTTACTTGAAAACACAAAATAGAAAATTGGTACTTCGAATACAAAGAATGATGAGTTGGCCATGATTTGGGCTTTTAAGTAAGGATTTGGGGAGCATATTTTTCTAACTTCTTAAATTGTTTCAGATCTTAGCACTTTATGATTACTTCTAATTTTATTAATAACTGACATAACACAAAGAATTATGCAGAAGCTTTTTAAAAGATATTTTAATGAAATATTTCAAGTATAACAAATACCCATAGATAATTCAACTTAGATTTTTTGAATCATGATATTATAGTTGCTTCAGCTTCACGTTTTTTAAAGAAATAAAACATAGATAGTTGGACTCTATCCCTTCAGAGGTAATTGCTGTCAGAAATTGGTATTTCTTATTATCTTGTGTTTTTAATTTTATGTTCCCACCACATATATTTAAATATTTATAAATAAGATATGGTATTGTTTTACATATTCTTGGACTTACTTTATAGAATTTCTATCAAATTCTGTAGATTATTGAGATTTATCCGTGTTAATAAACATAGCTCTGCCTTTCTTTTTAAATGTTATGGTATTCTATTACATTACTATATCACTAACTGTTCTCCTGTGAATGGCAGTTAGGTTTTTCCAGTTTGTTTAATATGACTAAACAGCTTGTTATGAACATCCTTGTATAAGTCTCCTAATTCATGAGAGAATTTCTCTGGTCTAGGGCAGATACCTACAAAATAGAATTGTTGGGTGCAGGGAGGGAGCCACGTATACCTAACTACATGTGGGGTAAAGAAGGAAACTCTATTCAGTACAAATAGTGTTACAGCTCAATTATGAAACTGCATATCTGCTCTGGCTAGAAGTCTTTGGTTTTGCAGCAGTCTTCATTCTAGGGTGAAAAGAGAAAGTGTGCTCCCCAAGATAGAGGGGAGCTGACATATAGACAGAAGCTCCCACCCCTGTTTTCTGACTGGTCTGTCCTTATGCAAATGAGAACTCCATATTTTTGTAGTTTGATTGGTCCAAAAAGCACTGTCCTGATTGGTCAGAATGGAGCTGTTCTGATTGCTTGGTGAAGATGCTAATAGGATATAGCTGCACAGCTCTGATTGGATGGGGAAAGTCTTAAGTCCTATTGGTTGAAATAGAATTCCAGGAACTCCTTTATAAGAGCTGGCTCAGATAGCAGGAACACAGTGAAGGCAGGCAGTTCAATGTAGGCTTCTCCTAGCAGCACAGCTTCTGTGAGAGGCCCTTGTTTAGAAAAGGCTGCTAAACTCTGGTTTGTTTTGTTTTTGTTTTTAATTTTGAGCCCAGTTAGCTACCCGGATCCCTTCTTGGTAGGTACCTTCTTTTTCAGGGTTCACAAAGGTCTCTCATTTTTATTTTCAGTGCTTAAGATTACTAGTGGGGTTGCACCTTCCTTGCTGTGCTCATGTGCGGTTCTGTTTTTCCCTTCAGTGGCTTGTGTTCATAGAATACATTTTATCTTTCAGATGTTGGTTTTACTTATATGTACTTATTTACATATAAATAGATTATAATGCTTTATTATTATATATGTTAGCTTTTTTCTGTTTTTTTTTATTTTAATTAGTTTCAAGTATGCAATAATTGGTTAGACATCTATATAGTTCATAAAACGGTTACCACCATCCCCCACACCCCCACTTCTTCCCACCTAACCAATGTATTCATTCTAACTGCATTCCCTATGCTGTGCTCTCTATCCCCATGTTGATCTGTCGGCTACTAATTTGTACTTCTTTAATCCTTCGCTCCATTCTCCCAGCCCTCCAAACTCCCCTCCCCTCTGTCCATCACCAAATTGTCTACTATATTTGTGAGTCTGTTTTTGATTAGTTTGTTCTTTTTATTCCTTAGATTCCGCATATGTGTGAAATCATATAGTGTTTATCTTTCTCTGTCTGACTTAAATACCTTCTAGGTCCATCAAAGCAATATCTTTTTCCATCCCCTTCCTTTTAGTGAGTGTCTTTTAATCTGAAGTGAGTCTCTTATAGGCAACATGTAGGGGTCTTGTTTTCCTTTCCTTTCATCCACTCTTTTAGTTGGAGCACTTAATTCTTTTCCATTTGAGGTACTTATTGATGGGAATGTAGTTGTCATTCTTTATTCCTGTTTTTGATACATGCTTTTCTTCTTAAAGAAGTCCCTCCAACATTTCCTACAGGTTTGGTAGTGTTAAATTCCTTTAGCTGATTTTTGTCTGGAAAACTCTTTATCTATCCTTCAACTCTAAATGATAGCTTTGCTGGATAAAGTATTCTTAGTTGTAGATCCTGGGTCTTCATCCTGTTGAATATAATTTTTTTGCCTAGCCCTTCTGTCCTGCATAGTTTCTTTTGAGAAATCAGGTCCCAGTCTTATGGGTTTTTCCTTATAAGTAACTATCTGTTTTTCTCTTGCTGCTTTTAATATTCTTCCTTTGAATTTAACCTTTGGCATTTTAATTATGATGTGTCTTGG
>NW_011888948.1:644005-652937 GCF_000151845.1 Pteropus vampyrus
TTTTTATGTTTTTTATCTCTTTGTTGAAGTTCTCACTGAATTTAACCAAAAGTTCATTGAGCATCTTTATAACCAGTGTTTTGAACTCTGCATCTATTAGATTACTTGTCTCCATTATATCTGGATCTCTGTTCTGTTCTCTCATATGGTTTGTTTCTTTGTCTTCCCATTTTGGCTGCTTTTCCATGTCTGTTTCTATGTACTAAGCAAAGCTCCTAAGTCTCCTGGTCTTATTAGTGTGGATTTGTGAAGTAGGTGTCCAGTAGCACAATCCTAAGTGGGGCTCAGCTATAGGACAAATTTAGCTCAAGCCTGTGGCCCTCCAGGGCCACCTGTTAAGATTCAGCAAGCAACCCACAGATGCTGTGCTTATAGTTGCCTCAAAAGGCCACACCAGAAACCGAGGCCAGCTGCCTCCAGTGTGAGTCTAGGCGCTGCTCAGCAAGGAGCACCTGACTCTCTAAAGATATACCTGGATGTGGCTTGGGTGGGTCCACAAGTTGGGGGAGGCGGGGTTTCAGGGACCTGAAACAGAGCGACCTCTGTTATCCAGTCTGATGATCTCATGGCAAAGGTGGCACTATGTCCTCGCACTAGGAGCGGGGAGGGCTCAACAGAGAACACTAGATACCGCCAGCATTTCTGTACAGAACAAGTCTCACCTCGGCCCTCACTCCAACAATGTCTCCCTGTAAGTCTCTGGTGCCCCCTGTGTGCAGTGGAATCAGCACTGGTACTCAGAGTGAGCAGGTCCATCACTGCGAAAATCCGCTCATGGACGAGGCCTCTTTAAGAGGCATCTGCCGCTGCCGCAGCCTCTGTCTCATCAGCCACTGGAGACCAAGTCACCCCACATCCTCACCCCGTCCTACCTTCTGCTGTTGCAGAGTGCTTTCTTGGATTTCTCCCTAGTTGTATGGCTTGTTCATCAAGATCCCAGGCGATTTTTCCTTGCTGCTGCTCCTTGTTTCCTTCACAACTTTGATTTGGTTGCCAGAGGGATAAACAGAGCCTCTATCATCTGTGCCATTTTGGTTGCCCATATATGTTAGCTTTTAATTTTATTTATGGTGTTTTTCTATCAGACAGAAGCTTATAATGTAGTTACATTCACCTTATTTTCCTTTATTATTTTGTGGGATTTTTTTTCTCCTGAGAAATCCTTTTCTGTACTAAGGTTCTGTCTTTTTTTCCAAAAGTTTTTAAATTTGGCTGTTCTCATATAGCCTCTTAATCCAACTGGAATTTATTTAGACTACCATATAAAATGGTATATACTTTTATTTTTATATGATTAATCACTTTCCCCTGCACTATTTATTGAATAATCTATCTTTTCCTCACTGATTTGTAGTGATAATGATTATAACTATTATTATTATTCAGTGTTCACTAGATATAAGGTAATGTTCTGGGATCTTAACCCATATTAACTACTAATCCTCACAATGGCTCTGAGAATTAGATATTGTAATTATGCCCAAAGATGAAACCACTGAGGCACAGAGATGTTAAGTCATTTGCCCAAGGTCACAGAATTCTCACCCAGGCTTTCTAATTCTAGAACCCTTGTGCATATCCAGTGGGCTAACAATATACTATGTCATATGCATACAGATGTATTTCTGGTTCTCTATTCTGTTCCATTGGTCACTTTGTCTATCACTGAACTGGTACAACACTTTCTTAATTGCTATTATTTTATAAGCCTTGGCAGCTTTTTTGGTGCTTCTAATTTTCGGATCAGCTTCAGCTTATCAGGCTTCACAAAAATTCCTATTAGAATTTTATCTGTAACCTATTGAATATATAGATTGGTTTGGGAAAAAATAGATACCTTTATGATATACGAATTTTCCTATCCATTAACAAGGTCTGTCTCTCCAATTATTCAAGTTTTCTTTGATGAATTTCATAAATTTTTCAGTAATAATATAGAGATGTAGAGCTTTAGGTTAGGCTATTTTGGGGTTTGCTTTTTTATTTTGTTTTGTCACTTTTTCCTAATACCTTTTTAAAAATGAGCTATTATTCTTATATACAAATGCTATTGGTTTTTATTGATTGATCTTATACAACAATCTTGCCAAACTCCTATAAGTTCTAAAAGTCTCTAGATTCACCTGGATATTTTATTTGGGCAATCCTCATCTGTAAATAAAGGCAATTTTATTATTTTTTTCCTTTTAGTTTTTGGGCCTCTTCCTTTCTCTATCCTGTTTTATTGCATTTTTGTAGAACAGTCTATTATAAAAGTGATTAGAAGCATTTATTTATTTTTAGAAACTTTTAAAGTAGGGAGCCTTGTCTTATTTCTTATATTAATGGGATGCTCCTAAAGTCTTATCATTAAATTTGTGTATACTTTAGGTTTTTAATACTTCATTTTATTCAAATTAGGATGTTTCCTTTTATTTCTAGTTAGCTAAAAGTTACAGTATTGAATATTATGAAATGCTTTTTTTCTGTATCTCTTGTAATGATCTTCTGGGTTCTTTCCCTCTCTCTGGCCATGCACAATGCTGGATGGTTTATATTTTTTTTTTATCTGTACAATTTGATGATTTTTTAAAATCTCAAACTTACAGAAAAGTTGCACATACAGTATAAAGAATTTTTTGTGTTGGAATCATTTGAAATTAATTGAGACATCATGTGTTATCTTTCTCCAATACTTTAGTGTATATTTCCTACAAACAAGGACATTCTTTCACATAATCACAATATTACTATCAAAATCAGGAAATTAGCATTAATAGATTGCCACCACCTAATCCTCAAACTGCTCAGATTTCATCAATTGTCCTAATAACTTTCTTTATAACAAAAGGTTCTAGTTCATGGATTGCATTTAGTTTTTATGTCTGAAATATTCTCCTTTTAGTCTGCTAGTAATATGTTAACATGCTTATTTATTTTCTACTGTTAAACCATTCTTAGAGTAACACTATTTGGTCATGATGTTTTATTCTAAAATACTGTTAATGTTAATTTGCTACGATTTTTAGTTAACTTTATTAGTATAATTTATATAAAACAAAATGCACCTATTTCAAGTATATAGTTTGGAGAGTTTTAAGACATGTGTTTACCAATTAACCACCACAACCATCAAGATAGAGAACATTTTCATTACCCCAGAGAGTTCTCTCATGGCTCCTTAGAATCACATGCTCCCTACCCCTAGTCCCTGTAGATTGATCTGGTCTTTTCTTGAATCTCACATGAAAGGAATCCCACAGTATGTATTCTTTTGTTTCTGGCTTCTTTTGCTCAGTGAAGTATTTGCTTAGTACAGATTCTTTCATGTCGTTGCATGTATCTTCATTTTGTTCCTTTTTATTTCTGCATAGTATTACATTGTGTGGATATATAACAATTTGCTTATCCATTCACCTGTTGATAAACATATGTCTTATTTCCAGTTTGGGAACATTAGGATAAATCTGCTATGAACATATGTATATGGGTCTTTGTGTGGACAAGTGCTTTTATTTCTCTTGAGTTAATATCTAGAAGAGGAATGCTGGGTCATAAAGTATGTTTAACTTTAAAAGCAATTGCTTAATTTTACACTTCTACAAACAATGTGTAAGAGTTTCATTTGTTACGTATCTTCTTTGACACTTGGTATTTTCAGTCTTTTTCATTTTAGCCAGTTTAGTGAATATATATTGGTGTCTTACTGTGGTTTTAATTTGCTTGAGCACTAATGATATTTAAAATCTTTTCATGTGCTTATTCAACATTTGTAAGTCTCTTTCTATGAAGTATCCAAATATTTTGCCCATTTTTAATTGAATTGTTTGTCTTATCATGGATAAGTTGTAAGAGCTTTTTCTATAATCTGGGTACAATACAGAAATGTATATTTCCTATATTCAGATATACATATTGCTAATATTTTTTCCCAATCTCTGGCTTACCTTTTTGTTTTCTAAACAATGTCTTCCAGAGAGTGAAACGTTTTAATTTTGAGGAACTCTAACTTGTTAATTTTTTTCTTTATAGTTTCTGCTTTTTATAAGAAATCTTTCCTTTTATGCCCATGTCATAAACATTTTATGTTTTTCATGCCCTTGTTATTTGAGTATATGAGCATAATGTTGATCTTTAATTCAGAAGTAGATTGAATTCTTTTGGTTTCAAGTAACACAAAGAAATAAAAGAGGCATTGTAATAAGGTTGCAGAGGTATTTCATGGCTCCTGAAGGCAGGCATGCAGGTAGGTCTAAGAAACAGGACCTGGAAAGCTATCAGGAACCCAGGATGTCCTCTCTAGCCCTCGTTTTTTTCCTTCTCTGCAGACTGGCTGGCTCTGACATGTGGCTCAGAGTCTGTTCCACTTTCCTAGGATAGGGAATCCGATTGGCCCGGCTTGGGTTCAAGGCCCCAGACAGGTCCAGTTAGCCATTGGGGGTCAAGGTTGTATAGTAGAAAACATGCCTGGGGATTGGGGCCACTTCCAAAGAAAAGAGTATCATGTGATCTGCTCACACACTTCAAAAGGTGGTCATTGTTCTATCCCCAACTCATCTTCCACTCCTGTACTTTTTAGTACATTTTCTGACTCTAAACTTTCAGCGTTACTTCTTGCATACTCTGAGCTTTTTCTTTTCTCCATCTGCAGCTGTATTCTTCAGCACTTGTGGAATGTGAGGATCAAGATCCATGTAATCATGATAGAAATTTTGATGTGGAAGCAGTAAAGAAAGAAATCAATAGAGGAAGGAGGTTGGTGAGTATAAATGATTTTTACTACTCATATAAGACAAGCAGATCCTGGGGAGGGGCAGCTTTCAAAAGAAAGTCTATTTGAATAATAAACTAGGCATAGAGATGTGTCTTGAAAAGCTGAAGGAAATAGGACCTGTATTGGAGATTCTTATTTGACTGAACATTTAATATTTTAAAATAAACTATAACACTCTTCATCAGCAAAGTAGATATGAATTAGAATGGTTTTGGCTAAGTAGAAGGAACCCAGCTCAAACTGGTTTTAATAAAAAAGGTGCTTATTTTCTCACTTAGCGAGAGGAAAAACTGTCTTCAGGGTTGGTTAATTCACTGGCTCAATGTTGTCATCAAAGGCCCATCATCCTCTCCGCCTTCCTGTCCACAAAATCACTTGGTCCCTTATGGTCACAGAGTGGCTGCAGGCAGCAACTGAAGTGTCAGGCTTTCTTGTTCCTGTCTATGGAAGGAGAAAGTTCATCCCAAGCATGGAATAAGAGGCCTTCAGAGAGTCTAATTAGGGCATACCCCTCTTTCTGTTTAATTTCTAGAGGTGACTAACTATTCAGCACCCCACTTGGAGCTGGGGTCACCCCCTCCCCCCCCCCCCCCCCCCCCCCCCCCCCCCCGCCCGGGAAGGGAGATTGCTAACCTGTTACCCTAGTGGGTCCATTACTAGACTTCCTCTATGAAAGGCCCTTCATGGCTTAACAAGCGGCACAGCAAATACAAGTACCCAGAGCCTGGACCAGCACCACAGTAAGGTTCATGATCTGAGACAAACATTTATTTAGCCCTTACAAGTCGGCAGCATGTATGTGGGCAGTTTCTGCACAGCCTGATGTGTTCTGAGAGGGGTCCGCACAGGGCACTCAGGGAGCAGGCACCTCATCACAGTTGGGGCTCAGGAATCCTTCCTAGTTGGGTGAAAGTGAAGGTGAAGGAGGGGGAATTCCTGTGCCAAAGTGTGGGAGGCAAGAATGACATGGCTCGTAGCTGTAGCCTATGGCTCTCCATTCTCTTTATTGTCTTCATGGAATTCCATAGGCTGTGCCGGAAGGCATGAAACCATTCCCTGTTGTTGGATAATGGGTTGATTCCGGTTTTTCTCTTTAACCATTAATGCCACAGTAAACATCTTTGTACAAAATCCTTGTGTACTTGTTTGAGTGTTGCCGTAGAGCATATTTTCCAGAAAGGGAATGGCTGAATCAAAGAGAATTCCCTTTAAAATTTTTGAAACATGCCACAAACTCTCCCCCAGAAAGGTTGTACCACCTTATACTTCTATACATGGTGGATGAAGAGCACTTTTCCTAGTTCTTGACTTAAATGAGTATCACAAACTTATTAATTTTTGCCAGTCAAAAGAAGGTTTTGTCTTGCCGACCACTAGAGAGGCTGAACATTATTTCTCTTCAGGCCTCCCCCAGCCTCCCAGCTCGCCCGGCTCCCGCAGTTCTCTAACGACCCCTTTACAGTTAGAGGCGCCACCTGGTCCCATGGTCTAGCGTTGCGTCACTCTCCTCCAAACGCCCTGGACTCCCTCTGCCTACTGCCCACACCACCACTCCCTTACCAACCTAGCAAAACCCTAGCTCTCATGAAACACATCTGTGTGCTGTCTGCATAAGCTGAGTAGCACCCACATGTGAACAGTTGGGAACGACTGGAGAAAACCCCAAAAATGTGTTGACTAACCTTAGATTCATGGCCACACACCTCAGATGGACCCTCAATACTTCACCCTCCACCCTCCACATTCACTGTTTCATGTGCTCTCATCTCTCTTTAAAACTTCTCCCCACTTCAGCTTCCTATCGCCAAATTAATGACTACACCTGATTTTTTAAAAATAGACTTTATTTTTTAGAGCAGTTTTAGGTTCACAGAAAAATGGAGGGGAAGGTACAGAGATCTCCCATATGTCCCCCACCCCCACACACGCACAGTCTCTCCACCATTAACATCCCCACCAGAGGGTACATTCAGTACAAAGTAATGAACCCACATTGACACCCAAGGCTCAGTTTACATTACAGTTGATTCTTAGTGCTGTACATTTCTTTGCCTTATTTTTACTGAGAAAATAGAAGCCATTAGATAGGAGCTCCTACTATTCAAACCACCACCCACCCACCCCTGTCCCACTGCCAGCCTTCCTCCTGTCAAAGCTAACCGTCCTCCTGGACTTTCGAGCCAGCCCCCTCCCCTTCTTAAGGACTAGGTCCCTGCGTTTCCCTCCATCCTCTTCACATCAGTGTTTCCCCCTTTCTATTAGATTATTCCCTCTAGCATGTAACATGATCAATTGATCATGTCATCTTTAAAAAATCTCTCCATTATATACATAAATACTGGTAAATTACAATGTCATTCTTCTGTCCTTAGTTGACCTTTTAGCAGTATTCATCGCCGTTGTTGGTGCCCTGCGTCTTGAATCACACTTTCTTCTTTGACTTCCTGGACGCACTCTCTTAGCTTATCTCTTACCTTCTGGCTGCTGCTTCCCAGGTGCCTTAGCTGTTTTTCCCCCTCTGCTCAACCTCTAAAGTTTGGAGTGCCCAGTGTTCTGTCCTGGGCTCCTTCCTCAATCTGAACAGCCTTCCTGCATGACCCCATCCAGTTCTCATGGCTTTAATATATTTATGCCAGTGACTCTATATCTCTCCTGCTGGAAAGCTTGATGTGGGGAGAATCCACCCAGAGCTTCTTGTCTTATGCCACAAGAAAGAATTCAAGGACACAACAAACAGCAAGCAGGAAAGCACAAGTTTTATTAAAGTGAAAGTACACACTTAAGAGAAAAGTGCAGGCAACTCTGAGAGCAAGTAGCCCTGAACTGTCTGGATCACAGGCTTTGTTTTTTGGGGATGGTGGGTAGAGACATGGTACTTGCAATGTAGGCGACATTACAATGATATTATGATTAGCCAAAGCTGAACAAAGGACAAGGGAAAGACTCTGGAGCCTTATCAGGGAAGGGGGTGGGGGTGCAGTGTTCCAATCTAACCATCCTGCCTCCCGTTCTTGGCTTGTTTCTCATGCCACCTGGAGGGGATGGTGTAACCTTGGGCCTTCTATCCTGTCTCCTGTCTCATGTTTCGTGGCCTTGGCTTGTTTCTCATGCTGGAGTCTCATGCTGACTTGGAATCCAAACAAGGAGAGTGTTGAGTAAGGGACTAAGGAAAAATTCCAGAGCTGCATCCAGGAGGGGAAGGGAAATTTCCCTAGGCTAACTGTCCTGCCTTATCCCCAGCCCCGACGACCAACCTGACGTATCAACACGGATATCTAATAGCATCTCATGTTAAAATGGCCAAAAAAGAACACAGTTCTAATCCCTACAAACATGTATATACACTCCCTCGAAACCTATTCACTCCTTGCCTCAGTAAACAGCACATCATCTATCATCATCATCTACTCACCAACCTCCCAGCCCAGCATCAAGGCCATCAGTGCCACACTACAGACTGGGTGTCCTTCACTTCTTGTGTATCACTGATCCATCATAGAGAAGTTGCTGGTCTCCCTCACTGGACAGTTGCTGGACACCACTGATAGTTGTCCTGCTCTCTCCTGCCCATCCCTTCCCCAGCCCATTCTCTACACAGCAGCCAGAATAGTGTCTTAAAATAGTATTCAGTTTGTGCTCCCCTTGCACAAGGCATTGTCATCTGCAAACTAGAGATGACATAGCTCTTAGTGGCACAGCTGAGTTGCCCTTGCCACAGGCTCGATGTCCCTAACAGAACCCCATGCCTAGAGCTGGGCAATTTTGAGATCTCTTTTAAAAAGAGAGAAGATTAAAAAAAATTTTTTAAAAGAGTTTTCTGCTTTTAATCAAATCATTACAAAACAATCCATGATAAGCATTCTAGTTAGCTGAGAGGCCAAATGTAAGTACCTGATGTTTGTAGCTGAGGACATTAGGACTGCCAACTTAAAAATAATATTTAATAACATGTTTAACTTTTAAATTTTAACAAAGATTATGAAAAACTTGTGCTTACTCAGCAAAATCTGTTCTTCTGCAGAAATGCACATATTGTCGTAAAGGAGGAGCCACTGTGGGATGCGATGAAAAATCCTGTAACAAGAATTACCACTTTTTCTGTGCCAAGAATGACCGTGCAGTTCTACAGAGTGGATCTGAAGGAATTTATAAGTATTTAATAAACAGTTTTAAAGCCAT
>NW_011888948.1:652987-669346 GCF_000151845.1 Pteropus vampyrus
TTTTTTAAAAGAGTTTTCTGCTTTTAATCAAATCATTACAAAACAATCCATGATAAGCATTCTAGTTAGCTGAGAGGCCAAATGTAAGTACCTGATGTTTGTAGCTGAGGACATTAGGACTGCCAACTTAAAAATAATATTTAATAACATGTTTAACTTTTAAATTTTAACAAAGATTATGAAAAACTTGTGCTTACTCAGCAAAATCTGTTCTTCTGCAGAAATGCACATATTGTCGTAAAGGAGGAGCCACTGTGGGATGCGATGAAAAATCCTGTAACAAGAATTACCACTTTTTCTGTGCCAAGAATGACCGTGCAGTTCTACAGAGTGGATCTGAAGGAATTTATAAGTATTTAATAAACAGTTTTAAAGCCATATTTGGGGGACTGGAGTAAGGAATAGTTAGATTAAGGCAAGGAGATTTTTAAGCTAATTTTATGCAAATGGTTTCCAAGTAAGAACTTGGTTTGGAGATGCCCTGTTGAGAATCAGACTCCACTACACCTTCTCTAAATGTTACTGTAGGAAGAAAATAAGCAGGGTTGGTTTGGGTTTCTTTGTAATCTTCCTGCATCCTTCTTTTCCTGGTATGAAAAAGCATCGGATGTCATAATGACATGAGTGACCTAATGGGTAGCCACGAGACTGGGAACCATTTCACTGTGCTCTTTTCTACAAACAAGAAAGGAGCCTTGCTTGTTAGCCACAGCCCATAGTTTATCCATCCAGTCTGCTGAATAAATGAATGTCTTTTCCCATCACTATCACCACCATCTTACCTAGAAATAGCTTCTAAAAATGATAGAGAAACAATGCAGCAAATATTGTAATCAGTCATTAAGTCCTTAAAAAAACTTTTGTTTGTCTTGCCCTTTGGCTTTTAAATTTTGCTTTATGTCTTTAGATAATTCTTTAATGTTAATTTTGATCTAGTAAAGCATATTTCAAGTCCAATAGAATTATATTTGTTTTATCTGAGAAGAAACTTGAGCTTCCTTCTGATGAAAGGTTTTAGTTCAGTTAAATAATTATACAGTTTAGTCGGAAAAACTCAGTAAGGCAGTCGTTAACTGAATTGATTCAGATCATGCTAAGTTAACTCTTGTTTTGTATGTAGACACAGTCTAAAATATGTCACACACAGTTGAAGAAAAAATCCGTCTTAAAAACAGTTTTGACCTATTTAAAGTTATGAAATGGAATGAAAAAGAGAATGATGGTCTGAAGTTGAAGAGCCAGGCAGACGTTTCTCACTTCTTTAGGGCATATCTATAGATACTGATTGACATTTAAATTTCAGTGAAATACATATATTTTTTTCAATTTTAATATTCTGACTAATATGATACTATAATGAGAATATTATTTTTAATATGATTTTTATAAAATATGTCATATTCCTAAATGATATTTTAAAATTCCATACAGAGGATAGATGTTTTCTTTCCTGTGGGCACATATCTCCAATTTTATCAAAGTGTTCCAGCATTACTTTAGTTTATTAATTTAGCTAATAACAGCTTACTTTATACCAGGAATACTTCCAAATACTTTATGAGTTTTAATTTATTTAAGCCTTATAACAGCCCACTAAGGTAGATACTGTTATCCCCACTTTCCAGATGAGGAAACTGAGGCCCTGAGAGACATAGTAATTTATACCAGGCCACATCGCTGGTAAGTGGCAGAGCTGAGCTTCAGGGCTCTGGAGCCCTTGCTCTTCAGCACCAAAGCCTCTTTAAGCCTAGGAGCCATACGTCCTAAAACGATATGGGCACGCTTACTATTAAAAGAAGTTTGTTAAATAATTTTAAATCTGATTCAGAGCAAGTTCTCCAGGTATTTTGTTGCTTGAGACTAGAAAAGAATTATGTAAATTTGTTAATTTTGTATTGTACTTCTTTTTATATTTGATTTGCTGGGAAACTTATGGCTTGTAATATTCTCAGTTTCACTTTTTTATTGAAGTATCATTGACATGCAACATTATATTAGTTTCAGGTATACAATATAATGATTTGGCATATGTATACATTATAAAGTGATCACCATCTGTCACCATACCATTACACAATTTTTTTTCTTGTGATGCGAACTTTTACAATTTACTTTCTTAGCAGCTTTCAAATTTGTAAGACAATATTATTGACTATAGTCACAATGCTGTACATTATATCCTCGTGACTTATTTATTCTAAAACCGAAGTTTGTACCTTTGATCCTCTTCATCCATTTCACCCACATCCTAACTCACCTACTCTCTGGCAACCACCACCAATAATCTGTTCTCTGAATCTATGTGATTGGCTTTGTTTTGGTTCTTTTTTTTTTTTTTTTAGATTCCACGTATAAGTAAAATCGTACCATATTTGTCTTTCTCTCTCTGACTTATTTCACTTAGCATGATACTCTCAATAGCCATCCATGTTGTTGTGAATGGCAAGATTTCATTCTTTTTTTATGGTAATGTAGTATTCCAGTGCGTGCATGTCTGTGTCTATGCGCGTGCATGTGTGTGCACCACATCTTTATTCATTCATTAGTAGTTGTTTTCATTTCTTGATTATTGTAAAGAAAGCTGCAATGAACATTCTTTTTGAATTAGTGTTTTTGTTTTCTTCAGATTAGTACCCAGAGTGGATTATATGGTAGTTCTATTTTTAATTTTTTGAGGAACCTCTATACTATTTTCCACAGTGGCTGCACCAATTTACATTCCCACCAACAGCGTACAAGGTTTCCCTTTCTCCACATCCTCACCAACACTTATTATTTCTTGTCTTTTTGATAATAGCCTCCTAACAGGTGTGAGATGATATCTCATTGTGGTTTTGATGTTCATTTCTCTGATGATTAGTGATATTGAGCATTTTTTCATATGCCTGTTGGCCATCTGTATGTCTTCTTGGGAAAGATTCTCTGCTCATTTTTTAATCACATTGTTTGGAGTTTTTTGTCATTGAATTGAGTTCTTTATATATTTTAGATATTAACCCCTTATCATATGATTTGCAAATACCTTCTCCCTTTCAGTAGGTTGCCTTTTCCTTTGTTGATAGTTTCCTTCACTGTACAAAAGCTTTTTAGTTTAATGTAGTCCCATTTGCTTATTTTTGCTTTCGTTACCCTTGCCTTTGGAGTCAGGTCCATAAAAACATCCCTAAGACCAGCGTCAAGGAACTTAATGCCTATGTTTTCTAATAGGACTTTTATGGTTTCAGGTCTTACATTCAAGTCTTTAATCCATTTTGAGTTCATTTTTCTGTATACTGTAAAACAGTGGTCCATTTCTGTATACTGTAAAACAGTGGTCCATTTTCTGTATACTGTAAAACAGTTTCATCCATTTGCACATGGCTATTTAGTTTTCCCAGCACCATTTATTGAAGAGATTGTCCTTTTCTCCATTGTACATTCTTGCCTCCTTTGTCATAAATTCATTGACCATATATGCTTGGGTTTGTTCCTGGGCTATTATGTTCCATTGATCTATGTATTTGTTGTTATGCCACTACCATACTGTTTTGACTACTATAGCTTTGTAATATAGTTTGAAATCAGGAAGTGTGATGCCTCTAGCTTTGTTCTTTTTTCTCAAGATTGCTTTGGCTATTTGATATCTTTTGTGATTTCATACAAATTTTAGGATTATTTGTACTATTTCTATGAAAATTTTATTGGAATTTTGATAGAGATTACATTGACTCTATAGATTGCTTTGGGTAATATGGGTATTGTTAACAATATTAATCCTGCCAAATCATTAGCATGGAATATCTTGTTTATGCCTTCTTCACTTTCTTTCATCAGTGTCTCATAGTTTTAAGTGTACAGGTCTTTCACTTCCTTGGTTAAATTTATTTCTAGATATTTTATTCTTTTTGATGCAATTCTGAATGGGATTATTTTCTTCAATTCTCTTTCTGATAGTTCATTGTTAGTATATAAAAACAAATTTTTTACATTGATTTTGTACCTTGCAACTTTGCTGAATTCATTTATTCTTTTTTGATTGTGGAATCTTGAGGATTTTCTATATATATAAAATTATGTCAGTGACTGTTCTACTTCTTCCTTTCCAATTTGGATGCCTTTTTTTTTTTTAATTATTTTTTTAATTTTTTTGGTCTATTTCCTCTGGCTAGGACTTTCAATTCTATGTTGAATAAAAGTAGCAAAAGTGAGCATCCTTGTCTTGTTTCTCATCTTGAAGGAAAAGCTTTCAGCTTTTTGCCATTGAGTATGATGTTAGCTGAGGGTTTATTATATATGGCCTTTACTATGTTGAGGTACATTCTGTCTATATCCGCTTGGTTGAGAGTTTTTATCATAAATGGATGTTAAATTTTGTCAGATGCTTTTTCTGCATCTTTTGAGATGGTCATATGATTTTTGTTCTCCATTTTGTTAATGTGGTGTATCATGTTGATTGATTTGTGGATGATGAACCATCCCTGCATCCTTGGAATAAATCATACTTGATTATGGTGTATGATCCTTTTAATGTATTGTTGAATTCAGTTTTTGAGTTAATTTTGGTGTGTGGTGATAGACATCAGTCTAGTTTCATTCTTTTGCAAATGGCTTTCCAGTTTTCCCTGCACTTTTTATTGAAGAGGCTTTCCTTTCTCCACAGTATGTTTTTGGCTTTTTGGTCGAAATTATTTGCCCATGTAAATACTGATTTACTTGTAGACTCTCAATTCTTTTCCACTGGCCATGTGGCTGTTTTTCTGCCAATAATATGCCATTTTGATTACTGTCGCTTTATAGTATAATTTGAAGTCGGGCATTGATGCCTCCAGCCTCGTTCTTTTTCTCAGAATGGCTTTGGCAATTCAGGGTCTTTTCTCAGAATAGCTTTGGAAATTTGAGGTCTTCCATACAAATCTGATGATTTTTTGTTCAATTTTTTAAAAAATTGCCATTGGGGTTTTGATGGCGTTTGCTTAAATCTGTATAATGCTTTAGGTAATAGGGTCATTTTAACTATGTTGATTCTTTCAATCCAAGAACACAGAATAGCTTTCCATTTCTTTGTATCTTCTGCAATTTCTTTTAATAGGGTCTCAGAGCTTTCATTGTATAGGTCCTTCACATGTTTTGTTAAATTTATTCCTAGGTATTTTATTCTTTTTGCTGCAATTGCAAAGGAATTATTTTTTTCCACTACTTTTTCTGACACTTCATTATTAGAGTATAGGAACGCTATGGATTTTTGAACGTTGATTTTGTATCCAGAAACTTTACTGTATTTGCTTATTGTTTCCAGTAGTGTTCTTGTGGAGTCTTTAGGATTTTCTATATAGAAAATCATGTCATCCACAGTGACAATTTGACTTCTTCACTTCCTACTTGGTTGCCTCTTATATCTTTCTTTTGCCTGATTGCACTCGCTAGGACCTCCAATGTTATATTGAATAACAATGGCTATAGTGGACAGTCGTGCCTTGTTCCTGATCTTAGAGAGAAGGTTTTTAGTTTTTCACCATTAAGTATAATGTAGGCTGAGGGTTTGCATTTATGGCCTTTAGTATGTTAAGGTACTTTCCTTCTATACCGATTTTGTTAAGTGTTTTGGTCATATATGGATGCTGTATCTTGTCAAAGGCTTTTTCTGCATCTATTGATATATGATTCTTATTTTTTAATTTGTTTATGTGGTATATCACATTAATCGATTTGCTTATGTTGAATCATCCCTGTGCCTCTGGGATGAAGCCCACTTGATCATGGTGTATAATCCTTTTAAAATGTTGCTGTATTCAGTTTGCTAGTATCTTATTTAGGATTTTTGCGTCTATGTTCATGAGAGATATTGCTCTGTAGTTTTCTTTTTTGTGTTATCTTTACCAGGTTTTGGTATCAGGGTTATATTGGCCTCATAAAATGAGTTGGGAAGTATTGCCTCCTCTTCGATTTTTTGGAAGAGTTTGAAGAGAATAGGTATTAAATCTTCTTTGAATGTTTGGTAGAATTCACTGGTGAAGCCATCTGGTCCTGGACTTTTACTTTTGGGTATGTTTTTGGTAATTTTTTCAATTTCCATACTGCTGATCGGTCTATTTAGATTTTCCAGATCTTCTTGATTCAGTCTAGAAAGGTTATATTTTTCTAAGTCCTGGTCCATTTCTTCTAGGTTATTAAATTTGGTGTTATATACTTTTTCATAGTATTCTTGCATGATCCTTTGTATTTCTGTGGTGTCTGTCATAATTTCCCTTCTTTCATCCCTGATTTTGTTTGTGTCCTTTCTCTTTTTTCTTTAGTGAGTCTAGTCAAGAGTTTGCAATTTTATTAAGCTTCTCAAAGAACCAACTCTTTGTTGTATTTATTTTTTCTATTGTTTTTTTGTTTTCAGTTTCATTTATTTCTGCTCCAATTTTGATTATTTCTTTCCTTCTGCTGACTTTAGGCTTCATTTGTTCTTCCTTTTCTAGTTGTTTAAGATGAAGCATTAGGTTGTTTATTTGAGCTCGTTCTTGTTTCTGGAGATAGGCCTGTAATGATTTGAACTTTCCTCTTATGAATGCTTTTGCCGTTTCCCAAAAGTTTTGATATGTTGTACTATCATCATCATTCATTTCTATGTATCTCTTGATCTCTCTTTTTATTTCTTCTCTGACCCAGTTATTCTTCAGTAGCATGTTGTTTAATCTCCATGTATTTGTGGTTCTTCCCGCTTTCTTTTTACAGTTGATCTCCAGCTTCAAAGCATTGTGATCAGAGAATATGGTTGGTATGATTTCAACCCTCTTATATTTGTTGAGGCTATCTCTGTGTCCCAGCGTGTGGTCAGTCCTTGAGAATGTTCCATGTGCACTAGAGAAGAATGTATAAGCAGCTGTTTTGGGATGGAATGCTCTGTAAATGTCAATTATGTCCAATTGGTCTAATGTGTCATTTAAGAATGTTATTTCCTTATTGATTTTCTGTTTAGATGATCTGTCCATATCCGAAAGTGGGGTATTTAGGTCCCCCACTATGATAGTGCTTTGGTTTGTTTCTCCCTTTAGTTTTTTTTAGTAATTGCTTTACATATTTTGGGGCTCCCTGATTGGGAGCATAGATATTAATAAGTGTTATGTCTTCTTGGTGCATGATTCCCTTTGTCATTATGAAGTGTCCCTCAGTATCTTTCTCTACCTTTTTTATTTTCAAGTCTATTTTGTGCAATATTAGTACTGCTACTCTTGCTTTTCTTGAATGCCATTTGCTTGAAATAGCATTTTCCACCCTTTCACTTTGAGTCTATAATTTGTCTTTGTGGCTGAGATATGTCTCCTGGAGGCAGCATATGGTTGGGTTTTGTTTTTTGGTCCATTTTGCAACTCTGTGCCTTTTTATTGGTGAGTCAGTCCATTTACATTTAGGGTGATTATTGAGATATGCGGTCCTCTTATAGCCTTTTTATCTTTTGCTTTCTGGTAGCTCCATGTTTCCATTGCTTCCTGTCCTTGCGTTTCTGTTTTCTTTATTTTGGTTGGCTTTTGTGGATTTTCCCTCTGATCCTTCTTGTTTTTTGTTATATACTTCAGCTCTGAATCTTTGGTGCGTAGTTACCATTATGAATATGTAAAGGATAGTTATATATATATATACAGTCGTCCATTTTCTTCTGCGCATGCCTTATCTCCATTCCCTTTTGCGAATATGGATCTTTAAACCCCCTCCTTTCAGTCATTGTTGTCTCAGTTTGTCCCTATGTATATTGAACGTTCATTACTATCTTGCTATAGCAAATCTCTTCTTATTGTTTAAGCTTATAATGCCCTGTTCTTAGTAAGGGTTGTACTCCTCTGCTTCTATTTGCCTGATAGTCACCTTACTCCTAATTATGTGGGGGTTTTTTTTGTCATTTTGTTTTAGGTGAAATGACCCCTTTCAGTATTTCCTGTAGTGCAAGCCTCATTGTGGAGAATTCCTCAATTTTTATATGTCTGGAAAGGTCTTTATTTCTCTTTCATATCTGAAGAAAAGCTTAGCTGGATACATTATTCTTGGCTGGTATTTTCTTTCACTTAATAATTTGAATATTTGATTCCACTCCTTTTCTGGCTTATAAGGTTTGTGCTGAGAAGTCCAACGATAACCTAATGGGTTTTCCTTTATAGGTTACTGTCTTCTTTTCCCTGGCTGCCTTGAGAATTCTGTCTTACTGATTTTTGATAATTTTAATACAGTGTATCTCGGTGAAGGCCTTTTTGGGTTGAGATAATTGGGTGTTCTGTTGACTTCTTGAAATCCAGGCTCTATCTCATTCCTTAGATTTGGGAAATTCTCATCAACTATTTGACTGAAAATCCTTTCTAGTCCCTGTTCCTTTTCCTTCCCTTTGATAATGCCCATTATTCTATGTTTCCTCTCCTGATGGTATCAGGTAGTTCTTGTATTTCTCTTTCATTATTTTTCATTCTTCAGTTTCTCTCTTCTTCTTTCTGATTTATTTCAAAATATCTGTCTTCAATATCACTGATCCTTTCCTCCATTTGGTCGACTCTATTTCCCAAGTTTGCTATTTCATTTTTCAACTATTTCAGTGTGTATTTAATCTCCAGAAGTTCTATTTGGTTCTTTTTGAGGGTTTCAGTCTCCTTGCTAAAGAACTCATTCTGCTCATCTAGTTGTTTTTTCAATTTCTGAAATTGTTGATACAACTCGTTTCAGATCTCACTGAATTTTTTTCAGAAATACCATCCTGAATTCTCTGTCATTTAAGGCAGATGTTTCTATGTCTGTAAGCTTACTTTCTGGAGATTTTTCTCTTTCTTTCTGAGATGCCTCATCACCTTGGTTGTTCATGGTGTTTAATGGACTATTTCTCTGCCTGGGCATTCATGGAAGTGTATTTTGTTGTTTTTTTTTTTCCCCAGAAAGAAGATTTATTATATAAAGGTCTCTCTTTAGCCTGTTGTAAATAAGGCGTTTTTCTTTTGGTTTCTAGTAGATGGTGTCTAAGCCTCTTGGATCTCTGCTTTTATAAAGCCTCAATAATGCCTTTTTTCCCCTTATAGATTTTTAGTTAGGCTCGCTACTCTCATTCTCAGTCCCTGTCAGTGTTAGTGAGTTTTGGTAGCTTTTGCTCAGATTCCCCTGGGGCTGTGTGGTGTTCTGTCTCAGAAGATATATGGGGAAGGGCTCTCTGGGTTGGGGGTTGGGAGCTGTGGCTCAGCCTTGGCTTTGCAATGACTGGTAAAAATCGATCTCTGCTGTCGCTGCTTCTCTGCTTTCTGCCCTGATGACTGGGCCCTGCTGCTGTCTGCGGGGAGTTCACAGCAATCCCAGGCAGGGCTGTTTAGGGAGCTCTGGCTGCGAGTGGCAGCTTCTTTATTTCTCCTAGTCCACCGCCCAATATCCAGGGTTCTGACCTGTGGTGGCTTTCATGCATAGATCCCATGCTCAGATGTGCTGGTGTGCAATTTGGGTGTTTTTTGTTGAGTTTTAGATGTTCAGCTTATTGTTTTTTCAAGGGGAGAGATCTAGACGTCTCTCACAGTGCCATGTTTCTCCAAATTCCAGCTATAACTTAAAGTTTGAAAAAAATACTGATCACACATCAGTAGAATACTCAATAAAACAATCATTTTGTCATTGTTTTATCAAGTAGTGGGTGAACTTGTGTGCATTTTTAAATTGAATTTAAACATTCAGAGTTCCTCTTATACATGAGACACCTTGCTAGATGCAGTTAGAATATAAAGAGGAACAAGACATGGACTAAATCTCAGAGAATTTATCACATCGTGGAAGGACTAGAAAGGTCAAAACTAATAGGAGCATATGACACAATGGGAACGAGAGGGGATTAACATGAAACTGACTTGGCCTTGAATTGATAGTTGTTGAAACTGAATGATGGTTGAGAGTATGGGGGTTCATCATATCTCTCCCACTTTTATATATGTTTGAAATTTTTTTTAATAAAAAAAAATTAGCACCTGGCAGACTAAAGTGCTCTGGGATACCAGAACTCAAAGGGTGAGGAGATTAATTTTGATTCGGGGAAGGGTAGGGTTGTTGGGAAGACTTTATAGAGGAGGTGGGAATTGGTGTGAGATGGGAAGTATTCATGCATCTCCATACACAAGGGGATGCTGCATCCTGGGGGTCAGCAACATAGGAAAGGAAGGAGATGTAGCTGAAGGGTGAGGAGGAGGAAAGGTTGGAAAGAAAATGGGGCCTGAGTAGCTCCTTAAATTTCACCATTTCTTTGTCATCGTCTGCTGTTACTTTCTTATTATCTAGGGCACAATTCCAGGCTCATGTAGTTCAAAACTAAAATTTGGGAGAGATGCCTCTTCAATTAGAAAGCTACTTTCCCCAAATTAATGCATGTAATTTTGTGCTATTTATTACTGAAAATCAGGAGAACTTTGCATAGTCAGAAAAAAAGTTGTATATCTTAGATGTTGGATCTTTAGGTGTGTTTATAGTTAAATCCCACTGATCATTATGCATGAACTAGTGACATTCAGAATATCTTGTGATCACTCATTCCTTCAGAGAGTATACTGACCTATCCAAGGTCTGAGAGCACAGAGGATATCTGGCAGAGGCTCCATCTGCTCTTCCTGTAGGACACTAACTTATACAGGTTCAAATAGCATTTTTCCTTTTTTTATTAATTTATTTATTTTGCTTAACTTTAAAATTTGTTTTTACTTTTTCAACTACAGTTGCCATTCAACATTATATTATTTTTATGTGTACAACATAGTGGTTAGACATTTATATAACTTACAAAATGATCTCCCTGATAAGTCTTGCACCCTTGACACAATATACAGTTATAATATTATTGATTATATTCACTAAGTTGTACTTTATGTCCTCATGACTATTTTGTAGCTGCCAATTTGTACTTCTTAATCCCTTCGTCTTTCTACCCAGCCCTGCTTTGTTTTGTTTGTTCATTTATTTTGTGTTTTAGATTCCACATATAAGTGAAATCATATGTTATTTGTATTTCTCTGTCTTATTTTATAATATCCTCTAGGTCCATACATGTTGTCACGAATGGTAAGATTTCATTCTTATTTACGACCAGGTAATATTCCATTGTATACATGTACCGCCTATTCTTTATCCATTCGTCTTTTGATTGGAGCATTTAATCCATTTATATTTAAAGTAATTTTTGATAGGTATGTAGTTATTGCCATTTTATTAATTGTTTTCTGGTAGTTGCTTTTCATCACTTTAAATATTTCATGCCAATCTCTTATGGCCTTCAAAGTTTCTATTGAGAAATCAGCTGCCAGTCTTATGGGAGCTCCCTTGTAGGTAACTAATTGCTTTTCTCTTGCTGCTTTTAAGATTCCCTCTTTGTCTTTAACCGTTGGCATTTTAATTATAATGTGTCTTGGTGTGGGCCTTTTTGGATTCATCTTGTCTGGGACTCTGTGACTCCTGGACTTGTATGTCTATTTCCTTCACCAGGTTAGGGAAATTTTCAGTCAATATTTCTTCCAATAGATTTTCAGTTCTTTACTCTTTCTCTTCTTCTGGCTCCCTTATGAAGTGAATGTTGGTACATTTGACGTTGTCTTGTCCTCGTGTTTTTAGATTTTTTTTTCTGTTTGCTGTTCTGATTGGGTGTTTTCTACTGTCTTGTCTTCCAAATTTCTGATTCAGTCTTCGGCTTCATCTAATCTGTTGATTCCCTTTGATGTATTTTTCATTTCAGTTATTGTAGTCTTCATTTCTGACTGGTTCTTTTTATGTTTTCTATCCTCATTTTTATCTTTCCTATCACTTTGTTAAAGTTCTCACTGAGTTCATCTACTCTTCTCCTGAGTTCATTGAGCATCCTTATAACTAGTGTTTTAAACTCTGCATCTAGTAGATTGCTCGTGTTCATTTTATTTTGTTCTTTTTCCGGAGTTTTGTCCTGTTCTTTCATTAGGACATGTTTCTTTGTCTTCTCATTTTGGCTGCCTCCCTGTGTTTGTTTCTATGTATTAGGTAGAGCTGTTGTCTCCCGGTCTTGGTAGAGTGGCCTTATATAGTACATGCCCTGTGGGGCCCAGTGGTACAGTCTCCCTCTTCACCTGAGCCAGGTGCTCCAGGAGTATCCCTTGTGTAGGCCGTGTGATGTCCTGTTTTAGTTGAGCCTTGATTGCTGTTGCACATCAGTGGGCAGGTTTGACTCTCAGGCTGACAGGCTTTGAGGACTGACTGTGACTACAGTGGGCAAGCTGTTGTGCAGGGGCTGACCCTACAGAGCAGGATTCACTTTAGCAGGGCTCTGGTGCCTGATGAGTTTATCCTTTGGGTGTGCCATTTGTGGTGCTAACTGGGTGGTGCTCTGAAGCCGACCACCAGGTACGTTGGTTCTAAGGCCTCTTGGGATGGGCTCTGGTGCAGGCAAAGGTTAGCTGCTGCTGGTATCTGGCCTAGGTCCACCTGGTAGGAGCAAGAAAGTGATCTATGATTGATAGCTGCCTGTGCTGGGCTTGGAAGCACCTGGGAGTGGTTATGCTGTGAACCAAGGCTGGCTCCCACTAGCACTAGGATTGGAGCGGCTTAGCAAGGGTACTGGGCACACCAAGGCCAGGCCCTGCTTGTTTGGGGTTTGTGGACCTTTGAGAGATTTCACAAACATCTGTAGTGTGGGCCCAGGCCAGCAGCTTCTGTGCATTAGCCTCTGAAAGACTTTGGGAGGAGGGTTGTGAATTGGATTGGGTGGGATCTCAGGGAGTCACCAGGGCAGAACCAGTGGTGTTAGCTAGATTCATAGAGACTCAGATTTGGTGCCTGCCAGTGGGTGTGGAGAGGGCTCAACAAAAGAACAATGGCTCCTGTTGGCACTCTAGTCCCAGGAGCGCTTCCTCTCCAGTCCTTACCCTGAAGTCAGACAATTTAATTCCTCCCTCTATGTCCTTGGCAGCTTTTGGGCTGCCGTCTCTTCACTAGAGCTTAAGCCAAATGTTTGTGAATGAGTCTGTGCTCGGGCCCTTTAAGAGGAATGCCTGGGTCTACAGCAGCCCTCCGTTTCACCCAGACCGAGTCCCTGCTATTTTTCTCAGCCAGGTGTGTGGGGACTCCTCTTCTAGGCACTGGTGTTCTGGGCTGGGGAGCCTGCAGTGGGGTTGGGACCCCTCACTCCTCAGTGGAGACCTCCGCAGGCAAGATATCCCTCCCCATACTTAAACGCCACACATGGTTGTGGGAATAGCTAGTTTCTCGTCTCTGCCCCTCCTACCAGTCTCACTTTGGCTTCTTTATATCATTAGTTAATAGGAGTTCCATTCAGCTAGACCTCAGGTGGTTCTCAAGGATGGTGGTTCTATAATTTAGTTGCAGTTTTGATGTGGTTATGGGAGGAGGCGTGTACAGTGGTTACTTACTCCACCATCTTGATGAGAAATCTCAAGCAGACTTTTTCTTTAATAAATATTTAGGGTGAAACCATCATGAAAAATAGATTAGTTCCTTTTTAAATCACAAGAAAATAGGCACAATATTTGAAAAGTGTAAGTAAAGATATTTAACAGTTCTCTGAAATTGCATGTTTTCAGAGTATTTTGCCAACAACATGATCCATCAAGAGGAACTCAAAATGGTAAGTCTCTAAAATTTAGTTTTGTGGGTTTAAAGAAAGGTAAACATTTAGGTCAGACATAGAATACCCTGATTTAGTAGCCTCACTCAATCACTCAGAAATACAAATTTCTGAGTTAAAATTTTACTTGCTTATAAGATTATCAGTTTCTTAGTGCAGTATATAATATAATGTACTAATTTTTCTTCTTTGTAAACTGTACCTACTCTCAGTAAAGCCTTTGTCTGATGTCTTCCATCCTCACTACAGTCAGAAGACTGCATCAAAACAAGGTAAAAAGCTTTGACTTTAGACTGCTCTTCTAAAGGAATATCATCCTCAGTAGGATGATATTGATAAAAGTACTACATGGTCCCTGAATTAAATTTTCCTAAGAACACATTGTTAGCATTTGAGTTCTAATTAAGGGAAATTGGATCCTGACTAACTGAAGTTATAGGATGTACATTTCATTCATGAATAGCCTCCGTGTTCTGCTGGAACAGCAGTGTCTCACCAGCACTAAATCTGGAATACTCCTTGTGGACTGGATTCAGGACCTCTTTGGAAAACACTCAGTTCTGTGTCATGCCAAATGCATTCTGTGGTGCTAAACAACACTCTCTAAACAATATCATTACCCTCACTTTTCAGTCACTGCCCTCTTTCTTTGATAATGAGTTGATGTTTTGGGGGAAGACTAATAAGAAATCCTAAATTCACATTCTTCCGCAATATCTGTTGCTAGTAGGAATTTGGTATGCTTTGTCACAGCTTAGGTCCTAATGAAGCTGGACTAGGGATGTGAATTACACATCTTAGGAACAATTGGGTACACATAAAATAAGCTATTCAGAACTAAATGCCATTCCAGCGCAATATCTTTTATTCTAACTTTGAATTTTTTAAAGATTTTTATTAAAATATAGCTAACATACAATATTGTATTTGTTTCATGTATATACCATAGTTATTCAACATTTGTATACCTAAAGAAGTGATCAACATAGTATGTCCAACAACCATCTGACACCGTACAACACTATTACATTATTGACTATATTCTCTATGCTATATACCACATCCCCATGATGTGTTTTATACCTGGAAATTTGAACTTCTTATTTCTTCACCTTTTTTTCTTCTTTTTTGATTTTTCAATTACAGTTGATAGTCAATATTATATTAATTTCAGGTTTATAGCATAGGCTAGACTTTTTTTTTTTTTTTGGCTGAAAACATTACCCTTTTAACTTATCTGGAAATACTATGAAAAACACTTGTCAATCAGTGTTTATTGACAGGGAAAGATAACAATAATGTATTAGTTCTAAGAAACAGATTATAACAGTCAGTAACGAATCCTCTCTGTAGAGGAAACCATTGTTGTTTCTTTTGAAGTCTTCCAAAATTTTTTATGTATACAAACACACCTCCTACTGTACTTTGCTTTTTTTACTTAATATATTCTAGAGATCCTTCCATATCAATACAAATGGCTCTACCTCACTTTTAAAGGCTGTATAATATTCCATTGTATAAATTATTCTGTCCTGTAGTTGAACCACAATTGAACTAGTCTCTGCATTATGGACATTTAGGTTATTTCCAGTTTTTCTATCACTTTTAATGCTGTAGTTAACATTTTTCTCCATTCAACTTTGTGCCTTTATGCAACTATACTATTAGGAAAACTTCGTATAAGTAGATTGCCGGATCAAAGAGTATAAACAATGAAACTTTGGATAACTACTGGCTAATTATCTTCCAAAGATGCTGAACCAGCAGCACACAATTACCCAAATCCTTTTAAACATTATATATTAAGCACCTTCATCTTTGTCAATCTGATAGGTGAAAAATTCTATCTCTGTATTATTTTGCCTATCTTACGAGTGAAAATGAGTATATTCTCCTGTCTTTTGATCAGTTATATTTGTTTTCCTGTCACTCAATCTGTTTTCTTATTTAATGAACTCTCACCTCAGAGGGTTCCCCATTTGCCCATTTTTCTACTCAGTTTTTTTCCTATTGATTTATAAGATCTTTTTATATTTTAAAAACTGGCCTTTTATCTGTGTTATAAATATTTAGTCTAAGTTTGCCATATCTTTTGACTTTGTAATAACTTTGGCATTATAAGAATTTTATATTTTATTTAATCAAGCATCAGTCTTTTCCTTTATGAAATCTGGTTTCTACATGATTTATATTTTTAGCTCATTTTTCACGAGTGAAAAGAAAAAGAAGAGGAATGAAAAGTCTCTCAACAGGCATTCCCAAACAGGTATTTTGTCCTAATTTTATTATAGCTTTAAATTTCTTCTTACAAAGTCCTCATTTTTAACTATTTTGAATTTCAGGTGAAATGGTGATAGAAACATAATAAAGTGAATATTAAAGAAAAGTTAGATGTGTCTTGGGTATCCAAGCACATAATTCAGGAGGTGACAGTCCCACAGCTCCTATAACACATCCCCTGGTATCAAATTAGTGAGAGGAATCTGAGCCCACAGGGTGCTGTGGTCTTCAAATGGGCAGAGGTACAGTTCAGCATCCTGACCTAGCCAAGTATTTCTCAGCTGCATGATCTGTACCTGACCCAATTTATAACTCTTATAATTTTCTGGATTACTGATATGTATAAAGCATATGAAAATGTTTTAGGGATTTGTAGCAGTTTTTTACACATCATTTCACAAAAGCAAAATTAATATAAGCCAGCAACCTTCACCTTTTGCTATTTCTATATGAGGTACTTGTCATACCTCTTAATGTTACACAAAACAAAAATATATTTAATACAGATGAAT
>NW_011888948.1:670116-699932 GCF_000151845.1 Pteropus vampyrus
ATGATAGATTAGATAGTTAAGTAGATATAGATAGGTAAAACATGTAGAAGCCAGGGTCGCTGAGCTCAGAGTCCACTGTTGTGCTACTCTACACACTGTGATCCCCCTCCCTGTTCCCCAGCTAGCTGAAGCCAGATTATAGCTTTCTGTTCAAGGAGATAGATATTCCATACCCACACACAGTGACTATGACAGAAAAAATGACGGAGGCTGTCATTTCAATGATTTGAAGCTATTATATGCATAGAGAATTTTAGAAAATTATTCTAAGCAGTTTTTCAGTTTTACTTTCTGTAACATTCAATTCACTGTTTCACCTAGGAAAAAATATGAGTTATGATGAAATTACAATTAATAGAAAAGCTGAAGGTGCTGTATGTATTAACTAATATGCTCATCCACCAGTAGGCAAGGCCTAATGAAATGAACATAAAGTGCTTTATGAAAGCTGCCCTAAGATCATTTCCTTCTAAAATGTTTTTCTTATTCTTAGATGCAATTGTGAAAGTTGCTTTTCTTAAGAAATGTAAGGAAGCGGGACTTCTTAATGATTTATTTGAAGAAATATTAGACAAACTTCATTTGATTCAGGAAAGACTCATGGATGAGACTACCTCAGAATCAGGTACTAAAATAGCAAAATTTCTACATACAGAGACTTTTTATTGGCCTACATGTAAAACAAAACCAAAAAAAATTATACTTTTTCTTTCTGTGATCTTTTTTCTTTTCCTTATTTATCTAATTTTTTTAAAAAATAAAATCTATTGTTCCAGATCTCTGTCTTTAAAAAAACACTACGTGGGTAATTCACAAACTCATTAATTTTGTAAAAGTACCCTGATGCCCTGAAGGTCTTCTTGTGTTTTCCAGAGGTGCATAACTGAGAGTGACCAGCAAGAGATGGTCAAAACCAGATTTGGTCTCATATTCATTACACACTCCCCACCCCCGCCCCCACAGCCAAGCATACTTGTTGCTAAGATTTGAGAATGAGCATTATGTTAATTTTGATTTAACAAATTCTCTTCCTTAATGAACCAAGTGTCTTTTTTTGTATTGTTGAAGTTTAAAGTATAGAAGATTTTTTTGATGTTCTGATTGATATTTGGCTTAGTTAAATGTTACCTTTCATTAGTTCTTTGGGAAGCTGAAGTCCCATTCATGTGCACAGGTATATAGCCACTTAGCCTTCTTATAACCTACCCTATGAGCTTAAAACCTTTATTATAAATATAGCTATTTTACAAGGAAAAGCTTGACAGTCTATACTTTAGGCAACAATATAAAATATACGGTTATTTTTAAAGGATTGTTTTCTATGGGACAAAACCAAAAAAATGAAATTAAGAGCAAACATTTCCAAAAGCTCATTCATTGCATTCTTTTATTTGTTTATTCTTTTGTCTAGACCAACCACTTCTCAAACTTGAGCATGCCCCTCAGAATCACCTGGAGGGCTTGTTAAATCACAGATAGCTGGGCCTCACCCCTGGAGGTTCTGATTCAGTAGAGGTGACAAGAATTTGCATTTCTAACAAGTTCCCAGGTGAGGCTGCTGCAGCTGCAGAGTCTAACACTAAAGTTCTACAGCAGATGAGTGCTCTGTTCACTCTTCCTTATTTTGGGTTATTTTGTGAGGTGTTTCTATCTATATAAATTAAATTAAAACTGAAAATGTTTTTCTCCCTCCAGACTATGAAGAAATTGGGACTTCACTTTTTGACTGTAGATTGTTTGAAGACACATTTGTAAATTTTCAAGCAGGTATATGAGTTACAACGAAGCAGCAAAGTTTATAAATATTTATTATATATTAAAATGATACTATCCAGTGATAAAAATCATATTGAAGAATGTCCATTGTTTTGTTAAATGAAAAAGCCCACTACAAAATAGTATGACCCTTTATACATACAGTCAAAAATACATAAATACACAGAGGCACACATGTGCACAGGACAACTGCACCCAGTCGGAAACAGTACTGTCTATAAGTCACTGAATTATAGTGATTTCCTTTGTCTTTAGTGCTGCATTATATTTTCCACACACATAATACTTTGTGTAGAAACAACACAAAACTGAGTGCAAAATGGGAGCGTATTTGGAACATGAGGCTTCCTTTGGCCTCTGCTCAGGCGGCCAGGCTGTGATAAACCACGCTGCTTGCCTCCCTCTCATTATGACGTATGCTAATTTCAGTTCTCCCAACATTAATCTTCAGATCTAATCAGAGGGAGGATTGTCACTGATGGAGAAAAATGAGCAAAAATAGCCAAGAAATTTTTTTCCAAGAAATTTTTGAAAAAGAAGAAAATCTGGTTGGGGCAGAGACTTTTAACCTTTCTATAAAATGTTAACCATTTATTGAGTAGGTCCTTCCTTTCACCATTGTGTAAGATGCCTTCAGAACAGGCTACATTTCTACTTACTTGTGAGTCTGATCCGACTTCTCCATCAAGGCTGCTGCACATACCGCTGGCCAGGCTGCATATTGCACATCCCAGCAGGAGCGGGGTCCACAGACTCACACAGAGTTTGGTGCAGATGGCTCCCCTGAAGTTGCATAGACACAGCGCCCTACACGCTGTCCTTTTCCATGGACATAGTTGTCCAGGAAATTGTAGACAATAGGTTTTCCCTGTGGAGAAACTATTAGTTCATATCCCTGTCTCAATATACACAAGCTTTCTTCATTTTTGTTTTTATGTTACGCATTTCTATTTGAATTTTGTATTACATTTATAATCGGCAGAAAAAAAATTTTTTAATCTACCAAAAATAGTGTATCTTTTATGGCTCTTGAGAATGTCTCCCTACTGCTATTGGGAATATCTGCGTTTTTCAAAAATCAGCCTTTAAAATCTTTTTTTCTAAAAAGCTTTCTTTGTAGGAGACTTTCATCTGTATTTTTCTTTTATGTAAAAGTTACATGTTTGGAACGTGTCATACATCACTACCTGGATGAGTGAATGGGAGTATCTGGGTTACAGTGTAGTACTTGGGGAGGCAGGACAATAGGAAGAGACAGTATTTGGAATCTCATGAAAACTTAAAAAGGCTTAACTTTTGACACTCCAACTGATAAAGACTCTCTTGCTAAATTTAGCCTTTCTAATGTTCCAGAAAGTTAACTACAGGTATACAAGTATTCTAAAGAAAGATTATGTATGTTTTAATATTCTTCAATTTTGAGGTTTTTAAAAATTACATTGCCACTAATACTGTAATTTATAAAGCCTAACTAAAGTATCTTCCTCCTAAGTTTCCGCAATAAAAGCCTTCTTATTTCTAAATAACATCAAAAGCTTTTAGGTAACATTAAAAATTGGATGACTTTTTATGAAAGATTTGCCCTGACCACATGTTGTCTCCAGTCATCATCTCTCAACAAATATAATGTAGCATGAAAGTTATACAGTCACTGCTTTTGAGTTTTCTAAGATACAAAAAGGGACTTTTTCTCCTATAAATGTGTACAAAATTTTAAAGATTTACTGACCAGCTTTATGTGCAATAAATACTAGATAGAATTCTATCCTGAATTAGAAGAGGAAGCAAAGGCATGAAAGAACCAGTTCCCTCTCACAAGACCCTAGATTCTTTCCATTTGGGGCACAGCATTGTATACAATGCACTTGCAAATGAAAGGGGCTATAAATAGTACATTATTTATAAAACTGCTGAATTACCTGAAATCATTTTATTTCTTCTCCTAGCATTAGAGAATAAAATTCATCAATTTGAAGAAAAGCGGCAGCAGATGAAGGAAGAGATTGAGCTACTTCAGGACTTGAAGCAAACCTTGTGCTCTGTTCAAGAAAATAGAGACCTTAGTTCAAGTTCTACTTCAGTGTCTTCTCTATCTTCTTAAGAATTACCATTTCCTAAGCCAGGAATCGGCATAGTCCCAAGCAGGCTGAAAACTGGAGACCTGGCCTGTGAAAGCCACACATCATTAGGACAAGCCCCTCGTGTTTCTCTGGTCTGCAGACTTCAATCCTCACCAGCTCCTCCCTTTTCATGCCTAAGTGGATGTTTCCTGCCTCCCTCTTATCTCACTTCTACCGCTCCTGATAAAATGTTTCTCAGATTCTACTTGAGTAAATTGGATCATGCCTCCCATCTCACTCACCCTCTGTATTAAAAAGTCTTTTGGTGGTTTCCTGCTGGCATACTGCCTTCTACCCCTCCCCAACTCCAGTGATCTAAGCTGATGCCAGTAACACACCAGGTGCTCCTAGCCCCAGGGCCTTTGCACAGCATGTTAAGTTGTAACTGCTCTGTTGCTGTTCTCTGACCGCTCCTCCTGTGGGTCTCATACCATTTCTCCCACCTATTCCATCCGAGTACTTTTCCTTCATATTAGTTCCCAGTGTAACCCACTGTATCCTACATCGAGTATAAGCTCTCTGAGGGCAAGAGCTCACTATTCTGTGTCTGTTCACGATCACATTCCCAGCACCTAGCATGCTCAAAAATGTTTGTTGAATAAATGCATAAACTCTTTTGAGACTAGTTCCAGCCCATAATGCCTCTTAAGATATAATAAATTTGAATCTTCTATTTTACTCGTACCAGATTTACCTGTCGTCTTATCACAAAGTCTGCTTTTCCAATTTCTCTTCAACCACAGTCACCACATGGGCATACATCATCTTCAGAATAAACACTGAAATTTAAAACTGAATAAGTACATCAGTAGGAATGTACAATAATGGGGAAAAAAAAAACATAGTTATTTTTTTCAGCCTAACACTAAACAATTCAGATTTTTATGCCCCACCACCATGTCTGAGCCCTGAAAACCTCACATTCACATTTCTAATTTTTGACCACCGTTCGTTCCCTGATTTGCAATAATGCTACATTTCATAATGAATTTGATCTGAGTCCCAGCATGGTGTGGCACATAATAAGTAAAAATACCTGTTGAGGGAAGAATTGAATGTGGATGAAAAAGAACGTGCCCATTCCTGTTGTAATGGCAACCCTGGGCCAAACTTGCCTGACAGACAAATTCTAAACCAGCAGTTTTCAAATTGGTCTGCACATCAGAATCACCTGGGGGACTTAAACCATAGAAGCCAAGACTCCATCCCAGTCCCACTGAGTAGAGATTTCCCTTGGTCTAGATAACTAACTCAACTCTCTGGATGATAACTGTAATTCAGTTACATCCTATAACAAAGCTTATCAGTAATAGTTTTGATGTCATGGTCTTTATTTAAAAGAAAACCTTTTCCCCTAATTTACTTTCAAATTTAATCTGTCATGGGAGGTATGTCGGCATAATGTGCTTTGTTCGACGGTCATAAAGTAGGCAAATATGGGGCAAGTTGTTAAAACAGTCCTGGGTTGGTATATCACTGACTACTGCAAAACTTTAATCAAATATTTAATCTATCTGAGCCTAATTCTGCCTACCTTACGTACAAAACGTGGGCACTAAAAAATGTGTGTGCAGCACAGGGCATGATGCCTGGCACTGTGGGAAATGTGTGCCAACATTTCCTCCTAACAGGCTGTCAGCGCCGAGCTGATCAAGAAGGGAAGGTTTCAGTGGTGAGACGCCCAGTTGAAAGAACACACGAGGGGCCGACATGAGAATGAAAGGCAGGCACCAACTTTATTGCGAGGAGTGTGCGCTTCTGCACTAGGGGACCACGTGAGCTTTATATATATCAGAGAACAATAGTGGCATTGTGCCACACATGCGTGATAAATATAAATGTAATCACGCTTACATAAGCTGGGCGCAGGCACCCTGCTACGCTAATGTAACATTCTAAATCTGGGGCCCTATTCCTAACCGCGATCATAGCCAGACCTGGGACCAGCCAGGCCCGGAGCCCATGCTCTACCCCTACAGGGTTGTGGTGCAGGATCTGGCCCAGAGGGCGCTACCTTGGGCCTACAATCCACTTGCCATTCTTGGAGTGGCTTAGCCCCACGGGGCATCACCCCTGGGGTACTTTCTATCCGTCATCTCTCTGGGTGCTGCTCAGCACACCAGGGGCATTGTGACACGGCAACTTGTGCTTGTGCCCCCATCATTTCACTACCCGTTCCATGGTACAAACCATCTGTGTACCAGGCACCCTCAGGGATGGGAGCCCGACCCTCTACACAGGGACTTGGTATGTCTCCCGTCTCAGCAGGCTCCACCAGGAGCTTTGCTTGAAACTGCACTCGTCCCAATAGGGGGTGCAGCTGACCGGACATGGGACTCACAGAGTACTGTGCCTGCTGCTCCAGGTACGCGCCCCCACAATAGGTCAGTGTAGGGGTCTGTGCAATTCTCATATGGGGAGTCTTCACCCAGGACCACAGCCACCCCTCCATGGGGTATGTGGACTGCACAGTTATGAGATTAGGGCCAGTGATGGCTTCACTGGCCAGAAGGGCTGCATATACGGCAGCCAGTTGTTTCTCTTTCAGAATACTGCACTCCCATGCCTTTCCATAACTGGAACCAGAAGCCTATTTTCACCTTCCGGGAACCATGCTTCTGCCACAAGCCCCACCCAAACTCTGCATCATCCACCTGCATCGTATGCAGGAATGGGAGGGCTGGATCTATTACACGTAGAGTTTGGGCTTGTGCTACAGCTTGCTCTGTAGCCTTAAAGGCCTCTTCTATCTTGGGAGTCCAATCCCACTGTGCACCCTATCGCACTAGACAGGGCAGGGGTCGCATCGAGGAGGCCAAATGGGGGATGAACACTCTCCAAACCCAGCAAGCCCAAATAGGTTTGGAGCTGCTTCACTTTTTCGGGCCGGGGATATGCCTGTATCTCATCAATCACCACCTCCGGCATTACTTTTGTCTTACCTGACCAGACAACTCCCAAGAATTTGACAGAGAACCCAGGTCCCTGGACTTTGTCCTTGTTGACTGCCTAACCCCAGTCGGCGAGAGCCTCTCGCAAGCTGGTCACTGCTGCTTCTAGCTCTGTAAGAGAATCAGAGGTTAGCATTATATCCTCGATGTAATGATACAAGTGCACTGCGGGCGGTCGTTTCCACATGGCTATATCTTGAGCCACGAGACCATGGCACAGGGTAGGGCTGTGCAGATAGCCCTGGGGAAGGATGAGGAATGTCCACTGTCGCCCTTCTCAGATGAAGGCAAACTGTTCTTGACTTTTGGGGGCTATGGCAATAGAGAAAAAGTCATTTGCCAAATCCACCACATAATGGTATTGTCCAAGTTCATGCTACAACCAGTCCATGATGTCCGCGAGGTTTGGCACAGCAGTATGCAGGGGCAGCGTAACCTTATTCAGCTTCCGCAGTCTCAGGTCAGCTGGCTCCCCTGCCAACTGGATGTTCCTGCCGAATACCTACAGCGAGATAATCGGCCAGCTGCACCACACAGGTTGTGGATTTCCTGGGAATAAGGGTGCATTGCTGGTCCGGGCGCAGCTGATTCCACAGCACCAGCAGCACTTCATTAGGTTGCTGCTCAATCTTTTCTACACTGACCCCTGCCACAAGGAGCTCAAACGACATCTGCCTGCTGCTCACTCTCATAGCCCAACTGGCTGGGGGCTGCTCTGCTCCTCGTTTTCAGCCATGCCTCCCTCCATGTACTGGCCGGTCTGGGAGTGCAGGGCATGGTACAGCACGCACTTGGGTGGAATGCTCACTGCATTTCGCTTCCACATCCCCCAGCCTAGCCATGGCGGATGTCTCCTCATGGATCCACCTATCCACATAAGGGGCCAGCAGTGCTGCCATGGGGCCAGAGGTCAAGATCAAGTCCTTCATACAGGTTGTAAATACCTCTTCATCGGGACTAGTGTACTGGGTGCGAATCATCATCTGTCGCATGCCCATTTCTCGAATTATCTGAACCAGACCTAAGCACATGATCCATCTGCTCACTGTCTCTGGCAGCTCCCCAGGGTCGGCCCACACTGTCAGTGCAGCAGACATGAGCCAGTTAATGAGGGAGTGATTGCCTGCACCCCATGCCAGAGGCGCCACATTCTGGAGGCGCTGCCGGAGGAATGGCATCACTGTTATGGAGAGTAGCTGAGCTATCTCTTCCGGAGATAATTCAGTCCCTTTGGCCCCATCATCCCACAGCCGCAGCAGCCACCCCAGAACTGTCTCCCTGGCTCTCTGCCGTACCTGTTTCGTCAGGTCCTGGAGTTTGGCGGGGGTGTACTGGATCAAGGTGATATGCTTTTTAGCCTAGGGTGTGGCACCAGCTTGCTCTCCCCATCCCCAGGGCCAAAGGCTGTTCCACTTCAACCTGCTGCCGTATCAGCAGGGCTGCGCCTGTCACGTATCAATGGCGGGCTCCCAGACTGGGTTGATGGCAGTGATCCAACAGGACCCTGCAGCATGTGTTCCGCTGCAGCCAACCGCCTTTCCAGTGCTTCTTCCTGGCATTGCAGTTGCTGCACCTGCTGAGCCTGGTCCTGAACTTCCAGGCTGGCCTGCCGCAGCACCACCAGGAACATCCAGGTCCCCTGACCCGCTGCCTCCAGTGAGCGGTCGGGACATTTGGCTCCAGCATCTCCAGGGCTTTCCGGACGTCTTCCGGATACAGCTTCATTGCATCCTAATCCTCTGTGGGCATCCACGTGGCAAGATGCAAGGCCATGGGATACCACTAGGAGGCAGAGAGCCACACGTCCTCCACCCTGGGACCATCCGGTGTGCTGGGGGCTGTACACGCCTCATCCCGCCGACTACACCACGTGTCAGCGCCGAGCTGATCATGAAGGGAAGGTTTCGGTGGTGAGACGCCCAGTTGAAAGAACGCACAATGGGCTGACATGAGAATGAAACAGTAGGCACCAACTTTATTGTGGGGGGAGCGTACCTCTGCGCTAGGGGACTGCATGGGCTTTATGTCAGAGAACAATAGTGGCATTCTGCCACACATGCGTGATACAATAAGCTGAATCATGCTTACACGAGCTGGGCTCCGGTGCCCTACTACATTAATGTAACATTCTAAATCCAGGATCCTATTGCTAGCTGCAAGCCTGGGGGCTGTACACGCCTGGATCACAGCCAGACCTGGGACCAGCCGGGCCTGGGGCCCACACGAAGCTATAGAGGAGTCGATTGTGTCAGAAGAATTACTACACTAATGTAACATTCTAAAGCTGGGGTCCCAATCCTAGCTGCAAGGCTGGAACACAGCCAGACCTGGGACCAGCCAGGCCTGGGGCCCACACAGGCCCTGGCTTTTCTTCGTTCTAACCAAATGAACTTGCTCATGGTGAACTCTACAAGGCTCATTAGCCCCAGCTTGTAAGCCTTTGTTTGTGCCGCTTGGCTGTTTTAGAAATGAGCTATTTTCCTGCACACCACACAGATATCTTCAGATATGTTTCTCATATTATTAAGTTTTCTCTTGCTAGCATGAAACACTGTTTATAAATGTTATTGTGCTGTTAATTCCTAAACCTCTCTCTCCTCCTAATAATTTATACATTCTTTGAAGACAGGGACTATGTCTTTCCCTTCATTTATAAGTAACCCCACAGGATCCAGATACATTTTTTCTGCTCTGACAGTTCAATTGTACTATCTTTCAGCAGGAATAAAATCAAAGAATTTCTATTGTGTGTGTATGTGTCTGTGTCTGAGAAACAGCTGACACGTTAGTACCTGTTTTTAGTCTGATACCTGCTAAGCCTCAGTACTGATTTTGTAAATCATTGCAAAATACACATAAAATTTACCACGTTAGCCACATTTAAGTGCACAGTTCTGCAGCATTAAGTACATTCACACTGTTTTTGCTGCTGTGACCACTGTCCATCCACAGAACTCTTCTCATCTTGGAACCCCTGGCAACCACCACCGTACCTTCTGTTCCCGTGAGTATGACTACCCTAGGTACCTCACATAAGTAGAATCATACATTTGTCCTTTTGTGGCCGACTTATTTAACTTAGCATAATGTCTTCAAATTTCATCCCCGTTGTAGCATATGTTGGAATTTCCTTCCTTTTTATGGCTGCATATTACTGATTTTTCAGGGAAAAAACAACTGCATGCCAGTTTAAACACATTACTTTATTAACAAGTCACTCTAAGCATTACGTAAGTACAACCTATATACTAGAGTATCAAACATTGTCTCAGTAAGAAGTTCAAGAGTACATTTAGGGCTATTTTAAAGAATATGAATACTTTGGCTTTCATTATTACATCAGATGAAAAAAGCAATTCAAAGAAGTTTTCATCTCTGTGATTAACAACAAAACCAAGTAGAAAAATAAGTATTAAAAAAAACGATACTCGACTACTCTTTGAGAAATTCATTCCCGTTTTCTTTACTACGTACATACTCATACAATTACCCAGTAATATGAGAAGTGGTTCTTCACCTATATTAGGACCTATTATTTTAATTTGTGCTTTACTTTTAAGTTCATTTTTTTTTTCAAGTAAGAGTGACAGTAAACATACTGAAGTTCTTATTTTGTCTGGATCATAAGCCTACAGAACAGTGATTGTTGGAAATATTACTCATCATAACTAATAATCAAATTAATGGGCATTTATCATCTAGCAAGAAAAATTTTATGTTGCATAATTAATTCTATTCTAATAATTCTAATAATTGGGCTTCAATCGCTTGCAACATGGTCAAGAAAAGGGGACGGCACTTCTAGGTGTGTATATATTTCACCTATCAATGGATCTCGTTCTCCCAACACCACACACACTTAAAAACATTGCTAAAAAAATAGCAGCTGCCGCATCTCTTCACCCTCTTAATTTGGCTCTAAAAGTCTATTTAGGTTCCAAGTTCAGATAGGAGGAACTTCCAAGCAGGAAACAGTAGTTCACTAACAGAGCTCCCACAAATGGAAATGAGTCCATGGGCCAGAGAGCAGAACAAAGCTTTGTTCTTAAAGCAAGCTCGACGGACACACATGACAAAACTCAGAGCTGAACATTCTTACCTTCCAGATCACACTTCATAAGCAGATCCAAAAATCAATAAAGAAGATCATAATTCTGATCCTTTTCTAAAGTTAAATTGTGCTAAATACCACAATTAAAAGGAGAAGGAAATCAAACTGAAAGCTGGTGGTTTCAAATAAGCAAACTTGTGCTGGATTTGGCCTAGATAAAAGAGATAAAGTGAATTCCATTAAGCCCTGTAAGAGAGTTGGTTTTAAGAACCACTTCTCTGAGTCAGATGTAGCAGATCTGATGATGTAGCAGCCATAATTTAGGGAGGCAAGAGTACGTTGAATATGTCATTATTTTCCTCTTACAATTAGTATTTACAGGGGAAAAGGTATGTGTGGGGGGATTTAAACTTAAGTTCTCAGATTTTACCTTAAGAAAATGAAAAGCCTTTAGATAGTAATGGGGATTCTAATTAATAAAATATTCACCTTTGTCCAAACAAAGTTTCTTTCATTAACAACTTTTCACAAACCATTCTAAATTAGTACTCTTTATGTGCTTTAGTCTTAAGAGAAATTTTGGCTAACCTAGAAATTTATCTTTACATAATTATCATTTCAATAGATTAACTCATATTAAACTGAATATATTTTTATATATCATGAAGTTAAAAAGTCCATCGATAGTGCAAACACCCAAACAAAAGCCTCGATCTCAACTGTTCCTTCACAGCAAGGCAGTGAGCTAGCAACTAATGCAGCACTTCAACAAGCCCCAAAGTCAGCATCTCTAACTCATGGTGGGGCCTCTATGTCTGTCTCACAATTCACAAACTACCCCAACTCCTAGTGTCAAAAGCGTTGTTGATATGTGAGCAAGGGGAGTTGCCAAAAACTTCCCCTTTCCAAATTCAGAAATTCCTCTAATCAAAAACCAAACTGCCCCCCCCCCAAAAAATACACCTAAACTTTCACTCCTTTACAATGCTCCAGCCAAACCTACAGTCACATTTAAAATATACATATCTAGAAACAAGAGTTGTTTAAAATAGGTTCAGGAAAGGCCGCACATCCTTCATATATTCCTACACAGAGAACTGTGTCTCAGATATGAAAAGCACAACCTGATGGGTTTTTACCTGCAGAATTATATCACCCGTAGAGCACAAAGGGCACAGCATCACCATCGCCAGTGCCCCAGGGCACTCACACAAAACCCAGCAGCCTTGGCTTCAGTTCTTAAAGGCTCCACATTTACTGGCTTTAGCAATGAATTCCTTTAGCAGGGGGCCATCCATTTGCCAAAACGCTGCAGTCTGTGTAACTTCTGTCAAATGATTGATGCAAAACTTAAAGCAGAATTCTTCTAAATCCTGGACATACACAACAAAAATAAAAACAAGAAGAGGGCCTTTTTTTAATTAACTTTGATTGAATTACCTCTCTCTAAATCCCTCATCCCAAATCTCTCACCCTCCCCCAGAAAAGACAGGTGAGGCCAGAAACCTCAAATTAAGCAAACAAGCGACCACAGGTAGGTGTCAGAAAAACATACTATTTACTCACAACACAGTAAAAGTGATGGTTCCCCTACCTGTCTGACTCTTCAAAACGTGCCCACATGCACACACAGTCTATGAGGGGAAATTTCCACATGGTTATCACATAGACTAGTCATATTCAAAGACAGTGTTTCAAAAAGCTGAAAGCAACTTTAGTCCATATCATATGTTTTACTACAGTCAAGAAGTCAGAGAAAAGAAGATGTGGGTTATTTAGTTTAAGGAAGACCTTAAGAAATAGAAAAGTGATGAAGAGATGTAGTCAACCTAAAATGACACATTAAAAAAAATTCTGAGGATCTTAAATTCATTTTTGTGATCTCTTAAAAATAAAAATGACTTTATTTTTAAAACCACAAAGAATAATACACAACTTCCACCACAGTAATTTCTCAGATAGTCAATATAGGGAAGAATATCCACAGAGACTGGAGTTTTCAGTCAGACAAAAGGAATCGTCAACTACCAACATTCAGAAGGAAAGTAATATATACAAGTATAAACCAGAACAATTTAAAAATCTATTTCTGCCTCACTAATACATCCTATCGCCTCCAGAAAAACTCTACTATAATGTTGTTTGTTCCTTCCAATGTTGGAACATATATTTATTAAATCAATTAGGTAGCTGAAATGTACACACAGACTAAGTATATAAGAGCAAATTCCACAAATACCTCTGTCTCACCTCTTACTTGGATATATTGAAGGTACTCAATGTTCTATCAAACCAGGAACTCAACATTTAAACCATATGGTCTTGGTTTTATGTTTCTAGTTAACCATGAAATAAGAATTTTAGACAGAGTGAGCAAGGGCCCATACAAACACGGACACACCCCTTTTCTGCTTTCAGACCCCTGAAAACAAATACTTTCTATACCCTAAAGATCCCTCTGTCCCTAGCTGAGAGACCTTAAGAAATAGTTATAAACCAGTAGGAGATAAACCCCATCTAACGTGTTTCAGCCAGCTGCTGCCAGTTTTGTTTTCCAGATAATTCAAAATGCATTTAAAATGTTAGCACAATCTCTGGATCCATATTTTTAATAAGAAATTCCCAGTGGGCTGAATGAATGTACAGCTGAATACTCTGCATATTATAATAAACTAAAATGTAAAACTATATAAAACATTCCCTCTCACATTATTAAAGAAAAAGCACTACTCCTGCTATTATAACTCAATGTTTAATAAATAGCTCTAGGTACTAAATTATATTCCACAGGAAGATAAGTCATATTTTAATCTTATTTATCAAAAACAGAAAACTAGTTTATCTATACATAACTTAGGAAGTAACCAGTCAAGAGCACAAAACGTTCTTCAAATCATGTAATGTATCAGATAAAGATCTTTAAATATTAAGTTTTAATTTTATAATTTCAAAATCAAAGGGAAAGAAGAGTGCAATAAATTCTGGCATTGTAAAACCTTATCACTTCCAGGTCTACTAATTTGGAATTCAAGATTTTGTAGTATATATGAAAAATGAGTTGAGTTGTTCTCCGGAGCATCTGAGATCTTGCTCCCTGGCACATGTCATTAGTTTGGTTCAAATAAACTCTAATAAAAATTCAAAAAAAAAACAAAACAAAACTGAGTTTACTCAGTTTACTCATTATACAGATTACCTTGAGTATAAACTTAAGAACTCTTTTACATAGTATAAGTATAGCAATGGTGCTTCTAATTACAAATCAGTTCCTATATCTTTAACAACAGTATGCCTTCCTTTCCCCTCCAATTAGTTTGAATTGGAGAGACTTCTCAGTGTTCAACAAATGCTTAACAGCTTTAAGCGTTAAAAGTCTAACTGGAGAACATGGAAAATAAACTAAATCGCCATTGTTTAAATAAGTAACTGAATCTTGTTTAAGGCAGGTCTATGGAAAAGGAAGCACTGAATGCACTTGGAGAAAGAGAGACTGAAATGTGTTAAGTTCTTTGCATTAGTCGTACAGTGGCATGGCCAAACCGTTTCACCGAGCAACTGATGCCCTGAACCGACTCACCTTTGATGTGTGACTCAGATAAATATCTTTCTGATAATTCTTAAATACTATAAGAACCTACATGATCTGTTCCCCCTCATTCTGCAAATGATCAGATCTTCAATTACCTATAAAAGAAAATCTGACTCTTACTCAACCAATATGCCAACAATAATAGGGCTGCTGGGCTTTAAATAAAACATTTCCAAGAAGGACAAGAATGATCACCAGTAAATGAATAAAATTCATAATATAATGAGTCTTCTCAAGGCTCATGAAATAAGGAAGTAGAAGAGGGTGTAAAATCAAGGGGTCTAATAAGGTATTCTTGGTATTTTAGAAACTGAAGTTCATGTTTGTGACATTTTGTGGTGAAATTATTATGAATTCGGAAGCAAATAGGGTAACATCAGATTTGCTGTAATTAGAAAAAGATCAAAACTAAAAATTGCTATTCTGAAATAATTTATAATTTCATTCTAAATTTTTAAACATTTAAATTAATTATTCTAATCCCTATATATACTCTGAAAATAAGTTGTTTCTCCTTTCCACAGATTTTCTTTAGTAATAAAACAGAACAGAGAATTGATGGTCATAATACCAACATTTTTTAAATGCTGATACATTTAACAGAGGTATCAGGTCCTAAAATCCTGAAGCTAAAATAGCTGGACGCTAAGACTCGTCATGGAAGGCCACTTAGCCATGGTAAGACAGCCTGCCATTGTGTCACAAGCCACCCTTGAGACACAATCCAGCTGGCAAGAGATGGTGAGCCACATCTAACTCTATCTAAACTTGTTAAACTGCAAAACGAAACCCCCAAACCTTAAAGTTAAGTTTAAAATTCATTTTATAGTATATCAAGTACAAAATATTCCAAATCAAAGTGGAGTTTGTTTGTTTGTTTTTAAGAATGTATTTAAATACCTTACACATGGGAAAAAATTTTTTATTATCTACTGATAATAAAAAACTTTCAAACTGGCTGTCACAAAAAAGAAAAAAATGCTGACCATTTTGCTTTAGCAGAGTTTGCCAATATTCGCAATGCAAATCAATTTTGGAATTATACTTCTGGGCTCATATTTACTGCTTCCCACCAAAAGCAACATTATAGACATAAGTTGCTCAGTGAGTAGGATTTTCTGGAAAGTTCTCTAATTTGGTTAAACAAATAATACTTCGCACTGTTTCTCCTAACGTTCAGATACACATAGAAAACAAAAATCTCTTAAAAAGAAACGGTATAAAAAGAAGCATTTAAGTTTTTTTATAATGTGACACAGATGGTTCAATGTTTTACTCATATTTTCTCCCTTGATGTCAATATTTATTCCGATTTGTGCTACAGAATATTTAAGTGCTCCTTCTCCAAGTCCTGCTATACTATTAAAACCAATAGAAAGGTTGACTATGCATTCATAATGCAAATGTTCCATAATAGTCAGCTTACTTTCAAAAATCTTCCTAACTACTGAGTCGATAAATATATTTTTGTTGCTTTTATGTGTGTATATTTGCTTCAAAATTACCTTGTCAAAAGGAGGTATGGAGGAACCACAATAACTTTTCTAGATAAGCGAAGAAATGTGAGAAGCAGGTAGTCTCTAGTTTCAACCCACAGAGTGAAGGAAATGTCATCTAGTAATCCCAAGTTGAACTTCTGAAAATAGTAGTTTTTGCAATTAATTTCCATGTGGCTTAGTAGTAGCTTCCATCAACTAGTAGATATAGTAAGTGGGTTTAATTTTACATTCTAAACACTTCATTTATTCACTTACTACATTTGATAGCATTAAGGAAATAAAATGTTAAAGTACCTTAAACAATTATATAACTCCTATCAGAACCAAAAATATACAGCCTAGATAGAAGTGATTCTTTTCATTTTTGTCTTCCATTTTCTATTTTTTTCTATATTCAATGTGTAGTATTTGTAGGTTTGTTTGTTTGTTTTTTACGTTTTTTAATAAGCACACCTCCATGGTTAGGTATTTCAAATATATTCATTCATTTGTTTAACTCAACATATATTTCTGAATACCAACTATATGCCCACACTGTGACAGACTCTGGGGAATCATGCATTTGTGATATATAATAAGGGACAATTTTTAATATGTTTATATTTAATATGAGAAAAATAAAAACTAGTAAAAGAGAATGATCAGCTGGCATAAAGACTTTATCTGTAAACATTCTAGGGTAGATTTTAGCTGGAAGTGAGGAAGAAATTTCCGGCAACTAGAGTCAAGATGATTGCCTCTGCCCAGGTGATTTTTGTGAGCCAGATCCCATCCCAAGAATAAGAAACTCACTAGCAATGAGGAAGAGTACGGAGAGGCACAAAAAAGATTCTACAATCAATCACTTAATGGAGAGAAAAGGCACCAGCCAATTTAAAATTAGATCACTGGGTGGAAATTAAGTAGTTAAATCTAAAGAAACAGCATTTCTAATAATAAAGCTCATGGTGTCTAAGAAAGAGTAGGAAAAAAAAACTATACTTCCATTTCCTGTTAGAAATAATATCCTTTGATCATTTTTCCATATGTTGAAAGGGCCACAGAGAAAGTCAGCTATATTTGATCTTAACAGATATTTATAACCATAATATAATCTCAAATAAAAATAGGATACATTTGGAAAATACATGACATAATGATTCACTTCAATCTCTAAGTGTGATAAAGATGAAGTCTGTCCTCCACCACACCTCCAAGTCCGTATCTGCAAATCTTTGCAGGTATTTGGAGACATTTTGAACTCCAAAGCTACCTTTTATTCCCTATGAATTTGTAAAACCAACCATACCAGCCTTTAGTTCCCTGATTATCCTCAAAGCTGCCTTCAGGGGGTTCCACAAACATTTATCATCCAGAGCCTACTACGTGCCAGGCACAAGAGAGTACACAAATGAATAAGATACAGTTCCTGCTCGTGAGGAGCTTACAATCTAATGTTGCTTTGGTTCTTAACTCTAAAAAAAATGCACATAAACATAAAATTTCAGACTCCCAAAAGCCCTTTCACTCACAAACTCTCTAGAGATCCATGAATTCCAGATGAAGAATTCAATCCAGTATAAAAACAAATAAAAAGGAGTCTGGAGCAAGTTCTTTGCACATAAATAATTGTGTTATGTTTAGATGATAACAAGAATTTCAGAGCATACCCAGATATAAATCATAAAGTATCCGTGGCTTATGACAGGGCAGAATTGGGAGACAGCAAAAGTGGGTCTTGAAAAAAATATATATATGCTGATTTTGAGAAATACTTGAACTAAAATATGCTGTTTGTTAGTCCAATTAGATATGTATTTCATATTTCGACGTGTAGTACAGCTGCAGGGACCTCAGTTTCTTTTCTTAGTTAAAAATGAAAGGAGAGGAGCAACCATTTTTGAAACTATGAACAGAGAACGAGAAAGCCAGATTTCGTTTTTCAGGGGTCAGTCAGTTCATTGATTCTCTAAATAGAAGGGAAGTTACTCAATGTGGTCCTTGTCTCATGTGAGGAGGAGGAGAGAAAGGAGCACACACGGAGTGAAGGGTGGGTTGAGTTTTTGTTTGTGGTTTTATGTTACCTCTGCATCATATCTGACCGCAGCAGAGAATAATGAAAAGGCATTCTCCACAGTGATTCCTCGCTTGATAATGTGCTGACAAAGTTTTTTCAATCTGTTTTCACAGTAAGATGTTGCCAAATCCAAAAGACCTAAAAGTAAAAAGTGTGGAAAGTTTAATAAAGTTTATGATAATTTCCCATAATTATATACATATATATACACACACATATGTGTGTATGTGTATGTGTGTGTGTATTTCATTTTGGTGCACAGAGTTATGTAGGTAAATCAGCAGAAGTTTCTTAGAAAATACTACTCTGAGTTTTATTAAATAAGTTCTCTTCCTTACTCCTTCTACCTCCCCACCTCCCAAATATACCTCTCTTATATTCACTTTATACAACTTCTTCTATGATACAAAGGAAGGGAAAAAAATGAAATTCCCCCCCTCATTTTGTTTCCAAAACAATATGCTTAATCCATCATCAAATTATACTTCGGCATTAAAAAAATAAGTCCACCGTCAGAAACTGTGTCCATAATAACTACACAATAGTATTTTTAAACATATTTGCTTCAAATATTTTTTTAAAAACTATATAAAAGTCAATAAACCTGAAACTTTACATTTCAATACTGTAAGAAGATGAGATATATTTCTGACCATGTGACCTGGCCAGTCCCAGTGTAGCTGAGGTACCTATAGCATCTTCAGGTGGCAGGTCAACTGCGTCTGTGTAGAGGTACTGGAGAAAGGCACGATACACTGGGTAAGAAAACTGGTCTATTTCTATCACTTCTTTCATGTCCTCATTCCAATAAGACTGAAACATGGATCGAAAGTGCTCACACCTAAAACAGAAGAGCAAAAGATACTTAATTCAGCTGATGGAATCAGGTAAACAAATACTACAGTTATCCTTAACTACTACTACATTTGGGCCTACACACACCAGGATCATGAATCTGTAGCTAGCACCCTAAAAACATTCCATGTGCAAGGATTTTTGTATTTGTCTTTTATGTACACTTTCATTTTTGATGAGCACCTCCTGTGAAACATTAAGAATCACTCACAGAGCCTAGGAGTGCCTAGCACCTCTGCAGTACTGCAGTTTCCGGCTGATACTCCCATTCAGATCAGGATATTTTTGCTCACTTACTTTTTAAAAGGTGTACAGAAATGCATTTTAAACAATGAAATTAAAGGAAATTAAAAAATGAGAGTTCAAACTTATCATTATAAATTCATTTAAATGATTCATTTGTTTTTTGTTTCATGTAAACAGCATACGTTCTTAAACCGGTTTTAAATGTTAACTGGACTGTGGTTAAGCTGATTACTGTTTCATTACCTTACATGATAATTTTCCTTCTTTTCTGACTCATCTTCAAAATGGCCATCGCTCCTATTTTGTTTCTTTGCTTTGCCTTACTCCCGTTCCTCTCCTCCCAAGTCTGTTACCAGTTTATTTATACAACTTGGATAATGCATATTTCAATAAACCTAAATGGGCCTTCTTGTATGTTAACACATACAAATCTACCTGTATGAGGAACTGATTTCCAAATATTAGATTTTCTTAAAGTATAATATACTTTATAGTTTTAAAAAATCATCTTTCCAAATCTTTAAAAAATGAGATAGAGTATAAACAAAATATTTTTAAAATCCATTCAGAATACTAATAGAATGGCTTCACTTACCTAAGAAATTACTTCATCTGAGAAGTAAAAAGAAATGGTTGTCTAAGCAAGGAACAGTAGGTAAAATGATTTAGAAAACTACACATGAAAGGAATAGACTGGTTGCCCACAGGTTCACAGACAGAAACATTTCCAGTCCATCTTTCGATTAATACTTTGGTGCAGATACTTACTTCCTCAAGTAATGAATGACATATGGTGTTTTGGTTCCCTTAAACATGTTATTGTGTAAATAGGTTTTTAACTAAATTTCCAAAAAGACTTGTAAATGGTCACTTCAATTCTCAATGGTCTGATTTTATGTACCTCTTTCTCTGTAATGACAGCTTTAGTGAGCAACGGTCCAATTATTAATAAATACAAAGTTCTCTCCATTCATACAAAAAAACTCCTGCATGTAGCTAAAGAACATTTCTTTAATTGGGAATTAGATGTCCTTCAGGCGAGAAGTCCAGCATTCCTGACTATGAGAATTTGCTGCTTGGGGAAAATGAATCTTAAGAGTAAAAGAGGGCTTTCCCCTGACAATCTTTCGTATTTTTTGACCATGCACACACATTTTTTTGGTGGAAATAAAATTCACAGGATCCTTCATTCACAAACAATATAGACAAATACTTATACTACTACATTGTTTCTTCGAAAAGGCACGTGTGTACCTGCATATTCACATGTATGCACAAAACTCTTCAATAATAAGTAGAATATTACTATCTGCAAAAATGTCAAGTTGTGCCATTTCTCTCTACTGCCAAGGCTATTTCTTATCAGTTCCCATCTTATGGAGTAACAAAGAAACAGATGTTGCAAAAAAGAAAGTAAAGTTATTGATGTTTCAAAGTTCATGCAAAAAATACCTGATTTTCAAAACAGCTTTATGGACATGGATATATTTCCCATCAATTCGAAACTTTAGGTCGGCTGTTTCTGGACTGTCAAATTCTTTCTTCAGTGACTCTGAAACTGTTAAAAAGTCTTCATGCTCTGAAGGCAACGAACACATTATTAATACCGGAAGCTCAGGAAACATACTCGAGACTTGAAAGACTTCAAAAATATAATCACTAGCATTATGGATAATTCCATGAGATTTTTTTTCAAAAGAGTTCATGCTTTACTTGTATTAAAATACTTCATGCTTCACAGTATTAAAATCAGTATCGTGAACCTATACACCACCAAAAAATACATATTTGGAAAGGCCAAATACCGATCTTATTACATACTAAGCTAGACACTAGAAATATGTTTGTTTGTTTGTTTTTAAAGAAAAAGTTATAGGTAGTCCATGATTATGTAACTACTTGCTCAAAACTTGAGTGGTTCTCTTCCAGGGTTATGAACTGACTGATTTTCCTTTACAGGAACACTAAGAACACCTTTGCCCTGCTTTGGGGTAGTTGTAAGAGGTTAAGTATATTCTACTCAAAGAGTCCCAAGAAACAAACTCACCACTTAAGTGGTGATGCTAAGCAGTCTGTTCTCACGTAGAGACATCTATAGCTCCCCAACACCCACACAATGCAGAGCTCTCTTGGCTCTGGAGGAAAGGTCGACGATCTCTCAAAAATCAAGCTTTCCCTGACCTGTGACGTGTATTACCAGTGAATTGAAGGACATAATTACGATGGGCAAAAAGTCCAGGAGTCATGATCGCTACCCTACCCATCTGAAAAACAACTTCTTATTAGTGTCTCAACTTCTGCATCTAGTTGAAATAATCTTTTTCTCCTTTGGTTTCTGGCAACAAAAATAATACCTCCTTTTGGAGAAGAAATATTCTTCTGAGGTGTGAATTCACCATCTGACTTTCTTCCTAACACTCAGCTGAGATCATAAATTGAGAAGAAAATAACACTTATGGCTTTTAATAGATGAAAGGGAGAGAAGCCATTTTGGAGATATATCCAGTGACCATATTTTTCCAAACTTAACATTAAAAAATGTTAGGACACTTGTCTTGAAACGGATGCCTTTTCAGGATTAAGACTTTAAGGTGTGAGAAGCTGGGGAAGCTTTTTATAAACAGGTCGTGTTAAGTAGTATGTGGGAATCGGAAGATGTAGATAGAGAGCTTTGGCTGTGCATGGTACATATGTGTGACTATGGCCCAGTAATCCCATTCTGGGAACTAAATTTTTTCTAATTGTAACATTCACTATAAAAAAATTACTATATTATAGTTAAAAAATCTAGAAATATAAAATTTGCTTCACTTTAAGTTGAGCAGCTTAAGTCTTCCTAAATATGCTCTTGCCTGTGAGACCATAAAGTCTGGTCACCTGATGAAAGGACTGCTCCAGCTGTCTGACATACCTAGCATGACAGGTATTACAAGGCTAGCCTCCAGTATCAATTGCTAAGCAACCCAAATCCCTTGGATATTAACGTTCAAACACAGAGTGTCATGACCCAATTATGCCCTGTTTATATAAACAAAAGAACAGCTTAGAAGAAAGACACTGGTAAAAAGGCAGAAATGAATAAGAAATAAAAGAAAAAGATTAAAATCTCTGTTAATGGCTACTTGGCTTTATAACATCTTAATACTTTCGATCAATAATGAACTCTTAAAGAAGACAATATTCATAAAAGGAACAGATTATGTAACCAAAGGTCACTTTGAATTCCACTATCTTTTATAATAGCTCTGTTTTGATGACTTTCTAAAATAAAAGTATTTGAGATTGGTTGAGAGAAAGAGAGAAAGTAGGGTTAATACATCATCTTAAAAACTACAAGTTTGTCACTTTTTTTTAAGTTCATGTTGGGGTCATATTTTATTGAATTATGTAATAAATTTAGTATAACAACAAAAGACTTAAGAACAGGTTACTCAAACAAATATTTGTACATGAATGCTCTTAACGGTATTATTCACAATAGTCAAGAGGTGGAAACCATTTAAATGCCCATCAACAGATAAATGGATAAATGAAATGTAGTATTTACATGCGATGGAATATTATTCAGCCATAGAAAGGAACGAAGTACTGATTCACACAACATGAGGAGGCCTCAAACACATTAAGTAAAAGAAGCCAGACACAAGAGGCTGCATGTTGTATAATTCCACTTATGTGAAATATCCAGAATAGATAATCCATAGAAACCGAAAGCAAACTGGCCCCTGGCTGTGGAGAAGGGAGAATGGGGCGTGACTGCTTTAACATTTTTTAAGGGGATGAAAATGTTTTAGAACTTGATATAAATGGTGGTTGCAAAACATTGTAAATGTACTAAATACTTCTGAATCGTACACTTTTAAACCGCTGATTTTATGTGTGTGAATTTCACCTCAATTAAAACGAAAGCACTAAAGAGGAGAAAATCATAAATCCACATAATGTTTTACAACATATTAAGCAAATCTAATATTATGTTATGCAAATCTAATTTGGGGAAAGATATTAAAGTTAATGGAGAATAAAACATTCTAGAACCTAAAAGAGACCACAACCAGCAAATATTCAGGAAAACAGGTCAGTTGACAGGACCAATGGTCCTCGGTGGAAGTAGCCCTGAGCTTTCTCACCCACAGAGAGGAGGCGCCACGAGACAGCGGGCGTGGCAAAGCAGGCGAACACGTCGTCCGTGCAGGAGAAGCTGGTGAGGTGAGGCAGGATCACCGACTGGCCCCGGCACTGGCCCCACATGTACACGTGCCCGCCCTGGGTCTTGGCGGCAGATGTGTGGGCAGAGTGGCAGGCCGCAATCTCTACTACCCTGAAAAATTTAAGAAAAATGCATGCCATTTCTAAATCAAGAAGCCCACAGCACATTGCACAAGGTAAATAAAAAGTTCATGCTTGTAACATCTCAAAAAATAGCTCAAGATCAAGGGACATTAGCGATCAAGTCATATAGACAAAATGAAAAGACTGGAACAAGAGCACTGTGTTTGTCCCTTCCTGGTTGCCCCACTTCTTATCCTCGCCCCATTCTCAGTGAGGATAAATAACACGTACTGTTGAGGAAACCTGGAAAAAGGGACTAGAAACCAAAGTAAATGAGCAAAGTGGACTCTGACAAAATGTCCTGATAGTCCTGGGGGCTTAGACGGTAGGGAGGGAAAAAAAAAAAAACTGTCTTCAATATACCATTTCCTTACAAATACAACTTTTTCTCTCATCTCCTACCAGAGCTCAGACCACTCGTCAGGCTGATAAGCACTGGTCTAGGGGTCATGCACTCTGAGGATCCAAGGCCAAATGGACATCAAGCCAAACTTATATTTCTCAGTCTGCTTAGGCAGGGTCCCAGAATTAGAAGTCACAATTTGGCTGAAGAAACATTAAGTATCTATTCCAGTAACACACATAAAATCAAATCAATATTTAAACAGATAATGTCCTTTCAAGGGCAGATTTTATTTATTTAAAAGTTGTTTTAGTTGGCTCAAAGGGGAAGTTTGTACTTCGACAAAGTGATACACCCTATTTTACTTCCCTACTAAATGGGCAACAAGAAGTCTATAGGAATTATACCAAGATGGATTAGTGCCTATCAATCACAGGAAGTTATTTTAGAAAGCTGTGGAAGAATCATATGAACTTCATGTTCATTCTGATTGGTACTCAAACTCTTAATTCAAAATGAGAGTGTTAATAAACAGAAGAGTTACAAAGCCAAACACCACAGCTCCAGCACACACAGTCCCAAGTCCGCAATGCACACACAATTCCAAGACATTGTACAGCCGAGTTACCTTTCTTTCTCCACCATGATGTGTACTGGGTTTAGCAGGTTATTTTTATTGCCAGTTCCCAGCTGCCCATACGTGTTAGCTCCCCAGGCATAGAGCAAGCCCTCATCTGTTAGTGCGAGAGTGTGTGCATAGCCGCAGACAATCTGCAAGTAAATTTAAATGGTTACCATAAACAGGAAAACAGGAAGGATAGGGAAAACATCTACTTAAAGATTACAGCCAGCTTCTGCAAATGCCAATTCATCATCACGTGTGGACTAACATTTTCTGGAACATTAAAAAAGCATTAGAAAAGCCTAAACCTGAGACTACTGAATTTTTCCAACTGCTTTTTTTTACTTGTCAAGACTGATGTGCCACCACCTTGGTGTTGCTTCGCATCATCGTAATTTAGGGAAGATATAATATTAAATGTGGAAGATGAAGGCACAAGGCATCAAAAAATTTATTGAAGAGTAAATCCCCAACATTCCTCCAGGTCAGAGCAGGGAAGAAAGACAGGGATCAGCAGCTGAGAGTCTACCGCACATACCTGGTTCACGCACACGCTGTGCAAAGCTGCCACTCTCACAGGGGTCAGCTGATTGCCATTGTTTCCCAAGCCCAGCTGACCATTGCCATTGTAACCCCAGCCATACACCTTAGAAAGAGAAAGAGAGAAAACGGCCTTTTAAAATTGCCAGTAAGAAGGAATAAACCAATCAGGCACACTTTTTTTTTTTTTACTTCCAACACCCATATTCTACTCTGTGTGACCCTGCACTGATCCCCAAATAGACGACATCGTAGGGAAGGGAATGAATGACAGAATTTGGCATCAGTTGGGTAGCCCTGGGCAAGTATTAATTCCTGTTTTCTATGGAAGGAAGCTGAGGTCATTAACAATGATTAAGCACCTACTGTATGTCAGGACATTGTGAAACGAACTAGGAATATGTCTTTGGTCACAGTTTAACAGGAGAGATGAACATATGCAAATTTTCCGCAGCTAGGTGTCAAGTGCATAATAGTGATATAATCAAGGCATTACTGGAGCAGAGAGGAGAAAGGATTTAACTATAGGAAGAAGGCTGAGGAGATGTGAACAGAGCTGAAGGATAGATGAGGGCCAAGGCATTCCAGGTAGAGGGCACAGAATGTGTTAGAGGCAGGTGGGCCTGGCTGGACTCATCTGGGATAGTGCTAGGAGAAAAGACTAGAAGGAAAGGTCAGAGAAAAGGGGATAAATGTACCAGGGAAAATGGAATGCTTCAATGGGTCTTTCACGGAAATATTTCAAAACAGAGATTAACACACTTAAATTTTCACTTTGGAAAGCTCACCCTGGCTGCAACAGGAAAGGTGAGTGGAGTGTGTAAGACTAGAGGTGGGAAGGCCATTCAGTAGATAAACTGGTCTCTCATAAGCAACTAGGTGAGCTCTGATGAGGGTCCAAAACTAGGCAGTGACAGTGGGGCCAAAAGAAATGGAATGGATAGGAAAGAGGTTAGAGAGGGCGACGTGAGAGAATGTGGTGATCCTTGAGATATCTGGAGTGAGAGGGGACTCACCAGCTGAAAGCAGCAGGCTGGACATCGGTTCGGCAGGAGTGTTAAAGGTTTAGAATAGCCAGTGTAGGACACAGGAAAAAGAACAGACCAGAAACAGACAAAAAGTCTAGCTCAAATTAGAAACCTGAGATGTGTGGTGGCACCACGCCCCACGGCAATGCAGGGCAAACAGGCATCAGCTGGGACTTTTCAGGGCAATGTGACAGAGGGGGAAAAGGGGACATGGACTTTCAGGTACTAGCGAGAGATAGTAGGAAGCATTTTCAATGTCAGAAGTGTAACAGGTTAAAATTTGGCAAAAGACATTAAAATTTTAATAGCATACACCCTGACCCAGGAATCCTATCTATGGGAACTTATTCTATACAAATACTTGCTTATGTATGTGTACAAAGATACACACAAACAGTAACACAGAAAATCAACACAACATTGTTTATAACAGCAAAAAATTAGAAACAAGTGAAATGTCTATCGTAGAGCTCTGGACATGAGTCATCCACGCAAGGAAAACTAAGCGACCGTTAGTATATGAAAAGCAGCTACGAATGGTTTGAAAATAGACTCGGGTAATCACATGTTGTTAAGCAGGGATGTTAAATAGCAGAGAAAGGCAGTAAGTATAATAATCCCGTTTAAAAAAAGGTAATTATATTCATCTATATATAATTGTTTATAGAGAAAAGTCCAAAACAATATAAAGCAAGCTACTAACAAGAATTAGGGGAAAAAAAAGAATGGGGAAAAGGTATTCACTGTTAACTTTATATGTTTCACTTGTTTTCCTTAGTTAAAACAACCATATAATAATAATAATAAATTAGTAACAGGAATGGAGAAGGTTATAAAACAATCCCAAGGAATTCTGAAGTCACCCAGGATATCAGGATTGATTCAAAAAACAAGTTGACATAGGTGAGCATTCAGTAAACAATAAAGCACTCTAGCACCCTAATACATGATTCCATATGTCTGTGTCCAAAGATCAAGTCTGGATAATTTTTGTATGCTAAGACTTGATAGGTGGTAACAGGCTTATTTAAATAGCTAACAACTATCAGAACAAACAATTTTGCTTTTGCAAGTTGCTTCTTCCTGCGAGCAAACATTCCAGACGTGGGCAGGTGGTTCCACAGAGACATCATGCCCAGTGAAGTCACTAACCACTTATGAACCTCATCAGCTAACTTTCAAGAGTGCACAGTTGATTTTTTCCATTGGAAGAATAACATATACCAAATTCTTTAATCAATTACATTAAAGCACAAACAAACAGATACCTGTAAGCATTAAGGTACTTGGATCTTGCGAAAAAATGACATTTAGACACATTAGAATCTTTACCTACAGATAAATCTTGGAATTTAAAAACTCGTACTGAGGAGCAAACAACCTATGGTTGGTTACTCCTCAGTTGGTATCAACAGAGCTGTCAAAACAGAGTGCTCTTCCTTCCACGACCTAATACATGCACCTCATGAAAAAAAAAAAAGACATTTCACTGAGAGAGGAGGTAGGAGGAGAAAGGGGAGTGTAGACAGAGCTCACCTCACCATTGTCCAGAACAGCCATGGACGAGGTCTGACCACAGGCGATTCCTACAACCCTCTTAATATGTAAACAGTTTGTAACTTTGCGAGGAGTTGGTTGATTTGCTGTTGATCCTGATCCCACCTGGCCACAGTTGTTATAGCCCCAAGCAAATACCTACACAAGACATAGAGGAAAAAAGAAATAACAGTAAGGGTGAAAATTCTACCTCTAACTACAATAATAATCATAAAATAAAAATAAACCCACTTGACCGAGTACTTACAATGTGCTTTATATGCACTAAACCTATTTAATTTTCATAATAATTCTGTAAAGTGACTCTAGGGTAGATACTATTGTCATCACCATTTTACATATAGAAATGGAAAAACAGAGAGATCAAGTGACTTGCTTGGGGTTCCACAGTTAGTGAGCAGTGGATGTGGAATTCAAACCCAAGTATGTGCTCTTAACCACTATGCTGTATTGCCTCTATAATTATGGCAGCTACATAAGGTTCTATATCTGGCATCAATAGAAAATGAAGTATATGCCACATAAGTATCAGGAATATGAAAAATTTGCTTAACTCCTTGGCCACAAATATTCTTTTTTTCATGGAAACCTTTTGAAAGCATACTATGCTTTTCCCTGTCTCACTAGTCACCAATACTGGCCATTATGTAACCTTTCCTAATGACTTGGGACCATCGTGATTATAATTATTATCAATCATAGTTCCAGGTCATAACACAGTAATGCTCACAGACACTGAGGAGACATTTATCCCCACAGAAATGACACCAAGTTGTTAGGCTACTCTTGGTAATATTGTGTCTGAGTTCTCATTTGCCGTCAGCTCCAGGCACCTCTCCTCCTCAACTGCATCCTGCTTATTACTTTTGGTCTGTGATCTGTCAAACCTGAAAACCAGATATCTAATGGAGAAAGACACAAACAGATCTCTAAGCTAGTTAAAATCTAGTAGCAAAGATGAGAAACAACCAAAAAAATCACTTTGAGTTAATTACCAACTGATTCTATCAAACAGGAATGTGATCAGAGAAAAGAATTAGGGGAGAGGGAATATTGGCAATAGAGAAATAACTTCAACACTAGGAGAACTTCTAAGGACCCCTCCCACCCGCCTTCACTTGCCTGCAGGAAGTGGTCCTCACACAGGCCGAGTTCTGGCTTCCACAATCCTTCTTTCCTCTGTCATAATTTTCCCTCTAAATTTACATGTCTAATGCTGCCCAAGGCAACCTCAGTAAAGCCCGCTATGGATGTCTTGAAAGAATATGTGCTACAGGTTCATCACAAAGGTACAAAAGGAATAACCTGCAACACTTCCCTGAAAGTGGGTTCACAGGAATACCTGGTATAATAATGCAAATGTTTAGCACTATTATCCATGGTAACATATACTTAAGGTGAAAATTACCAGAAATCTCAAGTATACAACTTAGCAAGTTATAATTCCAACATTCTTCTGGCACTTCTCAAATATCTCTAGTTCCCTTGCAATGCAGCTACCTATTATTTAAAAAATAGGGACAACAGTTCCATTAACCAAGAAACAGATGAGGAAACTGGATTCTGGGGCATAAGGCCTTCATGCTAGCCCTGGCTCCAGCACATCCCAGCCACGAAATCTTGATCTCCCTGAGCTTCTTTGGTGTCTTCATCCATAAGCCAGACTGCTTGGTAAAATCACTCTAATACTACTGAAGAACTTTAAACAGAGAACGAAATGATCTGATTTGTGTTTCGGAAATCACAGAAGGTGAAGAAGTAATATTGGATAGGTAGACCAATTTAAAAGCTATGGAATGAAAGAGATCATGGCAATAGTCCACGCAGAGGACAAGGCCTGACCTACAGTTATGGAGACGAAGAGGAACAAATGATAGAAAAGATTAGGAGGTAAAATCAATAAGATGAGTAACTTTTCAGGTAAGCATAAAACTTGTAGGGAAAATAAATGAGTGGTACAATACTACTAGAATGCTGGTAAAGATATTTTCTATGACATCATTATATTTACTGAAAAACAAAATACACCTTAAGGGATGGGGTCATTAAAAAAACTACAGAATACTTCCAAACACATCTAATTTGTAGTCTTAGAAAACAGCATGGGACTCAACTGTCTTAAGACTGAAGTCTACTATCATCAAAAGAGTGGTCCTCATCACATAATATAGGCTGTGTTAGAAAAAGAGTGTGTTCCCACAGAGTTTTTAGCTATGTACACAGGGCTACTATGTTCACACTGTACCGAGTT
>NW_011888948.1:700808-702694 GCF_000151845.1 Pteropus vampyrus
TTCCTCCCTGTAACCACTAATGAGAGGAGGGGAAAAGAGGGATGGATGAGAAAACAGGACAGATGCAAAACCATAAAAAAAAAAAAAAAAAGGACTTGGTACTAAGATAGAAAGAAGATCAGCTTTGTGGTCAGAAGTCAGCTTATATATACAAAAATCAGACCTACTGCCAAGGCTGATCTAGCTACTACTATTGCTGAATGCCCGCTACACCAGTAACAGAACCAATGCAGAGCCCTCGATACACCTGTCAAGGAGACCATCTAGCTATTTCGTAGCAAGATGACTCCAAATGGACCCATTCCAACCTAGAAGCAGCCATCCATATTGACAAAAATCAACACATAATCTGGATATGGGGTTTCCTGAGCCTAGAGCATGACTATCTGAGGGCTTACAGAGTATTTAATCCACTGACATAGGATCTCACAAAACAGACCATGGAACCCACTTTATAGCAAAAGAGGAGCAGCAGTGCTCACTGGTCCTGTAATACACTGCAACATCCAAAAGCTGCCTGCTGGTGAGACCAATGACAAGATGGCTTGGCACCCAGGTGACACTTGCCCAATAGTGACTGATGGTAAACAGAAATGTGCAGCAGCCATGGTCAGAGTAAAGCACGGTCAGATGCTCAAAACCCTCAAGGGTGAGAGTCTGGGTCACAGTCAGGTAAGCCACCCAAGCAGGTGCTAACCAAATGTGAAGGGAATCTAGAAGGGGTTCTAGAGGAAAATGGGGATGAGTACTAGTTGTGGCCAGGAGACCAGCTACAGTGCAGAGGGTGTAATATAATCCATTAAAGATCATCTTATAAGTTTTCCCTAGGAAAAGAGGCCCACCTGAATCTTGGAGCAGCTACACTCAAAAGATAAGAGGACATGGATCTGAGCAGTGCATGGCAGAGACCTAGTGAATGCTGTGCTGTGTCACCAGATGCCCCCTCAGGGTTAAGGACTCCCTCCCCAGATGCTCACGGTATACTATAAATCCTCTCCAGATCTGCCCTTGGCAATTACCTTGTTAATACACTATTTTGCTATTTGTACAATAGTATACATACATCTTTTTTCCCTTTTTACTTGATGAAGCATAGAAAAAGTGAACTCCTTCACAAGATGGCTCTTAGTCCCAATTCCTGGGGAAGCTTTCAAAGCCAATCCAGTTCAACTGGACACCAGAGTCCCCTTGCCACACTGTCTCTAATAGACCAAGCATAAAATCTTAGGATTACTTGAGGATGAAGAGATGAGCAAAATTACCCAACGATATAACAGTGAAACAATACCAGGCTAGAAGGGAGAGTGGGGAGTGGGGAAGGGAGAGAGCACAGTAAAGCAAAGAAGCATCTTGTGAATTTCTGATCTTCAAGGAAACTCAGTTTAGCCTTCACAAACTGGACACTGGGTTGGAGAAGTGACCAGAAAAACATAATTTTACAAGCAACCTAATTTAACGTTACTTCAAAGACAAAAAAAAAAAAAAAATCTACAAGTATAGGTCTGTAAGTGAAGTAATAATACCAAATGAATATTGATCTTCAGAGTAGTCATCAAGTAGAGCATAGCATTAACGCAAATATTCCTGAAACACCCTTTAGAAAATACCACACAGGCCAGTAAAACACGGAGAATTGAATGGATGTTTTTAATCTTCGTTCACTCTCCCAAATCCTCCTGAAATGAAGGTAAAGAGGAGGAAAAGGGGAAGAAATACTCAAGGACAAGAACAACAGAGAAGAAAATAAAACAGGAGAGATGTCAACAAAATTTTGGGAGCTGGAAAGCATACGGATGTGGTAAGTAACATAGCAAGCAGGCCAAAGAAGGTGACACCTACATCAGCAAAAGGGGCAGACAATTCCAGGCCTGAAATCTCAGGAAGGC
>NW_011888948.1:703772-705298 GCF_000151845.1 Pteropus vampyrus
TTTCTCCCAGACAGAAGTGCTGGCAGCATCCATTGTTCCTTGGTTGAGCCCTTACCCACGCACTGTGCAGATGCAGGCAGCCATCCCCACCTGAGTCTCAACCAACCTCAACCAACCTGGATAACACAGGTCGTCCTGCCCAGGTGATTCCCTGAGACTCCACCTCTCTCAACTCGCAGGCCCACCCAAGCTGCCTCCAGTGATTTATTCCACACAAATGGCCTGGCTCAGCTCAGGTTGAGGACTTTCCCAAAATCTCTCAAAGGCTCACAAACCCATTAAAGAAGCACCTGGCCTCAGTGTGCCCAGTATCTCTTGTTAAGCAGCCTCAAGCCCTGCACTAGCACCTACTGGCCTTGGTTTCTGGCTTAGCCTCTCGTCTTAGCCAAGTATGGGTGGCAGCCATCTGCAGATTGCTTGGTGAGTCTTACAAGGTGGCCCCAGAGGTGTACAGGCTGTGTCTGAACCTGGCCTACAGCTGGGCCTCTCACAAGAGGCCCTTGGGCCCACATACCCAATGGCCTGCTTTGACCAGCGATGGAAATGGAGCACCACCTAGGGCTGCATCTGAGGAGGACACACCGGAAGGGCAGCCTGGGCAGGCAACAGAGCCCTGCTAAAGTGAATCCTGCTCTGTAGGACCTGCAGGCAGACCCGTCCTCACAACCAATCAGCCCAAGGGTCAATCCTTCCCATCAAAGTGCAAACAGCAACCAAGGCTCCATTACAACATGAGATCACACTCAACCCACAAAAGGAAAATATCTTTGAGCACCCTGCTCAGGTTACCAGGGAAGACTGTGCCACTGGACCCTCAGGACACCTACAACATAAAGCCACTCTACTAAGACCAGGAAACTCAGGAGTCCTACCTAATACATAGAAACAAACATAGAAAGATAGCCAAAATGGGGAGACAAAGAAACATGTCCCACACTTTAATGTTCTTTAAAACAGAACAATGCTCCAGAAAAAGAATTCACCAAAATGGAGACAAGCAATCTACCAGATGCAGAGTTCAAAAAACTAGTTATCAGGATGCTCGAGGAACTCAGGGGAAGAGTGGATGAACTCAGAACTTTAACAAAGAGAGAGAAAACATAAAAATGGAGATAGAAAACATAACAGGGAATCAGTCAGAAATGAAGAATACAATATCTGAGATGAAGAGTACATTAGAGGGAATCAACAGAATGGTTGAAGTGGAGGATCAAATCACCAATATAGGGGATGGTAGTGGAGGACACTCAATCAGAATGGCAATAAAAAAAATAGAATCCAAAAACATGAAGATAGTTTATGGAGTCTCTGGGATGACATCAAGCATAACAATGTTCGCATCACAGAGGTGCCAGAGGAGGAGAGAGAGCGCAAGAAACTGAAAACCTATTTCAAGAAATAATGACTGAGAAGTTCCCTAACCTGGTGAAGGAAATAGACATACAAGCTCAGGAAGTACAGAGAGTACCAAACAAGATGAACCCAAAGAGACCCACACCAAGACATATCATAATTAAAAGGCCAAA
>NW_011888948.1:705348-711662 GCF_000151845.1 Pteropus vampyrus
GAAATAGACATACAAGCTCAGGAAGTACAGAGAGTACCAAACAAGATGAACCCAAAGAGACCCACACCAAGACATATCATAATTAAAAGGCCAAAGTTTGAATACAAACAGAATCTTAAAAGCAGCAAGAAAAAAGCAATTAGTTACTCACAAGGGAGCTCCCATAAGACTGTCAGACAATTTCTCAACAGAAATTTTGTAAGCCAAAAGGGTATGGCACAAAACTTTCAAAGTGAGGATAAGCTGGGACCCACAGCCAAGATTACTCTACCCAGAAATTCTACCATTTAGAATCTAAGGACAGATAAAGAGCTTCCCATACCAGAAAAAGGAGTTCATCATCACCAAGCCAGTATTACAGGAAATGTTGGAGGGACTTCTTTAAAAGGAAGAAAAAAAATATATATCAAAAATATAAACAGAAAATGGCAATAACTACATATCTATCAATAAGTAGTTAAAATGAAAATGAAATGCTCCAGTCAAAAGATAGGGTGGCTGAATGGATAAGAAAGCAAGATCCTTATATAGGCTGCTTACAAGAGACCCACTTCAGATAAAAGACACACCAGACTAAAAGTAAAGGGATGGAAAAAAATATTTCATGATGGACCTGCAGGGTGTTGTACTGAGTAGAGTAAGTCAGATAGAAAAAGACAAATGCCATATGATTTCACATATGTTTAGAATCTAAAGAACAAAATAAACAACAACAACGAAAACAAAACAGAAAAACTCATAGATACAGAGAACATTTTGAGAGGTATCAGATGGAAGGGGGTTTAGAGGATTAAGTGAAAAGGGAGAAAAGGATTAAGAAGTTCAAAATGGTAGTTACAAAACAGTCATGGAGGTATAAAGGACAGCATAAGGAATATAGTCAATAATATTGTTATAACTATGTACAGTGTCAGATGGGTACTAGATTTATTGGGGTGATCACTTCATGAAATATATAGATGTCTAATCACTATGTTGTACACCTTAAACTAATATAATATTGTATGCCAACTATAAATGAAAAATAAAAAAAGTATTTAAAAAACAGTGTGATGGGAAGATGCTAGGTTTTCTATTTTAATAATATGCAATATAGATAACAAAATTCATAGTAAAAGAACTGTAAAGATAAATATGAAGCTATTTACTATGCATTGCCTCTGGGGTCTTTCATATTTTACCCAATATGGTTCTATATTGTGCTAAAATCTTGTATGAAAATGTAATCATGTATCACTTGCATAATAAAGAAGTTTCAAATCAAAAAATAAAAATAAAAATAAAACACTAAAAGTTAAAAAAAAAGAAACCAAAACAAAGAGAAACAAGAAATTTGAGAGAAAAAAAGAAACAATGCAGAGAACAGAAAATAATTTTTAAATACCTATAATTAAAACAGCGTCAAAGATAAGATATTGAATTCATGAAACAAGAATAGGAGGGTCTAGAAAAGAACATTTAGAGCAAGGATCCCCAAGCCCCAGGCCACGGACTAGTACTGGTCTGTGGTCTGTCAGGAACTGGGCCACACAGCAGGAAGTGAGCAGCAGGCAAGCGAGCAAAACTTCATCTGTATTTGCAGCTGCTCCCCAGCGCTAGCATCACCGCCTCAGCTCCACCTCAGATCATCAGGCATTAGATTCTCATAAAAACACTGGTCTCTGGTGCCAAAGAGGTTAGGGACCACTGATTTAGAGAATGTGGAAATGTAACAATAGAAATGTTAAAATTTGACACAAAGGTAGTATGATAAGTTGAAGAAATTTCCCAGAAAGTAGAATTTCTAACTTCTAAAAAAGATTCCAGAAAGAAGAGACTAGAGAAAACAATGAAGGGAAATTATTCATGAAATATTATATGAAAATTTTCTAGAAACAAAGGAATTTCCAAATTGAAGGACTAATAGAATGACCAATAAAATAAATTAAAAATTACCCGCACCAACCAGAGTATATAACTATGGTTATTTCAGAACACTTGAAATAAAAATAAAAAAGGCCCTTAAAGAGGAAAAATCAATAAGATGCAAAATAGCAAAAGTCAGAATGGCATCAGCTACCCTTGAAACTTGAAAGGTGCAATGACTTCAAAATTCTGAGGAAATATGATACCTAGTTAGGAATTCTAAGCTCCGCCAAACCACAGATCAATTGCAAGAGTAAAATAAAGACATTTTAAGACAGGGTCTCAAAGATTTCTCTCACACCCCTTTCCTTGGGAAGCTACTAGAGAATATGTTTCGCCAAAATGAAGGTATAAGCCAAGAAGAATTATAGGACACAAAGAATAGGGGATCCAGAGAGAACAAAGGTAAGGGAACTTCCAAAGACGATGGTAAAGTGAAGTTCAAGGCTGACGGCGGTACAGCAGGCCTAGAACCACCAGTCCAGGCTGCAGCAGTGGGACAGAGAGCTCCAGAGATGACTTGATATGCTCAGATGTACTGAGAAGCAATACTGCAAAAGAGTTTGGGCATATGTTAATGATAGATGTATAGAAAAGTAAGTAAAGGAACCCCAGGAAAACAAACAGTTGTACAAGAAAGGAGATGGCTCAGCTATAAATAATATTTATGAGTCCTAATAATATAAACGCTGAATACTGATGTCACCAAAACAGTGATATCACTATATTGAAAGGATAAAGGGAGGGAAAGTAGGGGAAAGAGCTAAGTTCTATCTGCCATTATAAAAAGTCAAGGGATAATACCTGAAAAAATTAAAAGTGGTTCCTTCTGAAGAAGAGTTTCTAAGACTGAGGACAGGGAAGACAGAAGTTTTTTACTAAAAGCCGTAAACTACTTGAAAATTTAAAGTTTTAAGTTGTTTTAAAACTATGTGATTGTAAAACATATAAGATACGCATGAATATATGTATTTACATATATTGGTACATAAATACGCACAGCGTGTTTAATGTATATTGTATACTTGCATAATATAATGATCAAAACTGAATTAAAAACAAAAAAACAGTTATTTATATTTTTATTTTGTTTGTTTATATTTATATCTTAATTGTAACACTCAACATAGGTAAAACTGTATTATCTGGATGCTAAAAATAATTCCAAAAGAAGAGTTATAAATTCCTAAGATCGTCACTTTGAAGAGAACCAAAAATTTGAATGTATATGTTTTATTATGTTTGCTCTAAAAAACTGCCTCAGTAATTTATGGTGAGAAATCAATCACCAGTTAAACTTGATATGTGTCAGGAAAAAATTAAATCCTTAGGTCACAATGGATGACAGGTTGAACCAGTTGGCAAAGCTTTAACTGCTTGAAAGAGCCAGTGTGATGCCAAAAGGCATGATTACACAATGCTGAAGTGACATAATCACCTCATTATGCTCAACGCCAGTTAGACTCTTACTAGACAATCACACTCAGGATCTCTGGATCTCACAGCTTCAGAAAGATGCAGATAACTTAGCGTGGATTCAGGTATGAGTTAAAAACAATTGAAAAGCTAAAGCTCAATACTAAGATCTAGAGCAACATCCAAGGAAGCTCCTAGTCTGGAGAATGAAAGGCAGGGGAGCAAACTGTCTCCCAAACGCCACTCTACAGGATCACCCAACAAAAAAGCTGAGGACCTCTGCTAGAGAAAGAGTGAAAACAAGAGCTAACGTGCCTAAAGTATGAAGGGAAAAACTTAGGTTATAAATAACATTTTCAGAGACTTCTTGTTGCCCACAGCAGAGATAAATGGTCAAAGACGAATGCACAATCTTCTTTAGTGACCTCGGGGAGGCGGAGAGAAAAAGGAGAGGAATCTGTCCCACATTCTTTCCACATGGCACCAACAGGAATGCCAAAGAATAAACTAAAATGTCTTGAATTCAAGGTTCAGGAGCTACAAAAAGAATGGAAAATCAGTTTTCTCTGTTTAAAAAAATGTAGCAAGTCAAACCTGAAAGGTCCCTTGTTACCGCAAATTCACTGAAAAATTAAGTTGGAAGAACCACTTCATTTGCTATATCTAATCTTCCACAACTTTAAATAAGTAGCCTCAAACTTTGCTTAATTTGCAAGTCATCCTATGGCTGGCTGTTCCAGAGTTAGTCTGAAGTGTAAAACTTTTACCCTTCAGAAATTAAGAGACAAACCATTAGACATTAATTATTTGATCCAGCTCTACCTTAGTTTAGAATTAACTGCTCAATTTCCCATGAAATGAAAAGCTGGAATTGCACCCTCTTTACCTTCAGTGCTGAGAAGAACATGTGGTCCACTCCCATAACTAAGGCTTTTAATCTTCTTTCCACATAAGGCTTCTAACTTCTTGGGTACGAGTGTGCTCTGGCTATCTCCAGTTCCTAGACAGTTACTATAGTTCATTCCAAACACAAAGACCTGACGAACAAATACAAAGACTTGAGTCGTTTGGCTTAAAATAACACAAAGAGTCCCTTATTCGCTCTGAAAATAAGACACAATCCAGTTCAGTTTGACAGCTCAGTCTATAGGAAGAGACTGAAAAGGCTGTGAAGAAAAATTCAACCTCTGCCGACAATACTTAAGTTTTAGCATATTTGGCTATACCATCAAACCCAGAGTAGTATGGGGTGGAGTGGTATTGAATCAAGAAACTGAAAGAAAAAACAAATTATATCAAAGACTGTCTTCTTGAATTTCAGGTTCTCTTATCCCCTACATTTTCTCAGTCTTCAAACTGCATACTTCTTAAAGCTCAATCCCAAAATAAGTCCTAAAATTAAACTCTGGACTTTGATTCTTACCTCGTCATTGTCAGTAACATACAGTGCTTCATTGGCTGAGTTGCCAAAGACACATGCTTTCCGAATGGATGCAATTTCTTGAGGTGAGAGCAAAGTGAAGATCGGCCACTTTCCTACATCTACCATGACTCTGGCTTCAAGCAAGTCCTATAGATAAGCTGGCATCTCTGCTGTAACAAACAGAAAGGATTCCAAGAAAAAAATTAAATACCCATTAAAGAAAAGACACTTAATAAACGGAAATGAACGGTAATTCCTGAATAAACTACCCACCTTGGTTAAATAGACTGCTCACTTTCCTCAGGAATGTGTTTAATCCTTCTTCCACCTTCAGACTTAGGCCTTCTCCTGTAACGGGAGGAAAACTTGCTAGAACCAGTTGTTGGTCTTGCACACTTAAAAGTCAGTGCTTATGTGTTACATGCATGCTTATGTGCAAGCAGACAGCAGATAATGGAGGCAGGACATGCAAACGATGAAACCAGGGTCTCTCATCAGGTATTTTTTCCCCCCGAGTATTGAAATAAAGTTAAAGGTTATAATACTAGTTTGTGTAAGATAGTTAATTCTCTACTTAGGGAGGGAGGGAGGGAAGAAGAGAGGGAGTTACAAAAATCAGAATCATTATCTCTACCGTCCCACTCTCCTACTACCACCACCAGAACGCACTAAAAGACCCCCGCCCCTTGTAGAAAATCACTGTCACACCAAGCCACTGTTTAAGGATGGGAATGGGACACCCCTCAAATAGTCTACAGTAGTAAAAAAATTAAGAAGCACTAGCCTGAGATTTACTAGGTGAAACCTTAAATTAAATTATATTCTCGTCCTAATTTATATGACATTTCCTACATGTATACAGACCATATTTTATTTCACATTGAGAAAAGCTATCATATGAACAAGGATAAGGCAATTCACCCTAATCCTGCTGTTAAATCTGATGACTACAGCCTTCATGCAAGTAGCATTTAGCTTAAATGGTACCCCCCGAAAAGTAGGAAAATGTATGAATTTCCATACAACTCTAAACTTGATCTGTCTAAGGAGTTTTACACAAATATTCCTGGTCATGGCTCCAATTCTTCTAGGGTTAAAAAGTATTTCTAGAAATTCCAAGGGGTTGCCTTATTGTGCCAACTTAATTTCCATTCTGGCTCTCACCTCTAAAAACTGAAATAGAATCAAACGGTTGATAAACACAACCAGGGCTTCCTAATGAGGTACAGAACTCTTGAAGTTCCTTCCTACTCACCCTCTTCTCAGACCTCTAAAAATAGCTGAGAGAGGCAGGCTCAAGACCAAGGTCTTTTTCTGGCTCCAGCACCCATGACAGCATCTATAAAGTGAGCCCCAGGGCATACTTAGCCAAGGCCTCAGTTTCCACCACCCAGGGAGATTTTCCCCATCAGTACAAATTGGATGACAAGGATCAGGTGCCTGTTATGCCCCAAGTATCACACCACAGGTTCAGTGAGCTTTAACACCATCAGGACAGGCTGCTCCTTATCACCGCATAACCAGAATCCAGGAATGACATTTGAATGTTCTGAAAATTGTGTGTGCATAG
>NW_011888948.1:713081-719893 GCF_000151845.1 Pteropus vampyrus
GAAGTAGTACCAATATATAAAACCACCATCAATGTATGGCAGCATCTGTTTACCCACACCCTTACTACACAGTATATTATTATGGTATCTCAGTTTTGTTTAAACTTGAATTTCTCTTATGATGAGTGAAGTTGGCATCACTTTTAGAAATAATCACACTAAGAGCAACAATAACAAATAACACTTCTTGAGCATTATGTGCCAAGCACTGTTCTAAATATTTTACACTTGTTAATTTATTTAATCATCACTTTATAGACAAGGAAACAGGCAAAGAGATATTAAGGATTCAAGCAAGGATATCTGGCTTTCCTCTGGGAAAAGGGGTTATTGCAGCAGCTTCTCAGGCCTGATTCCACCAGCTTTTGAGCCCCTGACAGCATGTGTGCATGGGAGAATGCACTTCTCAGACCACGTGCAATTGAGAATGTCATGTGGTTATTAGCCTATGTCCATCATAAAGTTAATTCCAGTCAAGATGTGCTCACCTCCCTCCATGACCACATCAAAATTACAACTAAATTACAGAACAATCACCCTGGAGAACTAACTGAAGACTAGCTAAGCAGAACTCCTATAACTAAGGATTTAAAGAAGAAGCCACATTGCTTGATCCAGTCAAGAAGACACAATAGCTAAATGCTATGCTTGCCTCTTCTCATGACCACATCAAAACTGCAACTAAACTACAGAACAGCCATCTCTAAAGTCTAGCTAAAGAGAAGTCCTATAACTGAGGACATACAGAAGCCACATGGAGACTGGCAGGAGGGGCAGAGAAGCAGGATGAACTGATCCCACACCCATGTGCGGTGGTTAAAAATGGGGAGGGCTATTACAGCTGAGGAGATTCTCCCCAAGGAGAGAGAGGTCCTTGCTCCACACCAGGCTCCTCAGCCCAGGATTCCAGTGCCAGGAAGAGAAGTCTCCATAGCTTCTGGCTGTGAAAACTAACAGAGATTGTGGGTAAGTGAGATGGAGATCACGTAGAGTCCCAGATATTCCTCTTAAAGGGCCCATGAATGGACTTCCTCACTGATGGACTCACCTGCTCTGAGTTCCAGACCTGGGGCAGCAGCTCAAAGGGAACCAGAGACATACGAGGAGAAACTGAATTGTCTGGCTTCAGGGTGACAGCTGAAGGGGCAGCTTTCTCCAAGACAGAAGTACTGGCAGAATCCGCTGTTCATTTGTTGAACCCTCCCCCCACACAGCCGCAGATGCAAGTGGACACTATATCTCAGTCTCTGTCACTGTTCACCCTGCTCTGGTAATTCCTGAAGACCTCACCTCACCCAACTTGTGAGCCCACCCAAGCTATTTCCACTGGCTTTTCCATACAAATGATTGTCCTGGATAATGCTATGAACTGTCCCAAAATCTCTCAAAGGTTCTCAAACCCCAGACAAGCATCATTTGGCCTCAGCGTGCCACGAACCTCTTACTAAACAGTCCCAGGCCAGACACTAGCAATCATCTGAAGATCACTTTGTAGCTCAAACCAAGTGACCCCAGACAGTCAGAGATAGCGGCTGACCTTGGCCTGCAATGGAGTTACTCCTAAGAGGTCCCAGAACCAACACACCTAGTGACCAGCTTTAGACCACACCAGACACCACTCAACCACCTCCAAAAATGACACACGAATAGGGCGGACGGGGCAGGCACCAGAGCCCAGTTAAAGTGAATCATGTTTTATGTGGTCAGCCTCTGCATAACAGCTCCTCCAGCATAATAACAGCCAGTCCTCACAACCAATCAGCCTGAGGGTCAGTCACTCCCACTGACATGCAAACAACAACCAAGGCTCAACACAAGGAACACATGCAGAGCACCCGGCTCAGGTGACCAAGGAGACTATGCAAGTCTCCACAGGACATCTACTACATAAGGCCACTGGGAGACACAGTAGCTCTACTAACACATAGAAGAAAACACAGGGAGGCAGCCAAAATGAGACAAAGAAACATGTCCCAAATGAAAGAATAGAACTCCAGAAAAATAACTAAACAACAGAGACAAGCAATCTATGATGTGCAGAGTTCAAAACACTAGTTATAAGGATGTTCAATGATCTCAGTGAGACATAAGAACACAAAAACAGAAAACAGAAAAAAAAAGCCAGAAATAAAGAACACAAAAACTGAAATGAAGAATACATTAGAAGGAATCAACGGTAGAGTAGATGAAGCAGAAGGCTGAATCAGCAATTTGGAAGGTAAGATAGCAGAAGACACCCAATCAGAACAGCAACAAGAAAAAAGAATCCAACGGGAGAGGAAAAAAATGGCATAGATGATAGAGCCTCTGTTCATCCGTCTTGTGAACAAATCAAAGTTGTGACAGACATAAGGAGCAAACAGCAAGGAAAATCACCTGGGATCTAGATGAACAAGCCTTACAACTAGGTAGAGAAGTAAGAAATCACCCTGCAACAGGAGGAGGTAGGACAGGGCGAGGACACACACAAGGCTGCCTGGTCTTGAGTAGCTGAGTGGGACAAAAGTCACGGCAACGGCAGCTGCAGACGCCTCTTAAAGGGGCCGGTCTGCGACCGAACTTTCGGGTGATGGACCTGCTCGCTCTGAGCACCAGCTCTGGGTTGGCTGCTCCAAGGGCACCAGGGTCTTACAGGGGGACACTGAGTTGTAGGAGTGAGGGCCAGAAGCGAGGCAAGGCTCACTCTGTACAGAAGTAACAGCAATATCCACTATTCTTCTGTTGAGCCCTCCCCCATCCTAGTGCGCAGACTCAGCACCACCATAGTTGAGACATCATCAAACTGGATAATAGAGGTTGCTCCGCCCAGAGGATTCCCTGAAACTCTGCCTCTCCCAACTCACGGCCCCACCCAAGCCACTTCCAAATGTATCCTCGGTGAGTCAGGTGCCTCTTGTTGAGCAGCGCCTGACTCAGACTGGTGGCAGCTGACCACAGTTTCTGGTGTAACCTTTTGAGGCAACTATAAGTACAGCATCTGTGGATTGCTTGCTGAATCTTAACAAGTGGCCCCAGAGGGGCAGAGGCTGGGGCTAAATTTGTCCTACAGATGAATCCCTCTCAGGACTGTGCCACAGGACACCTACAAATCCACACTAACATGACCGGGAGACTTAACAGCTTTGCTTCGTAAACAAAATCAGATGCAGAAAGGCAGCCAAAATGGGAAGACAAAGAAGCAGAAACCATATACAAGAATGGAACAGAGATCCAGGAATAATGGAATCAAGCAATCTAACAGATGCAGAGTGCAAAACACTGGTTATAAAGATGCTTAATGAACTTAGGGGAAGATGAATTCAGTGAGAACTTTAACAAAGAGATAAAAAACATAAAAATGGAAATGGAAATTATAAAAGGGAACCAATCATAAATGAAGAATGCATTATCTGAAATGAAAAGTATAGTAAATGGAATAAAAGGAGTGAATAAAGAAGATCGAAAGATGTATATAGACACTATTAAATGTAAAAATATCTATGCCATACAGGTACTGGAAGGAAAACAAGACACTGAAGACCTATTTGAAGAAATAATGATGGAAAACTTTCCTTACCTGTTGAAGGAAACAGACATACAACCCCGGGAAGCTCAGAGAGTCTCAAAAACCAGGAACCCAAAGAGGCCCACACCAAGACACATCATAATTAAAATGTCAAAATGTCACCATAAAATAAATAAATAAATAAATAAATAGACAGATAGATAGATAGATAGATAGATAGATAAAATGCCAAAAGTTAATTACAAAGAGAATCTTAAAAGCAGCAAGAGAAAAGCAGTTAGTTACCTACAAGGGAGTACCCATAAGACTGGCAGCTGATTTCTCCAAAGAAAATATGCAGAACAGAAGGGCTTGGCACAAAATATTCGACGTGATGAAGGACAGATAAAGAGCTTCCCAGACAAATATAAGCTAAAGGAATTTATCACTACCACCCAGAATTACAGGAAATGTTGGAGGGACTTCTTTAAGAAGAAAAAATATGTATCAAAAACAGGAATAAAGAATGGTAATAACTACATTCCTATCAACACATACATCAAATGGAAAAGAATTAAGTGCTCCAACCAAAAGACAGAGTGGCTGAATGGATCAGAAAACAAGACCCCAACATATGCTGCCTATAAGAGACTCACTTCAGATTAAGACACACACAGACTAAAAGGAAAGGGATGGAAACAGACATTGCCTTGATGGACCTGGAGGGTATTGTGCTCAATAAAATGGGAAGGATAGAGAAAGACAAATATCTCATGATTTCACATACATGTGAATCTAAAGAACAAATAAACAACAACAACAAAGCAGAAATAAACTCATAGATATAGAGAATATTGAAGGCTAATAGATGGGAGGGAGATTGGGAGGGACAGCAAAAAAAGGCAAAGAGATTAAGAGGGACAAATGGATAGTTGCAGAATAGACATGGAGATGTAGAGTGTACCATAGGGAAGATGGTTAATAATGTTTTAATAAATATATAAGGGAGAGAGGGGACTAGATTTAGTGGAGTGATCACTTCGCTAGTTATGTGGATCTCTAATCACTATGCTGTACAATTGAAACTGGTATATTATCATATGCCAACTATAATTGAAAAAAATTCATTGAATTGTACGATGTTAGTACAAACAACTGTTTATTATATTTTAATAAAGATGAGGGAAAAAAGAAAAAGAATCTAAAAAAATGAGGATAATTTACAGCAGTCTCCAACCTTTTGGCACTAGGGACTGGTGTTCTCATGAGAATCTAATGCCTGATGATCTGAGGCGGAGCTGAGGCGGTGATGCTAGCACTGCGGAGCGGCTGCAAACACAGATGAAGCTTTGCTCACTCACCTGCCACTAACTTCCTGCTGTGCAGCTCCGTTCCTAACAGGTCACGGACCAGTACCAGTCTGCAGCCTAGGTACTGGGGACTCCTGGTATAAAGGGCCTCTGGGCCTCTGGTACATCAGGTGTACCGACTATTGTACCACAGGGATATCAGAAGAAGAGAAAGAGCAAGGAATTGAAAATCCTATTTGAAGAACTAATGACAGAAAACTTCTCCAACTTGGAGAAGAAAACAGACATACAAGTCCAGGAAGCACACAGAGTCCCAAACAAGATGAACCCAAAGAGGCCCACGTCAAGACACCTTGTAATTAAAATGCCAAAGGTTAAAGACAGCGAATCTTAAAAGCAGCAAGAAAAAAACAATTACTACAAGAGAGCTCCCATAAGACTGTTGGCTGATTTCTCAACAGAAATTTTGCGGGCCAGAAAGTATTGGCATGAAATATTCAAAGTGATAAAAAAACAAGGACCTGCAACCAAGACTACCCAGCAAGGCTATCATTTAAAGACAAGAAAAAGCTAAAGGAGTTCATCACCAACAAACCAGTATTACGAGAAATGTTAGAAGGATTTCTTTAAGACGAGAAAGGAAAAAGAAAGATCATAAATATGAGTGATAAAATGGCAATAACTGCATACCTACCAATGATCACTTTAAATGTAAATGGATTAAATGCTCCAATCAAAAGATATAGGGTGGCTGAATGGAAAAGAAAACAAGACCCACATAAATGCTGTCTACAAAAGACCTACATCAGACAGAAAGATACGTGCAGACTGAATGTAAGGGGGCAGGGGGGGAAAGACACTTCATGCAAAAATAATAGAAAAAAACATCTGGGGTAGCAATAGTTATATTGGACAAAACAGACTTTAAAACAAAGGTTGTAACAAGAGACAAAGAGGGACATTTCATAATGATAAAGGGATCAATCCAATAAGAAGATATAACCCTTGTAAACATTTATGCACCCAACGTAAGAGCACCTAAATATATAATGCAAATATTGACAAACATAAAGGGAGAGATCAACTCTAATACAGTAACTGTAGGGGACTTTAACACCCTATTACATCTTAAGTACACATAGAACATATTCCAGGATAGACAACATATTAGCCTCGATAATTTTAAGAAGACTGAAATCACATCAAGCATTTCCTCTGATCACAATGGTATGAAACTAAAAATCAATTACAAGAAAATTGAAAAACACACACAAAAAAATAGAGGCTAAATAACAATATGGAGGCTACTAAACAATAAATGGGTTAACAACGAGATAAAGGAAGAATTCAAAAGATACCTTGAGACAAATAAAAATGAAAACACAGTGACCCAAGTCTATAGGACAAAGCCAAAGCGGTTCTATCAGGAAAATTCATAGCAATATAGGCCTACTGCAAGAAACAAGAAGATCCTCAAATAAACAATCTAACCTCACACCTAATGGAACTAGAAAAAGAACAAACAAAGCCCAAAGTGAGGAGAACAAAGGAAATAATGAAGATCAGAGCAGAAATAACAAAAGAGTCTAAAAAAAAATCACGAAAATGAACAAAACCAAGAGCTGGTTCTTTGAAAGATAAACAAAATTGACTCATCAAGAAAGAGAGAGGACCCAAATAAATAAAATCAGAAATGAAAGAGGTGACAACTGACACCACAGAAATACAAATGATTATAAGAAAATACTAATAACCATTATATGCCTACAAATTGGATGGACTGGAATGGATAAATTCCTAGAAACATATTACTCTTCCAAGACTGAATCAAGAAGAAACACAAAATCTGAACAGCCCAATAACCACAACTAAAATCAAATCAGTAATCAAAAAACTCCCAACAAAAAAAGGCCTAGACTGAATGGCTTCATAGGTGAATTTTACCAAACATTCAAAGAATTAACAGCGATCCTCCTTAAATTATTCCAAAAACTCAAGAGGAGGAAAGGCTCCCAAGC
>NW_011888948.1:721040-735353 GCF_000151845.1 Pteropus vampyrus
TGGTGTTGGAAAAACTGGATAGATACATGCAAAAAAAATAAAACTAGGGCATTTTCTTACATCATATATAAGAATAAACTCAAAATGAATTAGATTTACATGTAAGACCCCATTTCATAAAACTCCTAAAAGAAAACATAAGCAGTACACTCTTTGGCCCTGATCTTAGTAATATTTTTTGGATATATTTCCTCAGACAAGGGAAACGAAAGAAAAAATAAACAAATGAGACTACATTAAATTAAAATGTTTTTCCAATTCAAAGAAAACCATCAACAAAACGAAAAGAGAACCTATTGAATGAGAGAAGATATTTGCCAATGATACATCTGATAAGGGGTTAATAACCAAAATTTATAAAGAACTCACACAACTTAACACCAAAAACAAACAAACAAACAAACTAATCAAAAAATGATGGCAGAGGACCTGAATACACATTTCTCCAAATAGGACATACATATGACCAATAGATGTAAGAAAAAATGCTCAACATCGCTAATCATCAAAGAAACACAAATTAAAACAATTTTGCCACACGTCAGAATGGCTATCATCAATACATCAACAACCAACAAGTATTGGCAAAGATATGGAGAAAAGGGAACCTTCATACACTGTTGGTGGGATTGAAAATTGGTGCAACCACTATGGAAAACAGTATGTAGGTTCCTCAAAAACTTAAAAATAGAACTACCATATGATCCAGCAATTCTTCTTCTGGTTATTTATCTGAAGAAATCCAAAACACTAATTTGAAATGATATATGCATCCCTATGTTCACTGAGCATTATTTACAATTGCCAAGATACAGAAGCAACCTAAGTGTCGATCAACAGATGATTAGATAAAGATGAGATGCATATATACAATGCAATAGTACTCAGCCATAAAAAAAGAATGAAATCTTACCATTTGCAAGAACATGGATGGACCTAAAGAATATCATGTTAAGTGAAATAAGTCAGGCAGAGAAAGATAAATACCATATGATTTCACTTACATGTAGAATCTAAAAAACAAACAAAACAGAACAGAAACAGACTCATAGATACAGAGAGCAAACTAGTGATTGCCAGATCGGAGGAAGGCTGGGGGCCTGAGTGAAAAAGGTGAAGAGATTAAGAAGCACCAATTGGCAGTTATAAAATAGTGATGGAGATGTAAAGTACAGCATAGGGAATATAGTCAATAATACTATAATAACTTTATGATGCCAGGTGGGTACCAGACTTACTGGGGATCATTTCATAAGTTGTATAAATGTCTAACCACTATGCTGTACACCTGTAACTAATATTGAATGTCAACTGTAATTGAAAAATAAAAATAAATAATAAAGAAAAAATAAAATTTGCTCAAACTAGTAAGTGGCAGAGTCAGGACCTGAAGCCATGCAGTCCAGAGCCAGCAGGTACATTCTTCACCTCTTGGTCTTCTATGTTTAAAAGCCCATGTGCCACCCTTTTACGTAAAGTCTCTATTTTTTCTACTAGACTGTTGTTCTTTTCTTTCTTCTTCACTTATAAGTACTCATTGTATGATAAGAAGATTGCCTTAAATGCTTTTACAAGTAACAAAAAAGATGTCCCCCAAATGGCCAGCCTGTGTTTCTTACAAAACAGGCAAGGAAAGGAGTACAAGAAATGTAACAGCAAAAACGTCTATAAAGTAAATTCCTAGAAAATCCATAAGCATAATTTCCTAGAACATGAACTATATCAAAGTTAGTCTTCAAAATTTAATATTCTATGTAATAGAATATTACATAGAAGATTCATCATCTTTAAAATTACAACACAAAGGGATATCACCAATCAAAATCATACAATTTCCGGAAAGCAGTTACAGGGAACTCTGCCCCAAGGGCTTGATAATCTACTGAAAAATCAAGCTTTTATAAACTTTTTTTATGGCTTATTATATGAACTGACTTTACCCACACTAAATTACTTGAAGCTTTATTTTACAAGATATTTCTGTAACAACCTGTAATTTAAGAGTCAATATAAAAACAGGTCATATATCTTCCATGTCCACACCCCTCATAAAAGCAGAAAGCATCACCAATAGCATAGTAGAAAGCACCGAGTCCTGAGGCCTGCGTTTCAGCCCCAGGTTTACTTTTAATCAATTGGTATGATGTGCCCTTTACCTGGGTTCCTCAAAAACATGTTCTGTAAAAATCTGTGATTTTATGTTCAAAATGAAGTGACGAAGCTATGGGGGATTTTTGAAAGCATGAGAAAAGGGGCTGTAATGTTAGCCATGCAAGTAATTACTCCTAGCAACACAAGCAAATAAAGAGCAGGAAGGAATAAACTAACAATAATCAAGAACCTGCTTTGTTGTAGATATTGTGTTAGGTAGCTTCACATAAACGATTTCATTTAATCTTCACATCACTTATAAGAGACCATAATACATTCTTAGCAACAGATAAGAAATGAGGTTCAAAGTTGAAATGACTTCCCAAAGTCACAGAGCAATAAGTGGCATAGTCAGAATTCAATCCCCACCTCTCTAATTATTCTTACAGAGAACATCAGTCCTGGCTAAACGTCAATGGCTAAACTTTTGATGGCTAAACTCCAATATTACTTCCTTTTGACTTTATCTTGTCTCATAAATGTACACAGCATCTGTTTTCTAAAATGCTTCGAATATAAAAAGCACTTCTCAAAAAGCATTACCCAATATGCCTCTGTCTACATTTGCCTGGTCAAACCTCACCAATGTCATTCATTCCTTCATTCTTCCAAAAGCCATTGGGAGACAGGCCCTGGAGACCAAAAGTGACCTCTGTCCTCAGGGAGCCCACAAGACTGTGAGCATGAGGGTACATTCTTGGACTACAGACTGCTAAGGCACAAAATATGTCTTCATTACACTATGCTCACTCTAATGATATGAACAGAGCATCCTTAGAATTTAGACCAAGCTCTTCCAGAGGTTCTGTGGAGGCATTAAAGCCCAGGATGTGCTATCTGCTGTACAGAACAACAGATCAGAGTCTTGAGCTTGGGTGTATAGCATATTTTCACTAAGGCAGCCTAATGTAAATGTATATACCACCAATCATCATTACAATTAGATAATTGTGATGAGATGTTTAATTATTCTATTTTCTGAGGGGCAGTGCAACTTTGCTAGTGTTAAGAAAATCATACTAAGTATCAAAATTCTATCAATTTCATAGACTGAATGTTTGATCCTCTACCACAAAATTATAAAGAACATATATGATTAATCCAAAATGCTAAAGCAGGTGTAATCGACCAGCTTTTAATCTGTTATGAAATCTATATCAGATTTAAGAAACTTGTGGCTGATCATGGCTCTGAGATACAAAATCTATCAGAAGAAAGGTACTAGGGTAGCTCTGATATCTTATGACATTTACTACATTTGCCTAAACATGAAGAAGTAATGTTTTGATTGTATAGATTCTACTTTAAAGGAAAATATAGTTCAACTACATTTAAATTATTACTCCAGAGGTTGCCAAAAATTTAGATACTTCAAACAATAACATGTGACATTCTATTAACATATTGAGGAGGCGCTGGTAACAGGGAAGAATCTTCAAATGCCTGCTTGACTTCCGCAACCTTGGACACACATGGAATTATTCAGCAGTGATTAACTAAGTATCTCAACAAAAAGGTAACCCAGTACTTTTTCTTCCCATGTTACTGTGCACCCCTCAGATGAAACATCCCCAGGGAAGAAGCTAACAAAAAGCTAAACTGTGTGCTTATTTTCAAGTTAAAAACAAAACGCCCCACAAAAACACAAGCCTTACCCTGTAAGGCTTACTTATAAAACAATACGTATAACATGATTATAACATTTTAAAGTATAATATATACAGAAAAAGGATACATAAACATCAAAATGTATTTCTCTGGAGAAATTAGAGGTGACATTTTTCTTCGTATTGTTTAAATATATTCCACATTTCTACAACAAACACTTTGTGACCGAAAAATAAATATTTTAAATAAAAATAAAAGCTTAGTTATTTGAATGATGTTTATCCCTTAAAGCTGTTAAAAGTCTTAAGAGGTATTCTTGCCTTAAATTCACAACTCAGCGTGGCAGAGTGTTTCAGGCAAGTCTGTAAAATGAATTATTAATATAAAATTAAATGTAGAAAGTAGGAATGTAAAACGATGCAGCCAATGTAGAAAACATTACCACGGTTCCCCCAAAAATTAAACATAAAACTACCATATGATCTAGCAATTCCATTTCTAGTATATGCCCAAAAGAATTGAAAGCAAGGACTCAAACATATATAGATGTACATCAATGTTCACGGCAATGTTATTCACAATAGCCAAAACATGGAAAACCCAAATATCTATTGACAGATGCATAAACGAAAAGTGGAACCTGCATGCATTGAAATATTATTTGGCCTTAAAAATGAAATTCGGATACATGCTACAATAGGGATAAACCTGACAACATTATGCTAAGTGAAATAAGCCAGAAACAAAACAAAAATTGTATGATTCCACTTATATGAGGTACCTAAACAAGCCAAATTCATTGAGACAGAAAGAATGGTGGTTACCAGGGACTGAGGGGAGATAAGAATGAAGAGCTACTGTTTGGGATGATAAAACTGACAGAGTTTCAGTTTGGGATGACAAAAAAAGTTCTGGAGATGGATGGTGGTGACAGTTGCACAATAATGTGAATGTATTTAATGTCACTAAACTATGTACCAAGAAGTGGTTAAAATGGTTAATTTTGTTATATATATTTTACCATAATTTTTAAAAATCAAATTATGATCTCATGGGCTTATATCAAGCCTGCGTTAATAAACTCAAAGATATATTTTTAAAAATTAACTGTAGTTAACTTAAAAATATTTATTTACAAGTACAATCATAATTCATTAATTCTGTCTTGGGAAGGCAAGTTCACATTAGGGAAATTCTGAATGAAACATTTCTAAAAGAGATAAAGCCTTCTTAGAACTTTCAGCACACATAGCAATTCAAACCTGACAAACGAATTGTCATGATGACCATTTAGGGCTTGATTGATAATCATGAAAATGAGTGGTAATTAGCATGTCAGTTATATTAAGTACCTATTTCCGAAGTACTTCAATAAGATAGTGATTTCTTTTTTCCAACCTTTTTTATCTATTATTTTATTTAGGAAATACTTTCTCATAAATTGCATTGATATGTTCAAGATGAATTATCACTCTTGGTGCATTAATAGATGAATCAATGATTTTTTTTTTTCTGTATGGAGATTAAGAGCAGAAAAACTGAAAACAGAAATGCAAGCAGAGGTTAGAAAAGAGTTTAACACCCTCAGAGAGTAACATGCCAACTCATTTGGATCTCCATATTTCCTTTAGCGCTTGAAAAAGCATCCTATATTCCCACGGACTTTTTTCTGTGTCCATTAGTACTACAGGGCAATATCCCATTCCCTGGGATGGCTTTTACCGGGGACTGGTATGCTCCCTCAGAGAGCTGTGGCATGGAGAAGAAAAGGTTACTTTATTTTACACTCTGAAAGGATATTCACTCAAGAGAACAAACATCGACCTTCCAGTTTTAGAAATCTACACTTAGAACTGGAAGACTAAAGGAATGATGTACCAAGCAATCTTTTAATTCCTCTAAGAACACATTTATTTTCCTTTCCCCTAGGAACCAAGAATTTAACGGAGGGTGGGGAGAGGTTTTGTTTTACTGATCCAGCAAAAATATATTTCAATATAGTTACAGAATTTAAAAAAACAACAGGAAATGGAGAAAACAGTACAGAAAAACCCTGTTTTTAATGAAATATTCTCAATACTAAACAATATTAGAAATTCGGGGTTGACTTATAAGCATGTGGCGTCCTCACAGATCTCAACACACCATCCCACCCCCATTCTATCTAGAATGTATTTGGCACAAAGGAGACTGATACCACTGATGAGACTTTGCAACCCTGGACCTGTTTTCTGCTGACCTAAAAGCTTGCTAAGAAAAAGAGGTCAGAACAGACTGAGCGACCCTTAGAACTAGTTAACACCAAGGCTCTGACTCTTCTGGTGTCACTCTTGGAGCGTGACATGAGACTGTATCATTCTTTATTGCGGAAGCTGATATTTTCACAGGAAACAGGAAGGTCTCAGAATACTGGAACAATCCATTTTAAATGACCAGTACGTTCTTTAGCATAGAAGCCACAGCCAGGTTTCGACTGTTTGAAACAGCAATGTCAAATAGAAAAAATAATTTTTTACACAACGCAAAAAAATTTAATTCAATTAAAGCACTTACACATACACTGAAGATCCCTAACAGAGGATTTTCAATTTTCATAAGCTGGATGGGTGATGATTTTAGTTATCAGTTTAAGTTGCCAAGCTGCCTCATAATAGGAATTTATTTATAGTTAATGAGCTATTGATAAAGTCTAAGATGCCTTAAAAAAAGGACTACTGTATGATAATGTGAACAAAATAATAGCATATTCTTTTTCTGATGATGATCCCATATACCAAGAATGCTGGGAGAAATCATAAAGAACAAAACAATTATGGCCCCTGCCTCTGAGCAGCTTAAGGTCTAAATAGTAAGTCAGCGCCTACTAAGTGGAAACCTGGAATACAAATGTAAGTGGAATAACTAAGCAAATGATGGATATAATATGCAAATACACAGTCCATGTGATCTATGTTAATGTGTAAATGCAAAAAAATTATGTGCATAGGTTACAACTATATAAAAATTATATATCCCAGAAAACTGTCATATGAAATCCAAGAAATCAAATTCTCAGTATTCTAGCAAATGATAACATGTAAGCATTTCCTCGGTTTCCTGCAGGAACAAGTGTTTCTCATAGCCTTCTTCCTTTTTCACCAATGGAAGTTCCCATTTGAGTACAAAAGATTTAAGGGTATGGCTATATTTTCTCTAGTTTTGAATACTTTATATTTCAATTATGGGAAAACTTCTAAATAGAGTTCTAGGGTTTGGGGTAAACTTTTGGAGTACAACTTTACGACTTGTTATGTTATGTATCTATGCCACAGCAAAAACAATTCAAAAAACATCTCAGGTTACAAAAGAGCCCAATGTTGCTCTTATCTACTTCAATACATATTCTGATGTGCTTTTTGAAACTAAGCAGATGCCACACCACTGATTTAGACATGAAATTTATTTCCCAGGTCCAGACCAGCCTATAAGATAGGATCAACCTCAAAATTCATTAAATAAATATCCACTTTAAAACGATTTCACCCATTCTATGGTATAAGTACTACGAAGAAGAAAAGCTTCAGAGATTTGCTGAGAAACACTGATGCTGTTACTGTCCCAGCTGCTAGAACAGCTGTTCCCCACTTCTTTTTTCTGCAAGCCGACAATACTGCAAGAATAAAAAGGAAAGAATGTCCTGAATACTTGACAAAATCCACAAAGAATTTCCTAACTTTCACAGGACTGTTTCATTAGTTTTGTTCAAATTCATCACTCATTTTAGGGCCACTGTCACTTTCCAAACGCCAGTAAGTTACATGACTTGAAATACAATTTACAATAATGGCCCGTGGAAGCAATTCTTTAGCTTCATCCAAGGGGCCATTTTCATTTCATTGCACAGAAGCTTTCGATAAGTCTAGGACATAGGGACTCTGACAGCTCATTGTAAGTGAAGAAATAATTCTACTGAAGCCATGAGCTCAGGTTAGAAAAGCAAACAACCCAAGTGGCAATAGCATTAGCAATAAAAATAAATAAATAAATAACATATCCAGGGGTGTGAAGCTGACTGTGATCTCTTAAAAGAAATGCTTTTATGAGATACTTTTATTTTCAAAAGGAAACCAGAAAAAAAGTGATTAGAAATAATTTTCTTCCAGTTTTGTTTTTTTTGCACCAAACATACAGGCTTCACAAAATAGACAATAAAAATAGATGGGTCAACAGGTTAAAAAATGGATTGAACGCAGTGATACTTCATCTTATTTTTCTAATGAGTCCAAGGCTGGAATGGAGGAGCTCAAGTTCAAGTCCATTTATAATATCATAAATCTTTTCTACACGGATCTCTCTAAAGTGATTTTATCTACTAGTCTCCACTATATTAAATGTACCATCTGAACCCTGTGATGGTCTAAAATCAAACTAAAATTCCAGCAGTGGACAGGCAGAACCATACTATAGTCATTCAACAAATGTTTACTGAATGTCCTATAGGAAAACAGGACACAGAGCAAACACTGCCACCACCTGAACTCCTAGCAGAACTTACATGGGATCAGGGGGTCCAGACACATTAACAGTTGCTCACCACAGTTGGCCAGTGCTCTCATGGTGGAGTTTGGATGCTGTGGAAGCACCAGAACTGGGAAGTGTCAACTGCCTGAAAAGAAGGCAAGCACCTAGAACAGTGAACCACATATATGCCAGATAAAGGTCTGGTGGAGGAACCGAAAGAAATTTAGCATGGCTGTAGCCAAAAAGCTTGGACTTTTTCCTAAGAGTAACATATAATCACTGAAAGATCTTAAGCAGGGAATGGGCACAATCAAATATATGTCTGTTAAAGATTATTTTGGCCACATGTACAGACTAGATGGGGATGAAGGAGTTCTTAGAAGGAGTCTAAGGTGTTTGTGGTAGGCCAGGAAAGAAAAAATGGAAGCCCACACCAAGGAAATGGAGAAAACGGGACAAGAGACAGGCTCAGGAGGATTCTGTAACTGACTGAATGGGAGGAGAGGCGTTAAATAAAGGAAAGGCAGAGCCGAGGACTACAGACAGATGCTCGGCTTAAGTGACAGTGAGCTGTAATGCCACTTTCTATGACAGGGAACACGCCAAGTTTCAGGGGAAGATAGGAATTATACTCTGGACATTTTAAGTTTAGCTACCTATGGGATATCAAAGTAGATATGTCCAATGGATAGATTTATAAATCTGAAGATCAAGAAAGACATCTGGATGGGAAATTTGGAAATCTCACATGAGATTACAGAGTTTATAGAATAAAAAGAGAAGAGAATCTTGGACAGAACTCTAAGAAACTCCAACAGCAAAGAGACAAAGATACCCCCTAGGAGAGACTGAATGAACAGGCAGAGTAGGAAGAAAATCAGAATAGTGTCATAAAATCCTAGGGACTTGAGCATCACACAAAGGGGGTAGTATAAGCGTCAAAGGCTCCCAAGAGACCAAGCAAGGTAATGACTAAGAAACGTCCATTGGATTCACAGAGAATTATAGGTAACCTTAACAAGACTTTCATTGAGGTTGTGAGCAGAGAAGACCAACCTGCAGCAGATTGAAGAACGTGCGAAAGGTGAAGAGAAATGAGTACAAACAACTTGTTCAAGAAGTTTGACTGTGAAGGAAAAAAGTGGAATGGGCAGTAATTGTAAAATGGGCTGCAGATGAAAGACATATTTTGGGGGATCTTTTTATTTTAAACATGTTCAAGATGTGAAAATGTTTAAATGTTAACGGGAAGGAGCCAGTAGGAAGAAGAGAGAACATAACTAATGAGGTGTCTGAGGAAGTAACAAGGAATGGGATCTGAAACACAGGTGTAAATAAGCTGTAGAAAGGGAGGAAATCCTCCATTAAAACACAAAAGAAGGGAAGGATGGATGTGGATGAAAGTGAGCTTAATTGTTGGGGAGCCAGAAATTGCAGGCGATTTCTTTCTCTTGCTTTCTTCCTGCCTCCCCTTCTCTAATAACAATCTGCTAAGTGAGTATGCAATTTTTATTTTTACCAGCAATTTATGAGGGTTCCAATTTCTCCATATCCTCACCAACATTTACTATTATCTGTCTTTGTTATTACAGCCATCCTAGTGGGTGTGGAGTCATAGCTCATACTGGTTTAATCTGCATTTGGGTACATTCTCTTCTAAAGTCACCTATGTTTTCCCTGTGAAGAAATAGAGAAAGCTTCCTATTAAGTAAGAGGGTAGGTAGCAATAGAAAGTGGATTGGAGGAACAACAATAAAAAAAAGGTAAAGTCTCGAGCAGCCACCAGGGAGAATGAGAAACAGCACTCATTAGGAAAAGCTAAAGAGACGCTGAGACAGCCAGAAGTTGGGAGACCATCATACCCTACCCATCCGACCTTCTGTGAGATTTTTTTTCTCCAGGAAAGAGTCTGCTGTTGTTTTTTTAAAAACTGATTTAACCAGAATTGGAACGGGAAGCTGCTCAGAGGTTTTTCTCATTTTAAGGCAATGACAGAAGTGCTTCTGAAAAATCCATTACCGTGTGTTTAAAATCCTGTAACATACACATTAGAAATAATAGTTTGCATAAGATTCACTCTCCTTGACTGTTGAGAACAAAGCACAGGTGTTCGCTGCAGCAGATCTTACATTAGTACTGTAAGGACTTAAGCTACAATCATCAGGTGCTAAATTCATCAAAAAACAAACTGCAAGAAACACCACACATCTGTCTTCTCAATAATGGATAATTACTGTAATACATGTCAGATATTCATATCACAAAGTGTTAAAACTAATAATAAATTTTTATGTCCAAAAAAAAACCTGATAATATCATGCATACTAATAATAACCAATTACATAAAAGAAAATGATTTTCGACTTAATCAGTTACCTGATAGAGTAAGAGATATAGCCAGTCTGGTTTAACTAATTCAATAAGTACATCCCTATGTAATTTTTAAAATTAATTTAGAGATTTATCATTAAAGCATGCTGCTGCATACAACAGTTTGTGCTCAGGGATCAAATCTTGGGACTGACTTATATGTAAACCAGATTTAAACCCAGGATTTTATGGCACAAGGTGCTAGTTGTTTCAGTTATCTTTTGCTCAGTAATATAACATCCCAAAAACTCAGTGGTTTTTTATTTCTCTCACTTGTGTTTTACTGGACTCAGCTGGGGTTACTCATGAGGTCACAGGCACTGGGGGTGCTTAACTGGGGTTGAAACAGACCTCTCTCACATACCTGGGCCACTCCAGATGGTCTTTCTCCACCCAGTTTAACCCAAGCCTCTATACATTGGCTTCCAAGAAAGCAAAAGCTAAAGCTGCCACGCCTCTTAAAAACTATACCCAGAACTGACACGACATCACTTCTGCCACATTTTACTGGTCAAAGCAAGTCCAAAGGCCAGCCTAGATTCAAATGGAGCTAAAACAGACTCCATCTCTCAATGGCAGTCAAGAATGGGGATGGAGGAATTGCTGGCAGGCATCTTTGGATACACTCTACCACAGCAGTAAACAATATCACTGCAGGTTTCTGCTATCTTACTTGAGCTCCGGATTGAAGCATCAGAGAAAGGACAGTCTATTTCCAAAACTAGAACTTTTCCGTAAATATTGAAAAGAATATCTCGGCAAAGATTTTGCCCCCATGGAATGCTAATCTCAGAAAAGCCATGGAATCTTCTTTTCTAGAATTGTAGGAAAAACAGACACCGTCCTTCAGAAATGGTCTCAGCATAGTCTTCTCTAGATGGAATTCTTCATCTCCTGAAGTCATTTCACACTTTATAATTTATTATGTATGCATGAGTATAATCGCACTTTTTAAAATGTATCTAACACTAAAAAAAAAAAAAGAAAGAAAGAAAAGAAAAAAAAGAGCGGTATCCCCAGCTATTTGAACTCTTGCTATCCAAAGTCTATCTTAACTCAAGAATTATATAGATTTGGCTAAGTTCTTCAATACTCAAACTTTTTCACTGGCTCTCCAGACACAAGAATGATCTAGATTTGGCTAATCTAGATCAATTTACAGTATCTCCTCCTACAATGTGAAATTTCACTATCTGAACAGAGCAACACAGTATATTTGTATGGTACAAAGGACTTATACCCCCAAAATATTAACTTATTTTGATGGTTATATCACAGGTAATGTGCATTCTTCCTTATGCTGCATATTTTCTAAATTCTTTCAATTCTTACAAAACTTAAAGTAAGTCAATATTGTGGACTTAATATACTTGGAAATTTTTAAAAATTAAGTTCATATTGTCAGTCAAATACATAATTGATTTAAATAATTATTTGATTAACTGACCTCCTCCAGGAGGTTTATTTTGGCTAAATGCAGACAACATTCATCATATGTCTCCTGGGCATTCCTCAACATGTACACAATATGAGACATTTAGATTTTTTAAACAAGATAGTGTGTGTGTGTGTGTGTGTGTGTGTGTGTGTGTCCCCTAATGTCCTGCCTAGACTCTAAACTCCTTAAGGGCCCAAAGTTTGTTTCCTATGCATGATTTATTGTTTAGTATAGTAGACACAGAAGGAAGAGCATAATAATAAAGGTCTTTGATTTCCCTTCAGTTCAGTCTTTGCCACTCTTGATTTTCAGATAAAGGACACTGTCTTAGACTTCTCGGCTTGAGCTGCTGATTATTAAGATGGAATCAAGCTCTAGCTAAAATACACAGGCACCTTTTAACTTAAAAAAATTTAAAGAATTTTTCTTACAAGCAGAGGTCTGTTTCAACCCCAGTTGATAGCTTTGTTTTTTATGGCCGTTTTCTGAAGCTCCCAGGACTTGATCATTTGAATCACACACAAAAATCACTGTGGAGGAAATCTTTTTAATGACTAATATCCTTCCTCTTCAAGAGAAACAAACTAAAGGGTAGTCTGTGTAGAAGTATTAATAGACTGGTATTCACGGTATTAATAGACTGGTATTCACGCAATAGATTAAAAGATATCTACCCCACAGATTAACCGCTATGTTAACACAATCTAAATATACAGTTATTCAACTCTGAAAGCAGTTCAAAGAGGTGAAATTCACCCAGTGCACTTCAAACGGATACTTTCTAAAGTTTAAAGCACACTACTAAACTACCATCAAGCAGTTTAATTATTTTTCCATTCCTTTCAGCATTATATACCTTGATGTTTTGATGGTATGATCCCACAATGCACAGCAGTTTCAGAAACGCAGTTTTTACCTCCAATGGCTATAACCCTCCCCCGCAAAAGAATAGGCCCAAGACGAATAAGACAACGAATCTGGGTTTAAGTATTATTATAATATTGCTTTATAAAACTGTAATCCCCAGCTGCAAAGAGTTCTGCAGCAGATGACTTCGGAGTGTCTCACATGCAAATAAATATAAACAAAAAGCCACTTACGAAAGCAGAACAGAGCGTGCCTCGATGGTTATCTTAAATTATATAAAGCAGGTAGTTTACCCGAGGCAGGACAAGAGAAATGTCATTTCAATCAGTTCACCGCCCTCCTGGATAAAGGTCCCTACTAAGTGAATAGCCCTTTGTGGAGTCCGTGTTATGGAGGAAAGGAAAACAGTGAAAAATATCCTCTCCTCCAGAGGCGAAGATGATATGCTTTGATCTTGGAAAGGGCCAAATGAAAATGGGGAGGGTCGGGAGAAGGGGAGTCTCCCAGCAAAACAATGCCGAGAGCTGCGACAGACTTCAGCTAGGAGCGAGACCCTGCAGCTCAAGAAAGAGGGAGCAGGGAAAACTTTCCCCAGCCTCTCCCCACCCTTTTCCTTCTCTTGGGAGGAAGAAACGATAGCTGAGGTGCTAACGGTGCGGAGCCGGAGACCGGAACCCGCAGCGGAAGGGAAGGAGGGAGGGAGCAGCAGCAACAGGGCACGCCGGCCCGCGGGAAGAGGGAACAGAGAGGGGCAGGGGTGGAAGCGGCCTCTGCGGGCTGGGTCCTGCGCCCCACCGGCTACCTGGGAGGCCAGGCGCTGCTGCTCGCCGTCCGCTGGGGCCAGCTGCGGAGAGCGCCACGGGGATCTTGGAAGCTCCGCGGGCCAGAGGATCACCAGTAAGCTGCGCGGCTGACGGTCCGCCTAGGGGAGACGCGGGAGGCGGGGCTCCAGGAGCGGGCCCGTCGGGTCACGTGCCCCGGCCGCCTCACGTGACGCCGCCGCGGGCCGCTGCAGGCCAGCTCTCCGGCGAAAACGCCCACCTGGTTCGCGATGCTCTTTGGCCCTGGGCCCGCGGCTTCTGTGGGAGCAGGCTGGCGGGCCGAGTGCAGCCACCAGGCTCTGCGGAGAGTCGCATTGGAGTTTGGGGGCTGCCGAAGCTTTTGTTTGTCAGGAAACCAGGAACGCGCTAGGGGCGGGCTCCTGCCGTCCTCCCGGGATTCCTTAGCTGTGGGGGGAAAGGGGGTTGTCCAGCCCCGCCAGGGGACCTAGGACGGAAAAGCGACTGGGAACTCCTCGCGCCCCATAGCGCTCTACCCACGTGGTGCTGCCTGGGACAAAGGGCCTCAGAGGAGAAGAGATTCGCTTTACTCCAGAGATG
>NW_011888948.1:735968-747911 GCF_000151845.1 Pteropus vampyrus
TTGGATTACTACTTAACTTTCCTTCAGTTGCTTTACTCCTCTTTGCGTTTGTTCATTCTTTTGTCTCTGTCTGAAATGCCCTGAATTACTACCTTCTCCTTTAAGGAAAACCAGAGCCAAAAATTAGTTAAAACTGTAAAAACAGATTTTGTTCAGAATTTATTGCAATAGGAGAATTGAGTCCAGTTCTATACTGGGGTCTTTTTCCCTTATTGCAATAATTTCTGAACAAAATCTGTTTTTACAGCTTTATCTACTGTCAGGCTTTAGTTATCTTTAACATCACCCCAAAGTACACATCAGTCTCCCACTCATCTTTCAAAATCCAGGTCAAATACCACCTACTCTTGTCTTTTTTCCCTGCATCCTCTTCGGTGATTGAACAGCATCAGCAATTGAAGTTCACTCAGACACTGTCAACTGTAACTTCTCCCCTGATTTCCAGGACACTGTACATAGTCTGATACATAAATTTTACATTGCCCAAAAATGTACTGTGCATTTCCTGTTAAAGGTAAATTACTTATCTCTGTCTTCTTCCCTAGATTATAAATTCTTTGAAACAGGACTTCTGGGCTTTGCACAGTGCCCTCGATAACCGTTGAATGAAGTGGCTTGACCAAGGTCATGGCAGTTCAGTGAATTTACTAAGAGAGGCCTACTTTGCTCAAAGAAACTGAAGACGGTTTCTTTAGTCTACAACCTGATCAAAAGAACTTCTGTAAAACATATTTGAGAAAAAAATGGGGGTTTGGGGTTGGAGTTATCAAATATTTGATAGAGGACAAATAGTAGCTAGATTAGGGAGGGAGGGAAAGACCCTCTAGGAAAGAGAGCAGTACGTTCAAGAGTAGAGAGGCACAAATCAGTGTTATTTATTTAGGAAAAGCCGTATGGCTGGACTTAACGACTTCACTTACCTCTGGGACAAAGGAAATCTAATTAGGTTAATGCTGATGTACTAGAAAGAATGAAATATCTATTACTATATTATTTATTGGCTCGAGTCACCTTCCATCAGACAAATCATAGGCTTTTCACCTAAAATTGGCTAGGTGATTTTTTAGCTTTTTTTTTTTTCAGCTCCAAAAGCTCTCTATAATTGTTAACTAAAAATAGCAAAATTACTTGTTCCAAAAAAATATTTGGGAGCACTATAAACTTTTTGATAGGGCAAATAACTGAATTTATAAGTAGTACTTGAAGGAAGAAATTGGGCTCTACCTCCAAGGGTTGGGAGGACAACTCCTCTTAATATTCATGCTAATGGATGACTATGCTGGTAAAAAGTATCTGCCAAGAATCTAATGAAATACAGTTAATGTAAGGTTTAAGTTGGAATGGGACATAGGAGAATAATTCTGTTAATTACAGGTTTAAAGGTCTTGATTCCCAAAGGGAGAACATTTCTACCCAGAAGCACAGAAAGAGTCTTCAACTGAACTTTAAGCTATACAACCAGGCACTTTGGGCCCCTCATGCCAACACCAGCGGGCAAGAAAAAGATCCTGGTGGGGCTAATTGACTCCTTATCATCAAGAGGAAGTAGAGCTACTGTTATACAGTAGAGGCTGAGAAACATATGTTTGGCAACCAGATAATCAACTTGGACATCTTAGTACTGTCTTGTGCAATTTTGATGACAAATGGCCACGTGCAGCAGGTGAAGCGTGAGATTTTTGACAGTCTGAGCCACTTCACTAGGTAAGTCACCTAAACTTTCAGAGGAGCTAATTGATAGGGAGGAGAATCTAGAATGGACAGCAGAGGAAGAAGAGGATAAATATAAGTTGCAGCTCCAAGACTAGCAGCAGCAAGGAGGTCGTAGTTCATCTTACTAACTTTCCTTTTATAAATTTCCCCCAGGAAAAGAGGCCCACCAGCTCCTGGAGGAGCTACTCCCAGGACTCATGAAGAAAGTGGATCTGCGTGGCACAAGGCATGGACCATCCTGGAATGCCATACTGCCCTGCCTAGACCATAGCCATCAGCCCTCTTAGGAATTGCTTCAGCAAAAGAGAGCTGTTTTGTTCAAAGTCAGGCTCCCTTCTGGACAGCCAACATCCACTAACTGATGCTCAATCCTCTTTCCTTTTATTCAACAGGTGTTGATTAGAGTACTCTCTAATAAAATTCCTATGTGCTGATCTCTGTCTACCTCCCAGGAAATCTAATCTTTGACATTCTCTTTAAGTTAGATGACAGTTTGGAGGAGGAGACACCAAACAAGTAAAATAAATTTGTGATTTGTACTCTGAAGGAAGTGAACAAGATGCAGTGATAGCAAATAACCAGGAAGGTGTACTTGGAGAGGAGGCGACATCTAAGCCAAAAATTTTACAATAGGTAGAAGTAACCCATGTGAAGAGCAGGTAGGAGAGTATGTTTTGGAAAGAGAAACATCTTAGATAAAAGCTTTCCCCACAGAGCTTAGCAAGTGGAGGTACCACCCAGAGCTTTGCAGCCTTTTCACAATTTTATTTCAAATGTAATGGGAGATCATTATGGGATTTTAGTTTTTATTTATTTGTTTATTTATTTTTTAGGTGAGGCAACTCTTGGTTGATCTCACAGATTGCAAGGACCTTATTAGTTTACAATCCCCTGGTTTTTTTTATTTTTTATGCCTACAGCACCTGGTCTTCCTAGGTGGTCTCCCATCCAAGTACTAATCAGGCCTGACCCTGCTTAGCTTCTGAGATCAGACGGGATCGGGCTTGTTCAGGGTAGCATGGCCGTAGACTCATTATGGGTTTTCAAGCAAGAGAGTAGAATGCTATGATTTGCACTTAAAAATTTTTTTCTTTGATGCAGTATAAAGAACATACTTGAGGTTAAATCAGCGTCAAGAAACATGATCCCTCAAAACATTATTCCCTACCTGCAAACCATATTCCAGGTGCCCAACACCCTGGAATCCTCAGCCTTCCAAGATCCACATTGGCCTCTTCCCTACATCCAACACCTCAAGGATAGACTGCACACCTTAGAGCCACGGGGTAGCCAGGGAGTGTCTGTTAGTGGGACTTGAAAGTAGAAATCCACAGTATGCGTGTGAAGCCCCTTCCAGTGTGGATGAAGCCAGAACTGCAAAAAGGGAGATGAACTGTGGGACAGGGACCCAGGGAGTAATCTCTCCCTACCCTGCCAAGTTCCACTATAGAACCCCAAGGATTCCAAGAATCTTAAATTCAAGGCTTGGCCATTCAAGTCATTGAAAAGCTATATTTAAGCAATATTTGTCAAGGTAGGAGGTTAGGACATATTGTTTAATTAGTTGTTGGCTTGATTTTTAACTTACAAATTTTTAGACATATGGTATATAAACTTCCATTTGTAATTTTGCCCCAGGTTTTACAAATGTTAAGGATGGTCCTGAAAATCACATTACCTACCAAGAAACAATATATAGACTAAGCTGACTTTTTATGACAAACAGTAGATGTCAGAGGACAATAGAATAATATCTCCAAAATGATAGTAGGAAGTATCTGTTAATCTAGAATTCTCTATCCAGTTTATAAACTAGCATTTAAAGGTGAAGATAAAATAAAGACATTTTTAAACCAAGACTGAGAAAATTTCCTTCTCACAGACCTTGCAGAAAGAAGGAATATAAATCCAGCAGGAAAGATTAGAATGCAGGAATCAATGATGAGCAAAGAAGTTAATAAATATGCTGGTAAATCTAAGTAAACATTGACTATAAATATTACTAATTTTTAGAGGATAAACACAGGGTGAAACTAGAATATTGCATAGCTATCAAACTGAAGAAGAAAGGCAAGATTCAAGTTAAAATTTCCTAAGGTCCTTATTCTGTTGACTATATAATGTTAAAATTTTTCAACTATAACTTTTAATGTTTTTAAGGAAAACATCTTAAGCAAATATGCAAAAAAGAGTGAAAGTGAATAGTTAGGATGAAGGATAAAAAACAAAGTGAAAAAGCAAAATAAGTTTAACTGGTCATACATATAAAATTGTTCTAGTTTCAGTAAGGGAAATCAGATACTAATTTATTTTTTGTACCAAACCACTGGTCATAAAATACCACCTCTGCCACTATTGTTCCCCAACTGCAAATTGTTACTGATTTATGAAGAAAACTTTATAAAAGCTGTTTTTCTTTATTCTTATAAAACTCCAGGAGAGAAAGAGAGAGATTAAAATTTTAGGAGAAATTTCAAACCAATGAATCAATTATCAATACGAACTCTATTCTCTATGGGAAATACAAAAAAAAAATTACAGTCCCTATCATCAGATGGTTTACAATCTGATTAGGGAGAAGCAAGCTATATCGACCCACTGAGAATAAACTCTAGGATAGAAGCAACAAATAGTAAGAGCCTTAGCTTACACAAATATTACAGTTCGATGCAGATGGGATCCTTTCCAACCAGGATGTCTTAAAGGAGTTGGACTGAACACATGAAATTTGATCTGAGCTTTAAGAGAGGTAGAATATCACTAGAGAAAACTGGAAATAAGCATGAACAAAAGCATTAAAATATCCAAAGGTGTTGGAGCCAAGAAAGAAGACATTTTTAAGAAGGATAAGCTTTGTGTGAAATACTGAATCACTGAATGAATCATAACACAGACTAAAGTGTTCACAAGGAAGAAATCATCTTAAATATTATTATAAAGATGGCACCAACTTGAATTTTTATTTGATTTTCCTTCTTTTATATTCTGTTAAAATTTTCAAAAAAGTGTAGCAAATATAAATACAAAATATTGAGTTTCTACAAGTTACATACATAAATTGCTCAAATTTTTACTACTTCCACACACTTTATTTCCTAGACTTTCTCTAGCTTTAAAAAAAAAAGGCCAAATCTTGTATACTGCAGATAGGATCTCCAAAATATTGCTTGTGTTTTAAGTTCAAAGTCTTAAGCTCTTGGTTTGTATTTTTGAGTCATGATATTAATAACATCTAACATTTATTAAGCCCGTATAGTGTCAGTAATTGTGTTAAATGCTTTATAAGCCATTTCAGTTAATGCTAGCTTCCATGATAGCCAAACGTCAGACTCTCAGTGGCTAAACAAAATAGTTTATTTCAAACTCATATAAAGGCCAAAATGAGTGTTTCTAATAGACATAAAGCTGTCTTCCAAACCGTGATTTGAGGACTACAGTTTCTTCCATTTTACAGTTCTGTCATCTTTAACAAGTGGCTTCTAGGGGAAACCTGCAGAAGGGGAAATAAAAAGGAAAATTACAACAGGAGATTTTTGTGAGCTGAGTCTAGAAGGAGCACATATCTCTTCCTCTCATATTCCATTGGCCAGAATTCAGTCATATGGTCTCAACTAACTGCAAGTGAAGATGGAAAATGTGGTTTAGCTGTTTGCCCAGGAAGAAAAAGAAATGGTTTGGTGAACACTCATTTAATTGTAACAACTCCATAAGATATGTACTATAATTTATATTACTTTGCAGATGAGGAAACTGAAATTTTGATAGGATAAGTCCCTTACCTAATCTCTTGCAGTTAATAAATGGCAGAACTTAAACTCGAACCTAGGTAACCTAACTCAATTCTTTATCAAGTTACCCGCAATGTGACTGAAATTCTTGTTATTGGAGAAGATTATTTAGGCTTTCTTTTAGTTGTAAGAGAGATGTGATGATCTTAGAAATGTAAATAATCTAAACTCATCATTTCAGTGATGAAGAAATTGAAATCTAGAGTTAGAATATCCTATTGAAGGTCAAATTCCTTCTTCTCAGGTACCATACAATGTAAGGAGCATTTTTATAAGGAAATATAATCTTGATAAACTAATAACGTTTATCATCTTTTCTAAAAGTTAACTCCCTAAAATATATGGTTTGATGTAGTTAAACCCAAACATTAAGATTCGTTTCTTTAAAAAGTTTGTTCCCTCCTCGCGGTTTTTTTTTTTTTTGCCCTAAAAAGAAAGCACAACACAGAGTAAGCCTGCCACCGTGTGGCATGGGCCAGAACTGATGTTTTATTCCCATTTATTTTGTTTGCCTCTTGTTTGTTTACTAACCAGCCTAGATTTGATAATTTGATTTATCAGCTATGGTATATTCTGTAGGCTTGAGTACTTTTTAATTTTTTTAAAACTTTTTTTTATAAGAGTTTATTTGAGCCAAACTGATGACATATGCCAGGAAGCAAGATCTTAACTGCTCTGGAAAATAATAGTTTTGCAGCTTCTTTTATACATTTGAAACTAAGGAGGCGGTGTGAGCTTACATGGAGGTGGGAATACTCAAGGTGAGGATTGGTTTACAGGATAGTTAACAAGGTTATGTGTTTTCTTGAGGGTGGTTGAGGCTTGTTTCTACGGTGTGCTAACCTAGGTGCACAGAAACAATGGACAGGGCTTGGCTTGCCTAAGGCAAAGATAAGCCTTTCAGTAAAGAAGTTATGTAACTGGGGCAGGACTACCCACCATGACCTACCCAGTTAGAAATTTCTGATCAGATCACCCTGTGAGGCTACTTTTCATAGAACCACCCCCTTCCCTCTTTTTATGTCCACAGTTCCCCCTTTTGCTCATAAGTCAAACCGAAGGATGTATTGATGATCAGCCTTTTGGTCAGATAGTATGGTCTCATGGCGCTAGAAAGGCTCATTCATAGAAAATCTCAGTATCCACGTCTTCTCGTTGACCTTTGGGGATGGGGCAATACAGTAACCATGGGATCTGAGTTGAGGCCAAATTTCCCCAAAAAGGGAAGGGCAGGTAAATGGAAGGCAGTCTGGTCTTATGGCCTTCACTGAAAACAAACAAACAAACAAACAAATAAACGAACGAATGAACGAACGAAAAAAAAAAAAAACCGCTGGATCATTCCTGTCCTGTGAACTATCATGACCCAAGTTTTGCTTTCTGTCTCATTTTTCTGTATTTGGCATCCAGTATAACATTTATATAATCCACAAAAAGGGTATTAAAATTTATCTTATACATCTTCTTTAGCTTGGCAATAGTGTAAAATGTTTCCTTTCAATAATGTCACTCATTTAAGTCCAGCTTAAATGGACTATGATGCATAAAGAAATGCAAAAACCAAAAAAAGGGGAACCAGGAAGCAGGGAAGAATGAAGCAGCCATTTTGGGTTTCCCACAGCCCCAGCTATTAGTTTACTTTATAACCATTGTTTACAATATACCCTAGAAGTTGTCATCACTTATTTTACAATACTTCCCATGCAGTTTAACACACACACACACAAACAAATCCAGAGGCCCTTCTGGAACACCACAGTTATTCCTATATGTATTGAGATTTAACACTTAAAATTTCAATTTCTAATGAAAATTAAGAAATAAGCAATTAACGTTCTTTAGCTTGGCAGATACATGTAGAGATTTTATAACCTCTAGAAACATAGGCTCTTTACCAGCAAATACATTTAAGACATAGTATAACCTCTAGAAACATATTGATCAAAGTCAATTATTAACATATTATTTTTATAAAACTCCGGTAAAACATAAAGACATCTGTTTTACTTAAACCAACAAACTTAAACAACTTTACTTTACTAAAGATTAAACTTAGATCATGTGAACTTGAAAAGCATGAGTTAGTTTCTATATTTCAGAGAAATTTAGAATACTCAATCTGTACTGAAACAGCATAGGGACTTGGGCCCAGGGCCAAAAAAATACCGGATGACCAGGAGGAATGCAGGATAAGCTGACCACAAGAGTGTCACCACCATACATAAAAATGCAGAAGTAGCTGACTATCATCTCCCTTCTAACCACTTACTTCCATACAGATGTGAAAACCACTGGTCCGTGTGCTCAATGGATCAAGGTTTGACTGCTGTGGGACCTTCCTGGGGTGACAGTAATGAGCAGTTTGCCATCTTACCCCCACAGCACAGGCGGGAACAGAGTTACTGAAGAGGAATTTTCCACTCAAATGGCGAACATTGTAATCTGTAGACATGCTTGCCACATAGGGCAAAGGGACAGGTGACCTCGAGATCAACTGAAGACTCACCCTCCCTTTTACTTGTTCTGTCTAGATAACAGATGTATTTTTTGCTTGTTAAGAACAGATGTACTGCCTTTGCTTGTTAAGCCCTATAAAAGTATGGTTACCCCTGAGCTCGGGGCCCAGATCTTCAGAGTGCTAGCTCCTCTGGGACCACTGGTGTAATAAACCTGAGTTCTTCAATTCTCTGAGTGTTGTTTGGTGTCTTGCCAGTCTGATTTTTGCAATTTTTCTGCAACATTACCAGGCAACGTAGCTAGTAAAGGAAGCCCATCTTTTTTAAAAAAAACCCACCACTTTCAAAAATCCTACCTTTTCACAAAACCCTCTTGTCCCCTGCTTATAAAAGCAGCCTAGCGGCTCCAGCCCCCGAGTTGGTCCAGAGGGCCTTTTTTCCTCTGTGCTCCCTGCCTTGCGCTCCAGCATAAGCTTAACAAAATCTGTCTGGAAATTTTTCTGGGGTTTCCTCTCAATTTCTTTCTTGGCGAACCCAAGAATCCCAATGCTTGGTAACATTACAAGCAATTGCTTTTAAGTTAATTTTGACAATACCATCTGGAGGTAGAAAATTATCTCACATTTACAACATACATGTATAGACACACACAGACATGCACAAGCTGTTGCAGGAAGTAACATCTGATGGAGGAAATTGGATGCTCAGACAAGTTTGTTAGAGGAAGGAGAATTTACTGCTAGCAGAGTGCATGAGGCTTTAAACAGCACAAAAGCACGAGCTCGCCCTGGTTAGATTTCTTACAGCTTATATACCTCTGCATTGTCCGTGCAAGGGATGCGTGATTCCTTTGTCTGAGGTTCTACGTGCACCTCCTGACTCAAGATGGGGAGGGGGAATTTCAGGTGGGGGCTGCAAGGGGGAAGGCATTTCCTGACCACCAGTCCTATCTATGTACAGATCATTTGTCTTGTGGGTATGGCAAGAGTTTCCAGAGGCCATTTAAAGATCTATAGGGTGTGGTTAATCTATAACAGGCTGAGTTGGTCATTTCTGCAAGCCCTTTCCTTTGCATTTTTCAGATGCATCCTCTCTTAAAACAAGGCACCAGTTGAATCCAAATTTTGCTTTGGAGGCATTTGCAGTTTATTCCTGTCTGACAAGTCAAATTCCAGATGACTTACTCCCTTTTAAAATACGGACAGCCATTTCTAATACCTCAAAGAATTGGATTGATGCCTAAATGACATTATAGGTTGACTAATTTATCTAAATCCTCTTTTGAAACTTCAAGAAACCAATTAAATATGTTTTCCATTCACTCTGCCTAATGTTATAGATGGCTTTTGTTCTAATCATGCATGTGAAAATTAATTTAAAAGTATCAAAGGACCCTCACCTCAATCATCTTAGTTATAAATGGGAGGCTGTCTGTGGTGGGCCTCGTTGGCCTCAGAAGCACCATTTCCCATGTTAATTTTGAGATCTATAGTGTCTGAACAAAGTTCTAGGGAGAATCAGCCCTTACACGCATGTCTCCAGACAAGCTAAATGAGGTGGATATGCCCATAGGACTGCTTTATGCCCTGGAGGAAATATTTTCTCAGGCTGTTATCCTGCAAAACTTCACTTCTTTAAAATGACGTTCTCTGTCTTATTTCTCTTTGATTCAAACTGGCCTGTCTAGTCTAATAGCACCAGGACCACTTGCTTCTTTCTTTCCTTATCCTTCCACCTTTGCATATTCTGCAGGACCACTCCCTTAATCGTTTAGCCATTCGGACACAGATTCTGGTCGCCAAACAGTCTTAGGAACAAAGCCTCAGGTCCATTGACCACAGAAACAGAATTTTGGTCAGACTAATAACATCTTGACCTCAACTGTGTTTCAGCTCCAGACCCATAAAGGTGGAATGACCTTGCCAGCCACACCCCATCAAAAACAAACAGAACAAAAGCCATGAGTGACATCAGGACTTGTTGCAATAGTCAACTCCAACTCCCTTAGCTGCCATGACTAATGGTTTTTTCCTATATAACCTATCCCTTAGAGGCCATCAAGGAGCTAGGTTTTTGAGTGCTAGCTCACCTATGTCTCTGGGCTTGGTGCCATTTCCTTAAATAAACCCTTATTTTTGTTGCTGCAAACCCCTGTTTGTGTTTTGTTTGGCTTTGACGTGCACAAGCAAATGAACCTCCTTTAGTTCAGTAACAAGGGACTCCCACAGACTCTTAGTCACCTAAGACTAGCCAGCAAGAGCTTACTGGATGCAGCCAGAACAGTCTTAGGAATAAAGCCTCAGGTCTGTTGACCACAGAAATAGAGGCACAGGCCCCTTTGTTGTGGGGTGCTTTGCCCTTCCTCTTGGGGTTCCCACTGACTTCTCTGGGTTCGGTCGTGTTAATGCACTAGATATCTCATGGCGCCCATCTCCGCCATTCTGGATTTGGAGTTCTGAACAACTATAGTCACCCCATTGGCTATTGGAGTCGGGGAAGTGTAACTGCACACAAACTTCATTTCTTTAATATAGCTTTTTTTCCCTCTGATTCAAGCTGATTCTGCCCAGATAATGGCATTGTGACACATTTGTTTTTTCCACTCTGATTCTTTGACCTTTGCATGCCTGCTTCCTTAAATCATTAAGCCTTAGGACATAAGATTAACCAAACTTCAGGCCTATAATCATGAGGACAATAGGTTTCAGTTGGACATTAGACTAAGAATAACATCTTGGCTTTAGATGTGTTTCAGCCCCAGGCTCATCGAAGCAGAACAACCTCACAGGCCACAAGACAGGAAGGAATGATGTCATGGCTGATTTCAGAACCAGACACAAATGCCCCAGCCCCTTCCAATTAGTAGCACCCTCGACCCCAACTCCCTTAGTTTCCATGACTTCTGATTTTTCCTTGTATAATCTGTACTTCCTAGACACCTGGGGAGCCAAGTCGTTGAGAGCAATAGTTCGCTTGTGTCCCCAGGACTTGTAAACTCTCCAAATATACCTCACTTTCTTTGCTGCAACACCTGGCTTAGATGCGTGCAGGCAGACAGACTCCTTTTTGCTCTGATAAAGTGAGTGTCCTTTCTCTTTTAAAGAGATCGATCTCTCATTTGACCAGCAAAGATTTTGTTCAGACTCTCAGTCAACAATCCAATTAAAAAGCCAAGATTAAAAGCAGCAACTCATTTTTTTTTCCTTTCCCTGGGCTAACTGAACCCTTATCCACCTCAGGATTTCCTAAGAACAGCTCAGATAAAGTCATAGCCTGCTACACAAAGCAAGGAGGCTTGGCATTCTGAGAGAAACTCACCCAAGTTTACATGATGTGAGGCAGGAAGCCAATGGGACACAACAAGCCCTAAAACTGAGTCCAGGTCTACAGGGTGTTCCTGGGTGGGCCTCTTCACAATCCTGCCATACAATGCCAAGTAAATGTCCAAATGTGTGAAAACATCCAAACCTGTAGAATTTTTTTTTTTATAAGAGTTTGAGCCAAACTGATGACATATTTCGAGAGCAAGATCTCAAATGCTTCCCAGTCCTTTTTTATTTTCAAATATATTTCTCCATGCAATTCTAAAATTATTGCAATATTTCCAAACCTGCTACTGGGTAACCAGCTTTTAAAATGTGGTCCAGGCATATTCACAGAGGGATTACTTCAGCACTTCACAAATAAGAAAAAAACTCAGCAATTAATAGGATTTATCTCAGTCCACTTAGAAGTTAGTCAATGAGCCAGATTAGAATGCAAAATTCCTAATCATATAATAGGTATATCAAGGACTGTTCAAATATGGATAAAACACCTGTATGAAGATGAGTCAGAATTTATACAAGGTTCCCCATTTCCTAAAGTTTTAACAGCATATAAGCTTTATATGTTATAACATGTCAGGCAGACATTTCCCAGCCCTTTTCCTGCATTTATCAAAACAAAAATGGCACTTAAAATTATTTTAAAAGGTGATCGACTTA
>NW_011888948.1:747961-750228 GCF_000151845.1 Pteropus vampyrus
ATTCTGAGAGAAACTCACCCAAGTTTACATGATGTGAGGCAGGAAGCCAATGGGACACAACAAGCCCTAAAACTGAGTCCAGGTCTACAGGGTGTTCCTGGGTGGGCCTCTTCACAATCCTGCCATACAATGCCAAGTAAATGTCCAAATGTGTAAAAACATCCAAACCTGTAGAATTTTTTTTTTTATAAGAGTTTGAGCCAAACTGATGACATATTTCGAGAGCAAGATCTCAAATGCTTCCCAGTCCTTTTTTATTTTAAAATATATTTCTCCATGCAATTCTAAAATTATTGCAATATTTCCAAACCTGCTACTGGGTAACCAGCTTTTAAAATGTGGTCCAGGCATATTCACAGGGGGATTACTTCAGCACTTCACAAATAAGAAAAAAACTCAGCAATTAATAGGATTTATCTCAGTCCACTTAGAAGTTAATCAATGAGCCAGATTAGAATGCAAAATTCCTAATCATATAATAGGTATATCAAGGACTGTTCAAATATGGATAAAACACCCGTATGAAGATGAGTCAGAATTTATACAAGGTTCCCCATTTCCTAAAGTTTTAACAGCATATAAGCTTTATATGTTATAACATGTCAGGCAGACATTTCCCAGCCCTTTTCCTGCATTTATCAAAACAAAAATGGCACCTAAAATTATTTTAAAAGGTGATCGACTTAGCAGGTGGCTAAAAAGAAATCTGGAATTGCTGCTGCTTCTAATACTTGTAAATGATTGGAGAAAGGGCATCGGTACTCATACCGATACAGTTTTTAAATGTCCCTTCTTTCCTTTGTCCTCTTACTACTTTTTTCTTTTTCTACCACTGCAAACTGTGAAATATCTACTTCATATATAATTTACCTGATATCACTGAGGAAAGCAATAAAAGAAAAGTTTTTAACTATTTGAGGGTAAAAAAAAAAAACCTACATCATCTCTCTTTTTTTTTTTTGATGGAGGGTTCATGAGAATAGCTCTCACATTGGTATGTAAACTTGTTATTCCCACCTAATAAGTTAGTTAATAGAAATGGGAACATCAATTTAATCCAGTAACTATGTGTCAATATCTCTCTAGGTAAAAAAGTGGTGCCAATGGAAATCCAAAGCTTCTTCACACTCCAGATTTCTCCCTACCTCCTCACCTCCCCCAGCCTCCACATCTTTTCCAAGCATAGATATGTACCAAGGTCAAGAACACCACCTGGGCTGTATTTTCTAGGGGTCAAAAGGATACAAAGAATCTTATATTGTATAAACACTTGTTCTTTGGGAAGAGGACACTCTGCCTTCCCTCTAGATTAGCCATTGATCTCCCTTCTTGTCACTACCTGTATAGCCAGGTAAGACTGGCCCAGAGAAGGCTATATCACTCTCTGTCCTAGAAAGTTCTTCTGAAGATGGCCTAAATCTGCTTGGCTCTAGTACTTGGGGCATGTATTCTAGTTCTTGTCCATTCTTTTTGGCCTGTATGCTCCAGAACAGCCTTTCATTGTCACTGAAGTGGTAAATGTGGGCTTAGGATTGAAAGCCACTTAGTTTTGCTTAAAGAGTTCACCCTGTGGTCTAATTTAATCTCACTCAGCAAGATTCTGTAGTGGGATCAGAAGTTTTAGTGAAATTAAATGTTATTTAGTTGACCATTGTCTAGATTTTCTATCGAAAAAGGAAGTCTGGAATCTCTATTCACACTCCTTTGCATAAAAAATAAATGTATTGTTTCTATAAGAAATTTCTCAATTTTTTTTTAAAAACCATTCTTTTCTCTATGAATCTCTCTGTTATATGTGATGGATATTACCAAAGACTATCAGCCAAATTACAATTCATAAAGAATACTATCCCATTTATGCTGTAAAATATTCCAAACAAAGATTTAATATCCATAGTTTAGAATTTACAATACAACATTGGAGATCCTAGCAAGTGCAATGAGATAAAAGAAAGATATAAAAGGCATCCAAATAGAAAACAAAGAAGTCATACTGTCACTATTTGCAGATGATTCTCTATATAGAAAATCCTAAAGACTTCATAAGAACACTACTAGAAGCAATAAGCAAATACAGTAAAGTCTCTGGATACAAAATCAACATTCAAAAATCCATAGCTTTCCTATATTCTAAAAATGAAATGTCAGAAAAAGAAGTGGAAAAAATAATTTCTTCTACAATTGCAACAAAAAAGCATAAAATACCTAGGAATAAATTTAACGAAACAAGTAAAGGACCTATATAATGAAAACTATAACACCCTATT
>NW_011888948.1:751018-770839 GCF_000151845.1 Pteropus vampyrus
AATATCCAAAATATACAAAGAACTCATACGACTCAATAACAACAACAACAAAATGATCTAATCAAAATATGAGCAGAGGACTTGAATAGACACTTCTCCCTAGAGGACATGACTTGAATAGACACTTCTCCCTAGAGGACATACAAATGGCCAAGAAATATATGAAAAGCTGCTCAACATCGCTAGCTATTAGGGAAATGCAAATCAAAACCACAATGGGATACCATCTCACACCTGTTAGGATAGCTATAATCAACAGGACAAGTGATGACAAATGTTGGAGAGGATGAGGAGAAAAAGGAACCCTCATACACTGCTGGTGGGACTGCAAATTGGTACAGCCACTGTGGAAAACAGTATGGAGGTTCCTCAAAAAACTAAAAATTCATCTGCCATATGATCCAGCAATCCTTCTTCTGGGTATTTACCCCAAAGACTTGAAAACCCATATTCGAAAAGATATTAGCACACTGATATTCATAGCAGCATTATTCATAGTGACCAGGACATGGAAGCAACCGAAATGTCCTACAATAGATGATTGGATAAAGAAGATGTGGTACATATATACAATAGTCTATTACTCAGCCATAAGAAGAGATGAAATACTGCCATTTGCAACAACATGGATGGACCTCAAGATAATCATGCTAAGGGAGGGGCAGCTCCATAGCATAGTGGTTAGCAGGTCTTCTTTATATGCAGAAAATCCTGGGTTTGCGCCCAGGTGGAGCCACTGACCATGCCCTGGGTGCACCAGGCCCCGGGTGTAGGCCTCGAGTGTGTGAGAGAAGAGGCCCCACCTTCAGAGATCCAGTTCTTGGGGAAATGGCAACATCCATAGGTCAGGGGTGGAAGTGGGGGTGGGGGTGGGGTGGTAATTAAAGAGGGGGAAAAAAATCATGCTGAATGAAATAAGCCAAACAGAAAAAGCTGAAAATCACATGATATCACTTATATGTGGGATATAGAACTAAAAGCAACAAATGAGCAGGAGAAACAAACAGAGACTCATGGACATGGACTATAGATCAGTGGTTACCTGAGGACTATAGACTAGTGGTTACTAGTGAGGTGGGGGAGGAGAGGGAAGGTAGATGGGGTAAAGGGGGTCAAATATAGGGGGTAGAGCGGAGGGTGAAGTGGGCAAAGGGGTGTTACCACAATAGAATATACAGACGTCAAATCATAATGTACACCTGAAAATTATATAATTGTATTAACCAATGTTATACCAATGAACTTAATTAAAAAATAAAATAAAATAAAAACATTTAGAATTTAGATATTATTTGGTAGTGTGTAGTAAATTTCATCTGTGTAGTCAGATTTCACAAATCTGACAATATAAATTTACCCTTAAAAACCATTCTCCATGAATTATACTAATTTGTGCATGAGAAAAACAAATGGCAACTGCTGTTTCTATTTGCCCATAATCTAATCAGAGAGGTCCTCAAATTTATAAAGGGTATTTGTGTAAAACCTAAGAAAATATTATACTTAATGCAAACATTAGAAGCACCACTAAAGACAGAATGGATTTTTTTATTAGTAGTCACAAATTCTTTGGTACCCCTCCCTCCCATTGAGAGGTGGAGTCTGCATATCCTATTGTTGAATCTGGGTTGGTTTATTGTTTTTTTTTGTAACCAATAAAATGCAGAAGTGAACATGTGTGACTTCTGAGGCTGGATCAGAAAAGGTAAAGCGGCTCCCCACTTGTTCACTGGAATATTTGCTGTTGGAGCAAATAATGGAATATAATATAAAAGGTAGAAACATCCAAACCCACACCTCCAGGTAAATATATGAGTTAGTGTAATGGTGATACTCCAAGTTAGCCAGGAAAAAGTGATAGCTTATTCAATAAATAGTATTTTTTCAATTCATCTAAGTCGTTGATTTTAATGGGCATATTATTATCCATACTCTCTTCTTTGTCATTTTTTTAATGTCTGTAAAATCTATAGTGACGTCCTTTTAGAAAAATTCTTCATGATTATCTCTTTTTTCTTAATCAGTCTTACCATCAGTTTATCGATTTTATTAATCTGTTCAAAATATCAACTGTGTTGATTTTCTCTCTTTTTGCCATTTAATTGATTTCCATTCTAATTTTGATTATTTTATTTTTTCTACTTATTTTGTATTTAGTTTTCTTTTCTTTTTTCTTTTGCTTTAAGGTTGGCATTTAGATAATTGATTTTACATCTTTCTTCTTTTTTAATATAAGCATTTAAGTGCATAAATTTCCCAGTGCTTTTGCTGTAGCCCACACATTTTGATACGTTGTACTTTCATTGTCATTCAGCTCAAAATACTTTCTAATTTCTTTTGTGAGTTCATCTTTGATCTATGGGTTATTTAGAAGTATGTTATTTAATTTCCAAAAATATGTTGTTGTTGTTGTTGTTTCAGATATCTTTTCATTATTTATTGCTACCTTAATTCCGTTATGGTCATACAGAAATGTACTCTGTGTGATTCCTATTCTTTTACAATTATTGAGACTTGTTTTATAGTGCTCCATATGGTCTACGTTGGTGAGTGTTCTGTACCTCCAGTGTAATCACTACACACATTGACAAAACAGCATTATGTTCCAAGGTGGCAGGTAGGATCCAGATAGAAGCAGGCTGGCAGGCTTCATGCTAGGAAACTGACTGCATGCTACCTTGAAGGAGATAAACTTCACTAACTCAAAGAATAAGAACATGAACCCTCTGGTTGTTACGACATGTGTGTTCTGATTTAGGGTCTCCTATTGTCATTGTACTCGGTTCCATGGAACCTCAGAGAGATGATATGAAATAAGTACGCTATTTTTAAAAATTCAGAGAATAAAGAAGAGCCCTTAGAAATTATATGTATATAATAAATAAAATTAAAAACATAATGGGAGGGTTGGAAGATAACATTGAAGAAAACTTCCAGGAAACAGAGTGAAAGGCAAAGGTCTAAGAAAGAAAACAAAATATTTTTTAAATTAGAGAATAAGTCAAAGTTCAGCAACCAAATAGTTGGAGTTCAAGAAAGAGAGCACACAAAGAAAATGGAGAGAATTCAATAAGATTTTCCAGAATCGAAAGTAACTTACTTCTGCAGGAAGTGACAGAGTAAAGGACCCACTAAGATTCCAACATAGTGGATAAAAATAGACTCATAGCAAGACACATGATTATGAAATTTCAAAATTCCAGGAACAAAAATTTAATAAACTTCCAGAGAGAAAAAAAGTCACAATCAATGGATCAAGAGTCAGTCTAGTTTTAGATTCTGAATAGCAATGCAGAACTTTTCTTCTATTTCTAGTTTCCATTTTATTGGAGACACCATCTCTTCATAACCAAATGAAGAACATGGCAAAGCTGGGGGAAGTTTTCGTGCCTGTCTCTTTGTGTTCTTTTTCCCTGTCCGAACATAAATAGTATCTTGACAGCAGATCTCTTTGTCTCTAAAAAACAAATCAAATAAACATAGGAAAAGGAAAGAGCAGTGGATTATTTGCTTTAAGAAATAGTGTAAGAAAGATCTGAAGGCTGTTAGCTTTGCAGTAAAGCAGCTTCAACTTCTGCTTTTACACTATTTGCAGGAAGTTTCTTGACACTAAGGGAGAAAAGAAACAGTGGCCAGAGCCAATGTGTAGGAAGGGTGATGCGGAGGCCAAGACAAATGTGTGTGATGAGCACCAGCCATGCCTCAGAACAGGACTTGATGACAGTGAACTTTTGCTATTTTTCTTCCAAGGTTGTTTCAATATGCAAAGTAGGTTCTTGGCAGCAGCTGCTACTCAATCAACCATGTTTCCTGAACTGGATAATGTATTTTTAGTTGGCAGGGAAAAAAAAACTTGATTAGGAAGGTTGGAAGGTCACTTAGACACTGAAATTAGCACTCTAGACTTCTATGTTTTTCTAGATGGGCAGCAATGGGGAAAGTGGTTACTTCAATTCTTTTCTTTTAATTAAAAAATTATATAAGTAATGATGAATATACTTTTTTTTTTGTATAAGAGTCAAACAATATAAAAATCCACAGGGCAAAATTACTAAATTCACCCTCCAAATCACTATTCCTCTCCTCAGAGGTAATTAGGGTCGATAGTTTGATATATGTTTTTGCAGTTACCTTTCTATAATATTCTTACATATTTTGGAGCACACACATATAGTTATGGTTTATTTTTGTTTGGTTGGTTCTTTTTAAATATAACTGTGATGTCCGTAACTTATTTCATTTAAGAATATATTTATGAGATCTTTCCATGTTAGTATATATGTCTGCTTATTTATTTTAAAATTATTTTTAAAGGAATTTATTAAACATTAGAAAGTCCAAAGAAAATTGAGGTTCAGAAAGCTTAAGTTACTTATCCATGGTAACACAGATAGAAAGTAGCAGGCCTGGGGCTGGAATCCAGATCTCCTAGTTCTTCAGACTGTCTTCATCGTTTATGAAAGTGCTTCAATGATCTAATCTCTCATTTGCAAGATAGCAGGCAGGAATGACTGCAGCATTTCCTCTGATTTCTTAATTTTGGAATTGATGACCATGCTACATAAACCAAAGTATGAACATCTGGATATGCACACGCATACACACAAAAACTGTTGACGCATGTTAAAAGGTGAAAAGATAACATAGGATTGTGAGAAGAGAACCATCTACCATGAAATGTAGGGAAGTGTGGCAGACATTGTTGCCCACTCAACACTATTCCCCTTTTCTTCTTGCTAAGAATAATGCAATTTTATTCAGCAATTGGTTAGTGGGAGTAATATACTCACAGGCGGGACCAGCCTGGCCAAACCAAGTAATTTAATTCTCCTGGATAATGAGATATAAGGAGAAATTGGTTGGGAGGCTTTGGGGAAATATTTCCTTCTTGATAAAGTAAATGCACACACATGCACACAAACACACAAGAAGACAGTTGCCTTTCCCCTTCCTGGTTTTGAATTCAGTTGTGTGAGGATAAGATGCTTGTTGTTGCTACACAAAGGGAAGGGAACAGCACCCATAAGTTGCTGATGTCAAAGCAGAGACATGGAAAGAGATTGGCTCCTGGATGACAATGCCGAGCTGCCAAACCAACCTGGGACCTCCTCCCTCCGTAGTCATGTGAGTTAATAAAACCTTACTGTTTCAGCCATTTGCAGCTAGTGGTCTGTAACTTGCAGCTGAAAGCACAGTTACCTAGCCTCTTAGAGACTCAGCTTTTTCTTTATAAAATGGTGAAAACAATGTGAGGTAGTTAGATAGACATACGTGACTGGGGAATGAAGGCTCTTCCCAAAGACCTCCCTTAGGATCTCCCTGACACACCTATTTTATGGTTATAAATTACCCCTACATCCTAAGGCACAAAGGAGTGAAAAGCCATAAAATAGTCTTTGGTTTGATCTGGCCACAAGCACCTGTGCAGTTAGTACTATCCTAACCCTTCTGTAACCTTAGCCTCATTATACCATCATTGCCCGGAAGTTCATGAATCTATAATTGACTGAATGCTGGGTAACCGCATGCACAGTAGGCAGAGAGTTATATAATAGCCAAAAGTCAATCAAAACGACCTCATGTGCCAATCATCTAGCACCATCCTCATAATCTCCCATCACGGCCCTAATATAATACAGACCTCCCCACTTCCACGAAGCTGCAGCCTTCTTTGGCTTAGCCCGTTTCTTTCTTGAAACGTACTTTCAATGAATCTTACTTTTCCTAAATCTCGCTGATCTCGAATTCTTTACTGCGTTGGCTGAAAGACCGAGGACCCCTCAGTGCCACCGGGGCAATGATGGATTTTAGGTCACCTCAACGGTAACAACAATACCTTCCTGACAGGGTGATGGTGAGAAGGAAATGAAATAAAATGCGTAACATAAAGGAACTCAGTAAATGGTAGCTACCGATAGCATAATCATTATAACCATTATATCAAAATCCTTAACAGGGGCACCTGGCACCTGTTCCCAACAACAGTGGTCTGGGAACAGTACACCCAGCTGCGACCTCCTCTCTGAATGCTGAGGAGCTCAAGGGATGGGTGCTTTGGGCCTGGGAGCTGGGGACGAGGACAACTTACAATGGAAAAAATAAATATAAAAATCCAGTGTGTAAAATCAAAGCATAGCTTGTAGTGAAACATGACATGTTGAAAGATCTGAGAAAACAGTATGATATTCATTTTTTTCTGTCCTAGAAATCCCGACTCTGGCAATCTAGGCAATGTAAATAACCCAAACGTAGAGAAAAACTTGACTCACGGAATTGTTAATTCAGCATTATTTAGAAAGTAAATCATAATTTTTTTCCTTGATGTAATAAAATTGTGAAGTCAACACAAAAAATTTTATTGGAGACTGTATTGGAGTAAGGCAGTGTCATTTTCTATATAAACTTAAATGAAAAAAGGCAGAATACAGAAGTGTATGTACACTTGGGTTCCAACCACATGGAACACAGCTATAATTAGGCCGACGACTGTAACTGGAAAATCGATGGTAAGTAAGTGCAGCAGAACACAGGAAATAAGGGGGCTGCAGAAACTCTGGGCACAGAAGGAAGGAAACATGAGACAGACGGCGATGATAATCATAGTGGGGCACACAAAGGACATCGTTTCCTCTCCACTTAGGCCATTAGGTGGATTTCAAAATAGTCCAGGCAGTTGAGTGCCGAGCTGAAGGTGGGCCAGCAAAGATACAGACTTTGACCTACTCTGCGCCCTGAGAAGACCTCTGGGCAGGGGCCCCATCCCTGGGTACTGCACACAGGCAGTGGGGGAGGTGGACTGGGGAGGCAGACCAGGAAGACGTGCCAGTGCTTAGACACTGTGAGGGAGGTGAAGAACCTCTGAAATCTGGGACTTAGAAAACGCAGGGAAACAGCTCGCCATGCCATTGGCAAGATCAATAGTTCTTGTAGAATGTTTCCAGTTGATCCACCCTCTGTTGTGAGAGGCTTGTTTGTGTTCAGAGTACAGTCACGTAGTGCTTAACTACGGGGAGACATTCTGAGAAATGCATCATTAGACTATTTTATCCTTGTGCAAACATCACAGAGTGCACTTACACAAACCTAGATGGTGTAGCCTGCTACTCTAATTGTATGTGCTATACTTTTATGTAACTGGCAGTGAAAGTAGCTTTGTTTATACCAGCATCACCACAAACACGTGAGTAATGCATTACGCTACAACATTAGGACGGTTACGATGTCATTAGGCAACAAAATTTTTCAGCTCCATTACAGCCTCATTGGAACCACCTTCGTATATGCGGTCCGTCATTGACCAAAATGTTCTGTAGCACTCTACAGGGCACTAGGAAAGCATAGGCAAACAGATTTCTTTTCTCTCAGGTGTCATGTGGAAGGCAATATGTCAGCAATATTTCATAAAACCAGTTGCCTAGGAAAAGCACAGAAGGACACACAGCTATTACAGATACATGTTTTAAAAGCATATTAAAAATTAAAATAAATATGTAAATGTAAGTATATTTATATATCATAAATATAAATATAATATCTTTGCAATTAGCATCTACTGTATCTTATGCCTGATCTAAGTCATAATACATAAATCTTCATATATAAAATTCAAACCCATCATTAATTTTGTGTTCTTTTTGGTGGTAGAGTTGCCCTTTTGCATGCATGTGCTTGCATCTGTTCGTATGTAATCACTGCACACACTGACAAGTCCTGTTCTGCTCCAAAGTAGCCTATACGATGCAGACGGAAGCCAGGCTCCATGGAGAAATGAGACTGCATGCTACCTGGAAGGAGCTGACCTCACTGACTCTGAGAGCAGGAAGATGAAACCTCTGACTGTCTTCCAGGTTCAGGATCCCCCATTGTCATTCCACCTAGCGCCACACTCCTGGTCCCTTACTCATCCTTTCCTCTACCCAACTATCTCCTCCTCTAGAAGGAGCCCTGAAACAGAGCAACTCGCCACTTTTTTAATGTAACAAGTATTTTACAATGCTCATATTTTATTCTGGAAATAAAAATTGTAAATAATAGAATCTACTTCCCCACATAATGTTGAAGGAAAATCAGTATAATGCTGTCACTAAAAAGCCATATAATGCTGTAACTGTAAGGAATAAATAAAAGGAAGATAAATATAACAAGAATATTTCCATAAGAATGCTCAGGCACAATCGCATTAACGAAGCTGCCAAATTTTGCATCTAAATGTGGAGTCGATGTGGCTGCAATGGTGCCTGATGCAGTGTTTTCGTGGGTCTCATCAGCAACTTAGTACCCAGGCAGCCCAGGGTGTCCAGGGAAAACTTCCCTCCACATTGAGTTGAAGGGGTGGGGTAACGCAGGCCACAACGGCCTTGGGTACAACTAGCGTCATATTCAGAGTGATCGTCCTCCCTGGCTCTCACCTTCTTCAGCTCCCACAGGGCCTTAGCCCTCAGGAACATCTCTTTCACTTTCGGGGGCATTAGCAGCCCTCGCAGGTCCTCTCCCAATGCCTGTCTAGGCCCTGGAAGGCAGTGTCGCAGAGGGGCCTCCAGATGCTCTGTACCTGCCCGTGGGACCTCGGGCTTCCCCGGAACCCCAGGGGAAGGAGGCCGGGGGAGTGTTCCTTCCCTGGCTGCATCGCCTGGGGGCACTCAGCACCCAAGCTGCCTGGTATGGTGCCTCCAAGCCCCTCGAGTCAGTGGCTTCTTCAGCTTCTGCCTGCCTGTCCATTCTCCCTGAGGCTCAGACCTGGGGAACCAGTCAGAGTAGCACCCCGCTTCCCCAGGCTCCAGGCACACCTTATTCTTAGCCTGCTGCACCCTAATCCTCTACCGGCCCCAATCCTCCTGCCAATCAAATCCTGGCGGGATCCCCACTGCTTCATCAGCCAGGCCTAAACAGAACAGAGTCCCTTCTTGCTCTGAGCACCCTGCACCACAGGTGAGAAGGACAAGTTCTCCTCCAGATAGCTCTTTATTGCTTTGAGACTGCCCTGGGATAATGACAAAGATTCTTCACTTGACCAACTTTAGTTAGGCTCCTGAAACTTTTCCGAGGCCCACCGGTGCACTTCCTTGTAAAATCCAGTTTTCGCAAGAACCCTGCTAAGTCAGTTTCACCAGAACCCTTACCCTTGATATCTGATCACTCTCCATATTTGATCAGATTCTTCATCAGATGTCTGATCTCCCCGCCTGCCTTCAGCAAGGATCCTGTTATTCAGCTTGGCGAGAAACTCCTGATGTTTCCTCTTAGTAATTTTCCATCTCCGGACCCCCATCCTGCTTCTTGGCTATAAAGGCCCACTCGCCAATGTTGTATTCAGAATTGAGCCCAATTCTCCACTGAGGTCTCTTTACCCCTATTGCAATATGTAAAATATGTGGAAATTCTCCAGTTTCAGGGAGGTGGTATCTCCAGGCACCAGCCCCAGGAGAAGCACAACATTCCAAGATGCAGATGATAAAACTGTCTGCTAGGCCCTGTTTGATCTGAGAGTCTCCGGGATACATTTATCTTTGTACAAAACGTTAACAGCTAACTTCTGCTTCTTGTAATCTGCTTATTCAAGGATGTAGTGGGAGGCTTTATAAGCTGCCTCCTCTGGAAGCTCGGGGCTGATCTCCTCTAACCGTGCGTGGTAGAGTCAGTTGCCGGGCGGCTGATAAAGGCTCATAATTCATCTCAATTGGCTCCGTGAGTCTTAGAATCGTTCGCGCCATAACAATAGTCCTGAATAAAATCTGTTTTTATGGCTTTAACTACCATCCAGCTCTGGTTTTTCTTCGACAATAATTCCACCCCTGTTGTCCCTCCCATCACGCTTCCATCTCTCACCACATACCACGGCCCTTGCAAAACAACGACAGCCTAAGACCACGGGCACTCAGAACACCAGCATCAACCCCAACACAACGCAGTGGTGTACGCAACACACTGTGTGTTTTGTTTCTTCCTAATTGTTGTAGCCTGACAATGACAATTACAATAGGGTGCCTGCTGATTACGAAGCACTTTCTCAGTGAGTAGCACATGTTGAAAGCGAAGGAGATGACTTAGAAATCCCAGCAAGATCATGAGCAAATTATTTACCTTGTCTGAGACTGTTCCCTCATTTGTAAAATGGGAGAATCATGCCCCTCAACTTGGTTCTTGACATTTTAATGAAATAGCGTGCGGAAGGCAGGAAGTGCTGCACAAACGTTACTGGTTCCAAGAGCCAAGTTGCTGCGACTCCAGATCCAAATCGGTTAGCTACCCAATCAACAGCTTCTGACTGGAACAATTTTTTGAAAGTTATATTTTCTGGAGGTACCATTTTTACTGGGAAAAACTAATGACACTGTTCAAGAAAAAATTGAGCAGTTGAATTGCCTATAGTTCTACCACATTGACACAAGTTTTTAGTTTGTATGCTTCACCTTCAACAAAAAATATAGATATCTATATTTTAGAGTGTTTTAACCATACTTAGGAAGTTTTTTCAAGATTGTATGGTTCCAAGGAACAAAAGAATCTCCAGGCACCAGAAAAACCTCGAGGCCTGAGCTGAAGGAAAAAGTCTGATTTTCAGATTTCTCCACAAAGGAGGAGGTCATGGGATTGTGAGAGAAAGAGCAAATGAGAGCGGCTGGACTTGGGCTGAAAGCGGCTGAACTTGGGCACAGCTCTGAGCATAGCACCCTCCTTCCTGCATGGAGTCTGAGATGCTGGGAAAGGGGAGTTGGTGCTGGGCCTGGCTCTGGCAAGAGCTGAAGAGCTGGGGGTATCTTTTGGTGCATCCCCAGCTGGAGGACTGCTGGGGAGCCCTAGAGCTGAAGGAGGGGCTGTGGAGCCTGCCCTGCCCCCAACCACCTGGGAAAAGGAAGCAGAAAAAGGAGAACCCGTTACAGTCACTACACTTCCTTCTCTTCAAGCTCTTGGGACATCACTGACCAGCAGCTGCATGGAGGACGACCGCGGCAAAGGAAGGGCTTTGGGCCACTGTCTGATAACACCGAGGTAACTTTAATTTTCACTCTTCTACCCTGGCATGAGGAATGAACTGTGGCTGTCTTATTTTTCTCCGGGGGCAGCTGAAGTATACTCCTTCACCTGTCCCAGCCAAGGTTTCCCCTGACTAAATTGGGAACTGGTCTTAGACTTAAAATTTGGAATTTTCAAAAACTGGGAGTAGTGTTCTAGAGATGATTGACCTTGGTAAGACAACGGAGGACACCACTTTGCCCTGACTGGTAAGTTTGTCCTCGGCCAACAGTATTTATAAATAGCTACTGTTTACAGGACACGGTGCTGGTCGTGTTAGGCATTCCAAAGGCAGAAGTTACTGTGAGCTGCCTGTCATCTTCACTCAGCTCACTGAGCCCAAGATAGCTTCCACTCAGGGTTTAGGCTTACCGAAGGAAAACAGGCTAGAAGCCACAGACTGGTGAGAATTGAAGACATGTTTCAGTCAGTTCTGCTGAGCTAGGTTTGTCTAACCGGAACTTTGTTTTGCCTCCTTGCTTTAACTACCAAGGAATGTGAGCCCACCTTCCACATCTTTCAGCGGGCCCTTTCCTCGTCTCTGAAGCAGGCTTCCCAGAAATAGGTCAGCTGATGGTGACTCACACACCCTTACTTCCTGGCCTTTCGGAATTCGGGCCTGCGTATGAAACCTGGCATTGTAAAGACACTTGGTACCTTTGGAGTTGAAGCTCTTCTTCCCTATGCCTGCATGGCTCTGCGTGCTCTTTCGAAAAGGAACGGCTGATGTGTGCACCTGGCCTTTCTCCTCGCAAAGTTAGCAGTGGCCACCATGGGTTCTGTGAATTCCCGAAGTCACAAGGGAGAAGCCCATGTGGTGATGATGGGCCTTGACTTGGCTGGCAAGACCACGCTCCTGTACAAACTGAAGGGCTACCAGCTGGTGGAGACCCTGCCCACAGTTGGCTTCAATGTGGAACCTCTCGAAGCGCCAGGGCATGTGTCCCTGACTCTCTGGGATGTCGGGGGTCAGACTCAGCTCAGGGCCAGCTGGAAGGACTACCTGGAAGGCACGGACATCCTCGTGTATGTGCTGGATAGCACAGACAAAGCTCGCTTGCCCGAGGCAGTGGCTGAGCTCACGGAAGTCCTGGACAACCCCAGCATGGCCAGCGTCCCTTTCTTGGTGCTGGCCAACAAGCAGGAAGCGCCTGATGCTCTGCCGCTGCTTGAGATCAGAGACAGGCTGGGCCTGGAGAGGTTCCCGGACCGCCGCTGGGAGCTCCGGGCCTGCAGCGCCCGCACCGGCGCCGGGCTGCCCGAGGCCTTGCAGAGCCTAAGGGGCCTCCTGAGATCCCGACGGCACTGTGTCTCCAGGTGAGCGCAGTGGGGCAGCGAGCGCGGAAAGCAAGAGGGCTCCACGCGGACAGAGCGGCTTATCTTTGCTCCTGTGAACTGGAAGAACCATTTGTTCCTTGAGAATCTTAAGCTCGATTTATCAAAGGAGAAATCCTTCTGTGCTTGGATAGAATGTTTTCTTCTTGGGACTTATCGTCACTGGTATTTATGTTGAAAATCAATTATTGTGTGAATAACGATACTTGAAGGAAAAAAAGCACCTCAACAAACTTCAACTCATTACCAAGTACGAACTGAGCAATTGTAATAATAGGGCAGCAAGTAATTGTAATAATAGAGCATAATAATTAAGGCCTAGGTTTGCAGAGGGAAAGAGGTTTCAAAATCAAATCAGAATATCATCTGGACATGGTCACGGTCTTATGAGTGACTTTTCCTGACAGTCCCTGCGTATGTGCCACCATCACTCCGAAAGCAAGTGGTCAACGAGCAGAATTGAGCAGGCGAGTCTGTTCCCAGGGAATCTTGGGTTTAGAAGGTCGCAGGGTGCTCGGCCTTGGGCGAAGAGCCAGGAGTTCCGGCCTTCCCAAACTCGTCCTCTCTTCTCTGACCCTGATTGACCTTTCTCTGCCCTTTTGTCATCCTGCGTTGGTCTTTTTCTAAACCCTTTCTATTTTTCCTTCTTGTACACATATCTTTCCATAAAGATCAGATTAATCACTGATTTCATTCATTTATTCATTCACTTAATCAAAAAATATCTAGAGCATTGAATTTGTGGCAAAAGCTCTGAACTTTTAGCTATGGACCAGGCCCTCTAATCGGGAGGTATGGATTTTGACAGCAATAAATCTCCCGCATTATCACTCGTAAATACTTCCTATAATCTGAGTGTTTTAATGGCATACAACTGCTATTCAGCACCAGCCCTCATGTCAAACAGCTCTAAATGTTGGCTGTTGCTTCCTATCCTGGACTAACGTCAACCTCCTTTAAGCTCCTGACAGTAGTTCTGCTCTCTCTGGAGTGACAGAATATAAACTGGCCCTCAGTCTCCCTCCAACATCTGGTACCTGCTAGGTCCCTCTATCAAAGTCTTCCCGTCCAGCATCAAGTTAGGCTTGCCTAGTTCTCTTCACTACTTGTCAGTTGATGTGTTTCAAGACTTCCTGTGTGTATTAGACACAGGAAAGTGCGATGATGCAGACAAATGAGACAAGGCTGTGGCCTCATGGAGCTCTGGTTGGGGGAGCAGTGGGACCTAGCTCGCATAAAAGTATAAAGATAGAAGCTTAATTCAGCAACTGTTTCTTGAGCACTTACTGAAGCCAGGTTCTATGTTCAGTGTTTTATGTATAGTATCTCTAATTCTTCCAACTCAGCAAAGTAGGTATCATTCCCATCTTATATAATTAGAAACGGAGGCTTGAAGAGGTTATGACTTGCTTGAGGCACAGAGCGATTTAGTGGCATATCTGGCATTTGAAACCAGAGGAGTCTAGCCCTAATGATGTCTTCATTGTTTCACGACATCATGCTTCTAGAAGGTTTAAGATTCACCTTCAGTCAGAAGGAGACTTCTTGGAAGCCTGAGGGAGGGTGTCAGAAGGATAAGTAAGCCAGAGTGGCAGAAATAGCAGGTTGGGGTGAGGGTAACCTGTTATAAAAGGAAACGAAACTGGAAAAAAAGTTAAGGTCTATGATGGGGAAGGCTTGGACTTTTCTGATCAGGAATTTGGCTTGGGAAAGTGAAATCATGGGACTTGGTATTTAGGAGGATAACTTAGTGGAAGTGAGGTGTGGAGTGGATTAAAGAGAAGGAGGGCCACTGGGGACAAGAAGGCGGAGAGACCAGCTAAATGCCCACTGCAGTAACGGAGGAGAGGAAGGGAGATGAGACAATTGAGAACCATTTTTAAGGGGAAAAGCTGAGACAGGAATCTGAAGACAGATCAAGATTTTGGGGTCTACATGACAGGAAGGACTGAAATGAACTAAGAAGGTGGAGACAGGAGGAACAGGCTGGGACAGAGACCAGACTGCTGGGTTCTGCTTTTGAAATGCTGGGTATAAAAGTGTTTATAGCTTCTTTCAAATTATTCCATTATCTGCAATTCTTGAGATATCAAGGACCCTGCTGCATACACCTGCTAGTTCTCAGTCACGGAGACCCATTTCTTCACACGATTTGTCACTTTTTATTGTGAGCTCACCTTCAGTAGGATCGGTTTTTTCTGTGTCACTCCCATGTGCTCTCGGGAACAGGGTTTCTATACAGAGCGGCTTCACATTAGTATCTACTAGGATCCTAGAGGTTTCAATTGTTTTAGACCAAATATTATGTTAATTTCTCTGCTTGGGGCTCATGGGCCTCACAGGTAGTATAAATCTGGACTCTGCCCCAGTCAGGGCACAGGCCTTTAAGGCTTTGATGCTCTTGCTTTTCTGCTGAGCTCAGGTCAAAAGTTTCTCTCCTCCAAGCAAGCCTACGGGCACATCTCCCATTCCCATACAGGTGTTATTACCCCAGCCTAGTCCCTAGAGCCTAAATCGGGCTCCTCTAAGATCCCCATGGACCCCAGGCTTCCTAGCTCACACCCAACTGCTTTGGCTGTTGTTCCTCTCTTCATTGCCACCACTTGAAGATTTCTCTTTCTTTTGTGCAAGGACAGCATATATTAAAACAAATATTTATGATGATGATGATAATGATGATTTTGGTTACAGTTTACCCAACATTTTTATGACTCTGTAATGGGAAAGGGTCTCCATCTTCCATGTTGCTGAATGTCCTGGTTGTTTTGATATGTGGCAGGGAGCCTTCCTGAGGTGCTGGCAGGAGGGTGCTATGATGAGACCTATACTTAGGAAGATAATCTGGGCAGCTGTGTTTGGGTGGAGACAGGATCCCAAAGGCGGGAGACAGGCTAGAGGATGACCGGGATGTCTTTTGACTGATGAACATACTCTTGGCACCACTGGTCTGAACGGACACTTTATCACCATCCTGCTATGGGGATTCTTCCTCCTTCTCCTGACAATCACCTTTTCCAGATGGGCTGGTCTCCTTTCTGTCACCAGGATGTAGTAGGCTCTTGCCCAGCTCCAAATGTGTGCTTCTCGCTAGACGAGGCAGAGTGGACAAGAGGGCCAGCAGGTAGCTCTGAGTACGTGCCAGCAGTCCCAGATCCTTGAAGGCAGATGCGCTTAGTCTTAATAATTACCAGAAAGTCTCCTTTCATCAATCATCCCCCTCAGATAGGACTTGGGAAGGACAACAAAGCAAAATATAAGAACCACGCCCAGTTAGTACTGACAACCACTGTTTGCTGGTCTATCTCCTGCTGGGAGGGAACAAATGTCAAATCAGGCAGATAGAATTACCCGCGGTAAGTTCTAGGGTGTGAACTCTACAGTCTCTGGGTGGAAGGTGGGGTCTGAGAGCCTCAGAGTCCAAGGGCAGCTTTGCCGACCTCGCTGCCTTCCGCGATGTTTGCCTGAAGTGAGCACGGGAATCCCACAGGATGCCAAGCCCTGCGGCACCCTCCTGGGATTTCTGCTGCCCCCTGCACATGTGCTCTGTGCCTTCCAGCTTCCATGTCAGCTGAAGGTCCTCGTACCTGTAGTACTAACCCCAACAATGTCAGCATTCCTCGACTATCACGCAAATTTATGGAAGACACCCCGGCTGTTCCTTGGGCTTAGAACGTTTTCCTGAGGGTCTACTATTTAAGGAACCTCAGATCCCATCTCTGCAGGAGGCTTCCCTGCCCACTCCAGCTATGTTCATCCTCCCTCCGAAATCCCGTGGTGCTGACTGTACCTGAACTGGGACGCTCCCACACGTTGGTGTGTGGTTTCCCCAAATACAGTGTAAATTCCAAAAGATGAGGGGCCATCCTTGCATCCGTTAGGCCCTCCTAGGAAAATACGAGATACTGAGAATTGCTCATTAAATACATGGGCGGATAATGAATAACTGAAAGCTATTGAACTGGTGTTTTGGCGGAGAGTCCCCAGGTCCTCTGAACTGTCTAGAATAAAATCCAAAAAACAAAAAAATAAAAAACGAGAATACCAAGAGGCTTACTGGCTCGAAAGTCAAAATGGCACTTCAGGAATCCTCTGTAAAAACAACAAAAAGTCATACGTACTCTTTCTAGATCATGTCATGTTCAGAACTACCTTTCAGTCTATGTGGGAGAAGGACTGCTGAATGGGGTCCTTTCACAGGGGCTGGCACAGGTGGGTGGGGTATGGTGTGGAGCCCTTGGAAAAGTTGAACCCCCTGAGGTGGCCAGTGATAGCAGGCACAGAGCCCAGAGCCAACGCCTGGGACAAGGGCAAAGACACTCTACTGCACCAGGCAGAGGCCTGGCTTTGCCCACTCTGGGGCTCCTGTCCTCATTTCTGTTTCCACCTTGACACTGATGGTTCTGGAGAGAGGATGGGGCTTCATCCTTTTTCAGAACCTTCTCTGAAGACCACCAGAGAGCTAGCCTTGCTCTCCATGGAACAAGAGTGGCCGGCCCCTACGACTGGGAATTCCATTCCCATTCCTGATGCCAACGAAAGGGTAGGGCAGCCCTCAACGACAGCTTTGGCCCTTGCCTCCCCACTAAAGCAGGCCGGAGCTCTCCAGGGACATGAAAGTGGGAGGCAGGGGGCAGATGGAGTGGCTTCCATCCCGCTCTTCTGCTCAGAAATAGACATGTCTGAATACACATATGTATGTATACATGTATATGCATTACAGAGATACAACACAAGGAAGCTAAGGAAAAAACAAATTTCATGCTTTCTGTTTTATTTAGTTTTGTTTTTTAAATGGTGTTCTTTTCACCCCAGGGGTATCTAGTTTTCTTTTTATTTATTTTTTCCTGCAAACGCTGTGTGCAGTAAGAATTGTTCTACTTTGGAGAGCTGAATACCCTTTTGACTATGAGGTTGGGGTTCTGCCTTTCTGACTCACTGGTTTTGAAGATTTTTCTCCTTCCCCTCTCGGTTGGAATCAATCCTTTGGTGAAAGTAGGAACCACAGGAGTTGAGTTTTTGGCTTGGTCCTACTGAGTGTTGGTTTTCAGTTACGATCCTTGCAGTTCCACACACTCGCCTCCCACTGCTGGGGCTGGGGGTTGTTGTGTCCTCGAAAGTGGGCCAGGCCCCATCCTCAGCACGTGAGTGAGCTGGCACCTTGCTTTTCCTTCTTGTCCCCGAGCTCCCTATCCCCAACCTCGGGCAGGCACTTTCCTCAGAACCAACATGACTCACAAGGCTAGGGTGACACTCCCTCCAAGAAGCCCCAGCCCCTGCTTTCCTACAAGTTTTTAGAAGTTGGACAGGAATGACAAGATTATTCTGGTCTGTGTAACTTGTCCCAGAGCCTAGATCAAGATGGGAGAGTTACCGAGTGAGCAGGAGGTGGAGATGCCAACCTTTGCTGCCACCTCTTGGGCCTGTGAGCACAGATACAGATTAAAAATAAGAGGCTTAATTCTTCCTGTTGAAATAAGGGAAGAGATTTCTCGCCACTCCCTTTTCTTAAAGCATTTACTTTGGAAAATGCGTAAAATTTCTTTCCTCTGTCTCTTTAGAAATGAATACAAATCTTTTTAAAAGCTGCCTAAGCCCTTTGCCAGCTTTAGGACTCAGAAATGCCTCTCAAGGACTTGGGAACCAACCCTTTGAAATGTAATCATCAAGGAAGATAGTGCCCCTGCCTCCCAGGCTCTGCAGGAGAGAGGGAGCCTAACTTGACAACCTATCTCTTGTCATAAAGATATGAGAAGTTTCTATTTCTTTAGGTTAAAGCCAATTAACTAACAGATGGAGACCCCGATTACCAGGTGAGTTTAGGATGAACTTTGTGTGACAAATGGTGCTGTCAAATCCTCTGACTTGAGGACTCGCTATTGTTTATTTTGAGGACGTAGGTAACAGAGTTGCCTGGCTGCAGACACGGGTGAGGCTCTTTTCTGTCTTTGCAATCTCAGTAGATTGCCTGCGATGCGCGTCACATTCTGGTTTAACGTTTATTCAATAATAAAGCTGTTTTCTTTCTCTACTACCTTTGTAGTGAGATTTTCCGGGCAAGCGGGAAATTTGTTTTTAATTCTATTTCCCCAGGGTTGGCTCTGTAAGCTTTGAGTTGCACACATGATTAGTAAAATCATGTCATGAACCCTGAATGCATCCTAGGTGGTTCCCTGAAGGCACCTAATTAGGAATGATGAATTTCTGTCTGGCCTGCAGCACTCCGTCCCTCAGGGCTATGGGAACCTGTGATTGCCTCTGAATTTACTGAGATAAGTTTCTTGGTGCAGTAAAGAGTGACCCCTGCATTCCCTTCCCACATGTAAAAGCAACAGCTCAGGAAAAACTAAACAATTTTAGACAGGAAAGAAGTCTTTTATTTTTACCTCATTGTCTTGATTTCCACTTCTCTGACACAGTCACCTACAAGGAAATTTGGTGATGTGGCTACAGATTATAACTATTTAAACATTCTCCATGAGGAACGGCATTGTTCCTAAAACCTGAGTATTGGTCCCCCCACTGCAGCCTGGGACATGTGGATATGTCTGCGGCCTACTTCAAGCATGAAATTGCAAACCTAAATAAATTAATTCTCATAAAAGCACTTCGATTCTTCAAATAAAAGAAGGCGTCGTGATTATAAATTATCCCTGGATTATGAACATGACACCATATCATTTTGCAATTTTTATTTTACCTTTTCTTTGAATTCCACAAACTTCAATTTCATATGGCATTAAGTTTTGGCTTAACCAGGAGAGAGAATATAAAGGATACAAAGAAATGTAAGATTTTCAGGGTTATGAAAATTCTTCCATGAGAGAATTGCTACCAAGATGGAGATGCAACCCACCCTTTGCTCAGGTTGGTGCTGTCTAAATGCAGTTGAGTGTACTGGCTTGGAGTCCGGCCTTGAAGTCAGGCAAAACTGACTAGAACACCAGCTCTACTCTTTACCAACTCTGTGACCAGGGGCAAATTATTTAACCAAACTAAGCCCCAGCTGCCTCATCTGCAGAATGAGAACGATAATAGGAAGTACCTCATGAAGTTCTCATAAGCATCAGTGAGAAATTTTCCTCATCCAGTTTGTATCTTTTGAGTACCTACTATGTACTGAGCTATGTGCAACAGCTGCAAAAACGAAGGAGATGCAAACACAATCCCTGCCCTTGAACTTACGGTCTAGTTTTAAGAAAGGACAGCTATCAATATTAAGTTATGCTAAAGCATGTTAGAAATGCAAATGAAGCAAAGAGTTCTGGGGGCCCATGCTTTTCTGGCAGATCCCTTTCCCACCATCAGAACTCTCCAGACCCAGATCTGTTTGGGCGGCATGGCTGGTGAGAGAGAGGGCGGAGAGGCCGGGAGTCCAGGGCTCAAGACGGCTCTTATGAAATCTCAAACTCTGGACATTTACCCTCCAGCCTCTTCCCTATTACAATCATTATCTCTATTCCAGTTTTCTCCTCT
>NW_011888948.1:770889-771471 GCF_000151845.1 Pteropus vampyrus
TGGGATTTCTGCTGCCCCCTGCACATGTGCTCTGTGCCTTCCAGCTTCCATGTCAGCTGAAGGTCCTCGTACCTGTAGTACTAACCCCAACAATGTCAGCATTCCTCGACTATCACGCAAATTTATGGAAGACACCCCGGCTGTTCCTTGGGCTTAGAACGTTTTCCTGAGGGTCTACTATTTAAGGAACCTCAGATCCCATCTCTGCAGGAGGCTTCCCTGCCCACTCCAGCTATGTTCATCCTCCCTCCGAAATCCCGTGGTGCTGACTGTACCTGAACTGGGACGCTCCCACACGTTGGTGTGTGGTTTCCCCAAATACAGTGTAAATTCCAAAAGATGAGGGGCCATCCTTGCATCCGTTAGGCCCTCCTAGGAAAATACGAGATACTGAGAATTGCTCATTAAATACATGGGCGGATAATGAATAACTGAAAGCTATTGAACTGGTGTTTTGGCGGAGAGTCCCCAGGTCCTCTGAACTGTCTAGAATAAAATCCAAAAAACAAAAAAATAAAAAACGAGAATACCAAGAGGCTTACTGGCTCGAAAGTCAAAATGGCACTTCAGGAATCCTCTGTA
>NW_011888948.1:774701-777139 GCF_000151845.1 Pteropus vampyrus
TCAAAAGACTGAAAATGGAATCCCACACTCAATTCCACTCCTCTCCGAAATTCTGCAATTCCAGGTGTATCCCTTGGACCTTAATTTTTAAAATAAAATGTCCCTAGAAGAAAGGCAGCAGGGAGAGTTATGTGCACTTTAAAGCGAATGAATTTTCAGGATAGTTTTTGTTAAGGAGGCAAAGCTGAAAGTTGAGAACAGCTAAAAGAAATATGGGGGTGCTGCCAAGAGGGAAAGGGTTGGAACTTCGCAACTTTGCTCAAGGCGACATGGAATGTGGGCCACATCTCTCTCGTTGCCCACACGGCAAGGACCTGCCGTGTGCAGAAAGGAGGCCCAGGAGGGAAGATCTGGGTGTGTGGCACTTGAGTAGGGAATTTTAACAATCTGGCCCCTCCTTCCTCTCACCCTCCCATTGCAGCTCAGTGTCTCCATCAGAGGTCGGCCCCCCAGGGCACAGAGCGCTAGACAAGTTGGAAGAATGGATCAGGGCCAGGTGGGGAATGGCAGATAGAAAATGAGCATCCAGAGGTCTTTGTTACTACTGTTCAGTAGAGAGTGCTGACTTCCAAGGGACAACCAGCCGGAAGGTAGCTTCAGTCTTTGATTGGAAAAGCCACTTTTCCCTCAATTGCATCTTATTCTTCGAGTGGGGTTTGCCCTAGTGTGGAGTGACAACATCATGACCCACCCAGGCAGAACTGAGGATCGCAAACTTCCATCGGCCTGGTCTTACCTGGGGAGGGAATTCATTCTGTTAAAACAGCATTCCAAACTCTTCAAGCAAGTCGCTGGCAAAGGCACCCCCCCTTCGACCACTGTGAAGAGAGGTTCAAGTTCTCCGGGGTGATCAGATAGATGATCCCCCTGAATCAAGAGCTCTGGGCAGCGCGCCAGAAGCCTGCTGGTTGTTTTGGTCTGACATAGCCATGGGTCACAAGGTTCTTACACAAGCTTCTGGATGGCCCTGCCATCAGCCCTTTCTGCCCCTCAGCCAGTGATGATGACTCAGAGTATTTCAGAATGGAGCTCAAGAAACAATGGACCAGCAGGTTTATCCTGAGGCAATTTTAAGGCATTTTCTAGATATCAATTAGCAGCTGATTTCAGACCTGACTGAGACACTGGACACCACTGCCAGGATCTGCCTGCGGTGCCGCAGTGAGTTCAGGCCAGAGTGTGAGTACCTGAAGAGAGTCGTCAGGAGGAACAAGGAAAGAACGTCACTGAGACTTGTGGCTTCATGTTGTGTAATGCACACATACATGTAACTCTACAATCTCACTAGAGGGACAGTAAAGGATTAAAAAAAAAAAAAGGCCAAACACCACAAGGACAAAGGAAGCAGAAGAGAAAGTAACAGGCCTGGGTGTATTAATTCACAGAGCCCCCGACAATGCTAGAGTTTGTACCCTGATTTTGGAGATGAAGCACAGAGAAGTTAAATAACTTATCCCAGGTCACACAGCCAAGTTTGAATGTCTGCAGAGGTATAGCCGAGAGAACATGCACTGTACAGCCTCACAGTGATAAGTAAGCCCTTCTGCACCGATCCCAGGAGATTGCAGGACTTGGAATATCAAGGAGCTCCAAAGTGGGGCTGAAAACCGAATTGATTAAAAGTCTGTATGAAGATATAATCCTTCAGAGGCCTTTGCTATTTTACTCAGGCCAAGCAACTGCCTTTCTGCATCCTGGAAGAATACTGTCAGTTTATTCTCTGAAGGCATTGCCCAGTTGAGGATGGGGTGAGGCATCTATGAAAACAGGAGAATTCAGTTAAAGTCTGTGAACTGACTGGAGAGGCTGCTCCGACCCCTTCCCCAGTCAGCTCCCGTGCACGGGCAGTGAGGCATAATACCTCAGGCAGGGACTGGGAGTACCTCTCTAGGGATTCTGACCAGCTGGAGAGAAGACATATGACATTGACATTTGAAAATGTCTCCCAATGAAACAGTTGGCTCATCATTTGATGAGCCTTGCCTATATACTCACACAAGTTTCTAACAGATTTTTGGTATCTTCCTCTTTTCTACTTATTATTATGGGAAAATGTAAACCTACAGAGAAATTGAAAAAAAAATTGTACAATGAACACCCATATATCAACCTCTTAAGTTCTACAATTGTTAATATCTTACAATATTTGTTTTATCTTTATATATGTGTGTGTACATATATTATTTTCTTGAATTATTTGAAAACGACTTACAGAGATTGATATTTCAGTCACACACATTTCAGTATCTCAAGCCTAAGAATAAGGAACCTTATCCTACATAACGCAAATCCATTATCCCACTTAAAAAGATTTAAAATAATTACCTAATATATTCTAATATCCAATCTATATTCAAATTTTCCCCACTGTCCCTAGAATGGCATTGCATTTGGTCATTATGTCTATTTTCCTTTCTAGAATAGTCCTCCTTTTGTTT
>NW_011888948.1:778340-787637 GCF_000151845.1 Pteropus vampyrus
GATGCTAAAGTTAGTAGATGAGTGTTTGAGAATAAATAGGATATTTGAATAGTCTTAAACTATGTCCACCAACATATTTATTAATTATAAAAGGAAAAATTATAACCTCACAGCAGAGAAACCTGGCATAAAATGCTTAGCCAGGTGATCAGAATGAAAACTGCCAGTAATAAATCACACCTCCACCATGTGCCCTAAGAAGGTGTACTAAGAAGGGTACATCACCTCTGTGGTATTCTTGCCAAAATTCTAGAACCTTACTCAGTCTCATCATGAGAAAACATCAGACAAATCCAAAATGAGGGACATTCAAAATAACTGATTATTCAAAACTGCCAAGATCATGAAAGACAAAGGAAGACTGAGGAGCTGTTCCAGATTCGAGGAGACTAAGAAGACTCAACAACTACACATAATGTCAATCCTAGACTGGATCCTGGAAAAATAAAATGACATTCCTGGAAAAACAGGTGAAATCTGAAGTCTGTAATTTGGTTAATAGCAATGTCCCAAAGCCAATTTCTTAGTTTTGATCATTTTACTTCGGCCATGTAAGGTGCTAGCATTAGGGGAGGCTGGGTAAAGGCATTAGATGGAACTCGGTCATGTTTTTGCAACTTTCCTGTAAGTCTAATATTATTTCAACATAAAAAGTAAAAAGAAAAAATTTCGAGGGAAAGTTATTTCCAACCTAGAATTTTATGTTCAGTGAAACAATCAATTGTGAGGATAGAATAATGACATTTTCAGAAATATGAGGACTCACACACTCTTTACTAGGGAGCTACTGGTCTTCATGCTCCCTCAAAAGAATAAACCAAGATGGAGGCACGAGATCCTGGCAACACAGAATTCAACAGCAGAGGGAAGCAAAGGAATTTTCAGAACAACCTCTATGCAAAGGCCTCCAGAGCAACCACAACAGATGGGAGCAAGAAACAAATGTTTTTTTCCTTTCATTTATTTATTTTTTTTCTTTCTGTTTTACTTTCAGAAGTTTCTCTGGACTGCTAGGTTCCCTGTAGGATCTTTGCAAAAAAATTCTGCTGACAGCAATCGGCAGAAAAACCCTTTAGCTCTTTCCTGTGTACCACAGGTGAGCATGGAAGTGTTATTGGCCCTAATTCTTTACTCCTTCCTCCATCTACACCCCTGCCATGGCTCATCACAGATGGATTGTCCTTCCTGGTAGACTTTGGGGGTGGCCACATGATTTTCTTTGGCCCATGGGATGTTAGCAGATGAGGCACAGCAGGGGTTTGAAATGCGCCTGTGCACTAGGGCTCACTCTGGTCTGTCTCTGCCATCGCCATTAGAAAACAAACTTTGGGTAGCCTGCTGTCTGAGGATTGGATGAGACACATGTAGAGCAAGGTGGTCCAGAGCCCCTCAGCCGTGGTGGCCTGAGCAGAGGTACCAGATGAGCCCAGCCCTGATCAGCCAAACCCCCAGATGACACACAGAGCTCTGAAGACAAATGCTTATTGTTGCATGTCACTGAGAAGATTTCTGTGGGTTTTTTATCCCCCTCAGCAGTAGCTGACTCATACAGGCACCGAACATTGGAAACTGTGGATCTACTGTTTTATATGACGATTTCACAGGTTTATAAAAAGGTGCTCAGGGATGGCATCCCAAGTACAAATCAGGAAAATAGCTCGAGTCTCTAATAATTTATGAGCAATTTTAACCTCAGAAGGGTGTAGTAGGTGGCAAAAAATGTCCTACGTTACTTAGCATAAGCTTTGAATTTTATATTGAAGAGAGTCCAATACAGACACGGTCACATCAAGGGAATATGCACCCCTGGGCACTGAGGGAGAGAGAGTGGTGATGATGGCTACTTCTCAGCTTTCAGCTGTGTGAGACTGCATATTAGACCCCTTAGATTCCTTGACCTCCCAGTTTCGTGTATTTCTATGAGGTATCCCTGGCTATAAAACTCTCTCCCATCTTGCGGGTGTTTAATTGATCCTAACTTAACATGATCAGATGCTACGTGAGAGCAGGTTTTAGTAAAGGGTGAAGAGCAGGCAATGAGTTCTTAGAAGCTAAAGATCTCGGAATGGATTCGATGCGGACTCCTGTATGGTATTGATCAAAGGGGAAAGCATCATGAAAGAGAGGGGAAAATGCACCTGACCTGAGCAGGACCCACTGGAACATAATCACGCCAGCCCTGTAAGAAAGCATCCCCTTCATTCCTGAAGCGTCGGCTCTGCTACGAATGGGGCTGCCAGGTGGGAGAGACTCACCAAAGCTCGAGTGTCTGAAGGTGTGGACAGGAGGGAAAGCTGGAAGGAAGGACAAATAGATTCAAGTGCTATGGTTCACAAACTTGTTTGGATTTAAGAAATAAGTGGAATAATATATTCTCAGAATGCCAGCCAGAACAGCCAGGGACTGAAGTCTTCTGAATCAGGAATAAAGCTGTGCTGGACTGAATAAAAGGCTCCTCCCAGGCCAGGGCATCCCAAGCAGACATCCAGGGGCATGGGATGAGGAACTGGAAGGGACAGAAGCAGGGAGAAACAAAGAGATCGCTGTCCCACTGTCCAATGGGCTTCCAGCCTCCGGGTGGGCTGCACCCTCAGGGTGTTGATCTGGGTAGGGACAGAGAAGGTGGTTCTGGCAGATATGAAAGCACAGAGGAATCCTCTCTCCCCTGTTGCCCTGAAATGGCTCAGGAACTAGGCAAACTGGAACGTGGCAGAAGCCAGGGCTGAGTGAGATTAGGGCTGGGTAGATGGGCCAGACAGGGCTGGCTCATCACGGGATGAGCTCAGGTTCACTTTCAGGAGGGATCAGTGTTCAAGAAGATGCCATCTGGGGTGGAATGCAGCCACGAGTCAAGGTAGCTGACAGCATGGTTTGGGCCAGTGCTTCCTAAAGTGGGATCTGTGAAATACTGGTTCTAAAGAATGTAAAGAGCTGTTGACCTGAAAAAAAGGTTCTAAGACCAACAAGTTTGGGAAATGCAAGGTTTAATAAAATTAAACAGGTTTCTCCACTTCAGGACATCTCAGAGCCCTTAACATGATGATGGAAACAGCTAATCTCTAAGACATGGCAGGCGGGGACATAGTATAGTGTTTGATCATGCCATGACCTTTCTACCTAGAACATAACATCAAACTAGTGAACTAGTGAACTACTGACAACACTTTCCAGAGCAGGAAGTGGGAGTCAGTTGGGGGACAGCATCAACAGGAAAAGGATCTGGTTCCTTGTATGTTGACACATCACCACCACTGCCAAGCCCTTCTTCACTGGCTGGGTCTATTTAGAGTTTCAGAGCCAACAGACAAATGAACTGAGGTTTGAGACAGACTCTGCCCTGTGGGAAACTGAAGTGCTAACTAAACAAAGAAATGCATGCCGAGGTTTCGATTATAAGGTACCTAGCACCCATCAAGGAGGCTGGGGCCGAGCGGACCCACAGATTCATGGTGTGTTCACAGCCAACACAAAACCAAGATCAAACCTTTCCACTAGATGGAGAACTCGAGGTGCATAGTGGCGTGCCTTACCAGGGTGGGCTCCGGAGAGAACAGGGGCAGCCCAGGACAAGCCCAGGACAAGCCCAGCGAGTCCAGCCCAGTTGGCTGGGTGAAATGTAGGAGTTGACGATTTAAAACCATAGCCGCCTTCAACTCCCTCATGGTGGGAAGCTCGGTCACTTCACTTTCCCAATTTCTCCAGGTCGCTTGTGGTGCTGACACTGTTCCATCCAGGTGCTAACAAAAATTCTTCTTTCCTGAAGCACAAGCGGAACGTTTCCTTAGAAAGGAAACAAAAGGATGAAGGATGCCAAGGACAAGGACTCTCAAAAACATTGATGACACGAAATAACCGCAGTGTGAAAGTAACTCAAATCTGGTGTCAGACGGCTGCCTGACAAAGCTTCTGGGCACACAGGCTTTTTAATTTTTACCTTTTTCTGTCGCCGATGTGCCTGCCCAGAAGCCCTAGGTTTCATCCAGTTGTGCTCTAGGCCTGAGCACCTGGCATGTTTAATAGCTGGTCCTGTGATTGTCTCTTACCAGAAGGCAGTAGCATGTTGTACATTCAGGACCTGGACCAGGGACCCACTCCAAGTTAAATAAATGTGTGAGCTTTTATCTGGACCAGGTAAGAACAGCTTGGGTGCTGAACGTGTGCTCATCCTCACACGCGGATGTGCTGAGGACCACGATTCCATCTCTGCACAAGGAGCCTGACGACTTAGAGGTCTTGCCCCGAATGCCACCGCTCAGGAGTGGCAGAAGTGCGTTCTAGGCCAGCACTGCTTGGTGGCAAAGCGGAGACAGCCCAGCTTCAGGTTCTGTCACATGCGTCCCCTGTGGCATCAGGCAGTTCCTCGCCTTTCTTCGTGGAAGGAAGATGATAACCACTGTCCACAGACTCATAGGGTCATTGTGAGGGCCAGATAACACAACGAACTGAAAAGTGCTTTGAAGTGGAATGACTACATGCAGGATGTTGATACCATCCAGTCCTTTCCTTGGTTATAAAACAACTTGCCATCCCAAAGGTCTCACTTTCTCTTGCTGGTGCTTACAAACTGACTAAGGAAAAGGAAGAAGGCAGATGGACACAAGAAGATGTACATGGTGTTTAAGGTGGGGATCCCTGTACCAGGACCAGAAAGCCCACGGTAGGTTAGGAAAGAGATTTCACAATTAAGAGACTTTGAACTTGAACCTCGGAAAAGTTGACTCCCACAGACCTTCAGCCCCCCTACCTCCACCCAACCCTTCTCCTAAAGGCTCCAGACACTAAAAATACCCTGGCCACCTGCTGCCCAGAACGGCAGTAAATCACTAGCCATTGAGCACCAGGCCGGGCCTGACCTAACACGGTTGATGGCAGCTGACAAGGGTCTGACAGGGTAAGTTCATTTCCTTCCACCCTAGGAAGCAGGGGCAGCACTGAAGGTGCTAACAGGGTGTGGGGTGTTTGGAGCGGAAGGTGTCACGGGAGGGAAGGAGGCTTCCTGGGGAAGGGCAGTGCCTCCTGTGGTGACAGGCAACCGCTTTATTATATAGAGTATGATCATCTCATCAGAATCCAAGGACAGCCACTCAACTGCTGTCCTATCACCCCAGGGCCACCAGATGTCACTGTTACAGAGAGCACGAATATTTGTGATCAGATCCTGGGACGGTCATGGAGATTGTTCAACCTGTGCAGGCTCAGGGCGCACCTGGAAGATGTTTCCTGCTTCCAGTTCTTACTAATTAGATCGATCAGCCCCAGGTACTGAAATCAGTCCGATTCACAAAATGGAACCAAGAAATGCCCCAAATCTGTTCCCTTTACTCTCAACGCAATGCTGTGAATCAGAAATGAGGAACTGAAGCAGAATGTGTAATTTCTTTTTCACTAAAGGCACCAACAAACACATTTGTTGGGGACAAGAAGTAGTGTGTTGTGCTGTAGTGTTGCTCAAATTTGAAAAAGTGGGGACCCCTGAGAGCATGTCCTCCACTTCGTCACTCCACCCCTTAGAAACATCACTGCGTTATAAGTGAACTATTGTCACCTGACCACTGGGTCCAACCTGCGAAAATACTAACAGGACAACACAAAGCACAAAGTCAAACAATGAAGTTGAGAGGTTACTCAAGTATAATAAAGAAGGACTTTAACTCCCCTTCCTTTTTCTCTCTCTCCCTTGCCCTAAACTAACCATCCATGAAGTAGCAGTTCTGCGTGTACTCACAAACTGGCTGTGGATCGCATTACGGAACATAAAGACCTAGATGACCAGAAAAGTGCTTAGGTTAAATTCTTTTGGTCATTAAAAAAATCCACAAAACTGAATAATTTTCTTAATGCGTAGGCTCCTGGGAACACGTCTTAACACCGTTGGAATAGATAGAGCGCTTTTTTTGGTCACTGAAGAGCTGTGTGGCCTCTGGCAGGTGATCAAATCCCTCTGGGCTTTAGGCTCCTTGTGTATAAAGCGGGCCTCTCCAAGACCCCTTTAAGCAGATAAGATCCCAGGGTTCGAAGTGTGGCCCTGAGAGACTCCTCTAAGTAGGGAAGGTGGGCGCCAAAAATGACAATACAAAAACCATATAAGGTCACTTAAGTGACAGGACAGGGCTGAAGAATTCAAAGTCCTTCTCTTCTGACTCCCAGGAGACTGAAGGATCTCCAGGAAGGGAAGGGATTGGACACCTAGAACATAACACTGTAGAACTCTGAGCACAGTTGATCACTCTTGAAGATTTGGGAAGTAGCTAATCAAATATTTTAAGATGTCAACTTGATTTGCGCCAACACGAGCATCTAAGAAAACTGGTTTCCAAAAATATATAACTGCTACCCATCACCCACTGTAAGTGAATAAATGTCTCAGGAATGGCGGCATGTTCCGTAATGCGATCCACAGCCAGTTTGTGAGTACACGCAGAACTGCTACTTCATGGATGGTTAGTTTAGGGCAAGGGAGAGAGAGAAAAAGGAAGGGGAGTTAAAGTCCTTCTTCAAGTGTTAAAGTCTCCCCACATGTTAATATATGCACAGACAAGAGCGTGAAGAATAGAAACTATATAGTGGCTCTCTCTGATTATTATGGTTGGTTGGTTGGTTTATTTCGCTTATCTGAATTTTCCATTTTTCAGCACTTGTCATGTGTCAATGTATAACACAATGGACATGTGTCCATTGTATAATACATTTTTAAAATGCATATACATTAAGGAAGGGTAACACGTCAAACAATTATCAGTTATCAACACCTTAATGTTAATTAATGGATGCGATGTGTTTCCTACAGTGAAGTGGTGATGGGAAATGGATTACGTTAGCTCTGGGTTCTGCCTGAGTATCAAGGCAGCGGAAATGGGGGAGAGAAGGTGTAGAGATTCTCAAAAGGCAATGGGTGAAAGAAGCCTGCCTCTAGCACGGCTACTTCCCACTTATAGGTAGGCCTGCCAGGCCCTACTATTACCTTGCAGCCATTGAATTAAAATGAAGGACAGTGAAGGTTCATCTTTCTTATTCGAGGCTTTGCTCAATTATTCTCCTTATCAATTATTTATCTTTAGATCCAAACTCCAGCTTTCATAACAAACAAACAAACAAACAAAAAAGGGCTCATGGATTTTATTAATAATTTTAAAAGAAAGAAAACAAATAATTTTTCTCCAAAGATTTGCAGTTTGGTTTCCATCAAGCCTCTCTTTGATGAAGTTTTATTTTACAATTTCATATTGGAATCTGTGGACTTTTCCTGGACCCCTGGTTCTAGTCTAGCACTTCAAGAGTTGTAGATCTGACATATTTAAACACAAAAAAATTTTATTGTTTAGACTCTGATTTTAGATAGGTTATGCTGATATTTGCTTCAATATTATCTGGAAAGAGTTTATAAAGAAAATTTACAGTGTAAACAATACTGGGGAGGGGAAGACTGTTTACAGGAATCTTCAATATAAGCAATTCATAACCTATTGCAAATCATTTGTATAGTCACCAAAATATGCCTCTACTGCCAGCTCCTAAGCAACAAATGTGATAGAACGGGGGTGGGTGAAGAATACTAAAGCAAATGATCCCTAAGGTCCCCGGCAAAATTTAGACTTTTAGAATAAATTTGAACTATCATCTCCAATTAGTTGGAGATATTGAAGCTTGAAAAGAACAGCATTGAAGACAGTGACCTATTGTGTTGAAGATGCCATCAATTATAAGATGTATCATATTTTTGAAAGAAAAAAACATTGCTAACTAAACTATGACACATCACCTGTAAGATGCATTCTCATTTTTAAAATGTTAAAATGTGGGGGAAAATATCTATCTTAGAATTAAGGAAATCTAGTATTATCTATCTCACATTGCCCCCACCTACCTGACGGCTTCTATTCAGTGACTTGTTAGACTTTCATATGGGGACATCTAGCCTTCTCTCAACTCACTCAATAGCGAAAACCTTTAGGCCTGCCCTTACTTGGCAGAGCATCTGTACTCCAAGTTCTTCTTAGAGTCTACAATCCCCATTTCTCTCTCAATCAATACTCAGCAAAAGCTTAGTTGAGAGACATCATGTTTTCAGGACTGCCAGCAGGATGTGCAGCCCATCCGTTTTTCTCTACTGTTTACCCTTGGATTGAGCCAGCTCAGCAGAGAGCAGAGTACTGGAAACAACTAGGTAATCCCTCATGGAGAGGCTTTTACAGACTCTCTCTGGCATCCCACAGTCTGTGCACCAGGGACACTGTTAGAAACAGCCTGAATTGTACTGAATCTGTCATCAAGGACACAGTGTCCTCTTCGTGAGGGCCCACTGAAGATACTTTTCAGGTCTTTCTGTCATTAATAATCATAATCATAATCATAATCATAATCATAATCATAATCATCATAATAAAAGCTTTACAGAAAAGCACACTATTCATAAGCGTACAACTGGATCACAAATTATAGCTACCGCTGAAATGAAAAAAAACAAACAAACCATTACCAGCATTACTGAGGCCCCACCATGTCTTCTCCCCATCGCTATACTCACCCTCCTCCCCAAAGGCAGCCCCTGTTCTGATTTCTAACACCATAGTTTCATCTGTTTTTGATCCTTCCATAAGTGGAGTCATACAATATGTATTCTTATAGTCTGGCTTCTTTCACTTATCATTATGTCTGTGAAATTCATCCATGTTGGTATGGTCCCCTGTGTGTATAAACCACAATGTATTCATGTAGGTTGTTTCTGGTTCGGGGTTATATGAATGAATAATGTGGCCATTCTGGTGCACATAGTAAGCTATTCTCTGAAGTATGTACCCAAGAGTGAAATTGCTGGGTTATAGGGCGGTGCATGTTCGGTTTTAATAGTTATTTCAAAAACAGTTTTCCACTTTGTGTGCCCACCAACAGTGTATGAGAATTCCAGTTGTCCCACACCTTCATCAACACTCATTGCTGTTAGTCTATTTTTAAAAACTTATTTAAGACCTTTACTAACAGATGCTTGTAGTTTGTTGACATTTTTTTTTCTTTAAAAAAATCAAGTTGGAAACTTTTATTACAAATTAAAAATGAAGTTCTCAAAAACCTCAACTTGACAGATATGCAACAATTTAAAAAACCTTTAAAGATGTATTGAGAAAAACCAGGCTTTTTAAAACGCACAGTTGTCATTACCCTGCTGCATTGATAATGCAGATAGTTCTAGTTATCTGGACAACAGGTGTAAAAGCAAGCACTTACGGTCTTCAGCTCCAATCTTTTGCTCATTTCTTATTGCTGGACCTTCATATTTATTTCTTCTTGTTGGATGACTAA
>NW_011888948.1:789387-841538 GCF_000151845.1 Pteropus vampyrus
TTAAAACTTTTTAAAACTTCTATTTTAATTGGTAGCTGGTTTAATTTTAATCTTATGAATACTGACTGAATTGCACTTCCCTCTCTGGTGTTCCACAAAACACCCTTACTCATTCAAGTCGTCTGGTAAATATATTGGGAAACGTTGAGTTAATCTACTTTCTTTATTGCAAGACTTCTACAGCCTTTAAAATGTGCTAATACAATATCCCTCAAACTTACTTTGCTATGCTTATTCAATATTCGACAACTACTGTAGTCAGGTATCACTCAGGATTCAAGTGTAGAAAACAGCAATTACTCTAGGCGTTTTAAGCAGGAACATTTAATACAGGGAATTAGGTGCCTACAAAAATCACTGCGAGACCAGGTGCTGGGCTACACTTCTAGGAATGAGTCCCAGATGACCACAAAATGGACCCTCCCAAGGGAGGCACTACAAGCGAGGCCACCACTAGAGCTACTCAGCCCACAAACCCTTTACTCTTGCTGCCCCAACCACAACTGCCTCTCAATACCCAGGAAGTTGAACACTGTGTTCATGTCAAAACCCTCACATTTCTATGACCTTACTTGTTACCACAAAGCAGCAAAAGCAAAACAAAACAAAACAAAATGAACAACAACAAAAAACCCCACTAAAAAACCCACGTCTCACAAGTATCTCTGAAAGGCAAAATTAATTTTGCACCCAGGTCTATAACATTCGGTTCTCTGCAGGATAAGAAAGACACCTGGGGGGTGGGGTGGGGTGGGGGGGATGCAGACTGAGCTGTCTGAGCGACAGTGTCCACCACAACTTACCAGGTGCCTGGTGTATGAGCCGGACACTTTTCTAGGCAGAGAATACATCTGTGAGCTTAGTGTCTAGTAAAAAAAGGCAGCTGTGGAACAGGTTAATGTGGGTGCCTGCTCCCCACCTCCAACAGAATTGCTAGAACCATCTCTCCAAACCAGTGTTTTATGAAACACAATATGGTCATGTTTCCCTCTTAGTACTGAAGGTAAGAGACAAATTTGTGCTTCACTTCTATCAATTATATATGATGTTATGGCATACATTTGGCATTTTAACTTTACCTTCATCTTATTAATTCTCACTCTTATTTTCCCTGTGTTCCTATTTCCTGATTTATTTTTTACCATAATGTACTATGTCTTTTTGTAAGTTAACTCCAATCTTCTCCTTGTAAAAGGGCGGATACCAATCACTTATCTGTCTGCGCAAAACCTCAATGTCACCCATGAGGAGCTGGCCCACTCCCAAATTCAGACTATCATTTTTGTTGGCGTCACCAATTTGATAAAGTACAAACGTAAAATAGAAGCATTCATTTTATTTCTGGTTTCACTTTGGTAATGAAAAGACCAATGAAAAGATTAAAAGTTCAAGTAAACAACATGTTCTTTGTAATAAAAAAATGAGTATAACATGCCTTATAGTATTTTATGATAATTGGCTTTATTAATGTAGAACAATTAATAGTAGCCATAAAAATTTATAATTAAATGTTAATATTACAAGTTAAATTATTATTACAAATTAAAATTTATTTCTGTTCCCTATATTGCCATTTAATTAGAGAAACAACAACAATGAAATCTTGTTACCTTACAATCAATTTGAAGTAGGTTGTTCAGGAATATAAAAAGAAAGTATAGGTTGGAATGTATAAAAATTTGGCCAAACAAAAAGATTTGATCCATTCTGGCTCATAAAGCAAGATAATGTTTATGATTTTGAAAAGTCACTGAAACTTCTTTCTTAAACTGGTTCCTTTGTGATACATTTTCTTGAGTTCTACCCATGACTGCCACAGTAACAGCCCTGGGAACAGAACCCACACACTATTGAAAAATACCAGATAGACCCAAAAGTAGAGCCAATTCCTGGTGTTGAGGTTGGGGCTTCCCATTAGCCAGTCTGGAAAGAAGGTCATCCAGCCGCCATACAATTCACACACGCACAGGGTGATCTGCACGAAATGCCTGTGCAAGAGGAAGAAACAAGGGATGAAACTGCCAGCTCGGCACCCTGAATCATGACACCTTTTCTTTAATGGCAGCATCAGCACAGTCTCCCAGAGCAGAAAACCTCTCTGACGTTGGACCTCAGGTTTCGGGTGATGCTCCTTTGATGGGGCCAGTCAATAAAGACCCATCCTTGCTTTTCTTGAAGAAGCAACACTGTCTTTTCTCAAAGACTATTTTCAGAGTTAAAAAAGGTCTCTCAGGTATCCTGTCCTATTCTTACGAAGATTTAGTGAGATCACACCTGACTCAGCTAAGAGACCTGGATGGGAATCTTGCTTGAGGTGCAATTTTCCCCACTATAAAAGGGGATAATAATAATAGTCCCTGGATGGACCTAGAAGGTATAGTGCTAAGTAAAATAAATCAGACAAAGACATATATCATATGATCTCACTTATATGTAGAATCCAAAGAACGAAATAAATGAAAAACAAAACAGAAACAGACTCAGAAACAGAACAATCTGATCTAACGTTACCAGATGGAAGGGAGGTTTGAGGGGCTGGGTGAAAAAGGGGAAGGGATTAAGATGTACAAATTGGTAGTTACAACACAGTCACAGGGATGTGGAGTATAGCACAGGGAATATAGTCAATTATATTGTAATAACTATGTATGGTGCCAGGTGGGTACTAGACTAATTGGGGAGAGCATTTCATAAATTCTATACATGTCTAACCGTTATGCTGTATACCTTAACTAGTATAAAATAATATTGAATATCAACTATAATTGAAAAAAAATAATAGTCCCTTCCTCGAATAATCTTGCAGAGATTAAATAAGCTACGTAGATAAAGCGCTGAGCACTGTGTGTGGCACATAGTAGGTACTTAACAATGCGGATATTATAAATGTTTTAAATAATAAACAAATGGGTGCATGTAGTAAGCTTACAACCAAGATCATGGGGTCGAAGATATATCAAGGCACCAAGGAGAAATAATTTTTACTGCTGACTATCTGTGTAAAATTGGGTAGGGGAAAAGTGGATTAAATGACCCTCGAGGTCTCTTTCAAATCTGAAATTATTATGAAGCTTTAAATAAATAAGACTTCTTTGATGCAAGATGGTAGAAAACTGAATGCAATTGTACCTCTCTGACATTGTTTTAGGGAATCATCCCCAGGCTAGCCATCTGTTTGCCCCAGGTCACTTTGTCCCTAAGAAGAAGAGGAAAGAACGGAGAGGGAGAAAGGAGAGTTTGAAGTCTCAGAGTCTGACTGATGGATGGTTCATCTTCCACCTTTCTCCTTCTGCTTCCCATTATTTCTGCCTTCCTCATACCCCTATACCCTGCTTCTGAAAAGATTTCTTATTTATCTGGCATGTCTAATTACATAAGGGAATTTACTTTGTGTCAAACGGAATTGAAGTTTTCTAGAGTGATTTGAGGGATAAAAGGATGGAACTATTACCCTTTTATTCTCCAAAATATTGGTGGCAAATCATCCAGTGCTGTTAACAATGTGCTTGCCTATAGCGTGACTAGGTTGTTACTACAATCACATTCCTCATATTTTTTTTTTTTGTTTTGAATGGTCTGATATGATCCTGGTGGCACCAGGAACCTTAGCTAATATCAGACAATTTTCATTTTTACTCTAATTTTCATGTAACAAAGCAATGTGGTCACCATCTACTTTAAGTGTCACTTATGCATTGGGACAGCTAATACTTCTCTTTTCAGCAATACAGGAGCAGGCACTTACCGATAATATTTCTCTTTGACTATGGCGTAAATGAGGATCAATGCCAGGGACCCATCCAGGACCACAGTCAGAATTTCCAAAGACACAATGGTTGGGTCAAAATTCAGCCATCTTGTATCAGCTTTGCCATATTCTTTCCCTAAAAACAAAGCACATTTTGTTACTTCTCTGGCAGTCATTTTAATGACAGTCAATGGAAATGACCGTTTTTTCCCTTAGGGAGGAGATACAAAGAATAGTTGCCACTCTCTCTACATTCTTCACAATGCCTTAGTAGAAGGCAAGAGAAGCCCTGAGATAAATGCGTTTGCCACCTGACACAAGTAATAATAACAATATCATGTTACGTTGGTAAAATAATTTATAGTTTCCAAAGTGCTTTCACATATGTGCCCTCTTCACCCCTCCCTTTTCATTATAAGTAACAGAATTCTAAATAAATTCTATATAGTCAGATTTTGCAAAGATGATTTTTAATAATTATCTTGGTAAATGTAATGTAATTCTTTAAAATTTCAGTATAAAGTCTATAAGTATAACTTAGATGTGGTAAAATTATTAAGGAAGTGCTTATTAAAAAACATGTGTTTATTAATAATTGAAGAGAAATTGAGTGCTGAGGGGCCAGAAAGTAGGAAAGGAGAATGATAGAGCCTGGACTTCAGAATGAATCTAAAATGGACAAAGTGGGCATTCGAGTCTGCTACGGGGCAGAACCCACTAACAAAAGCCACTACAGAGACCTCAACTGTGCTGACTAGGAAGCAGGCATGCCCAAAGAAATCTTTCCAAACCCCATTATCACTATGGTTTCTTCTACAAAGAACCACGAGGTACAAAAGTCTTTTTAGAGCTGGACTGTGAGAGCCATGCACTGGGCAAAGCCATAATCTCATCCTAAGACCTCAAATAGAGTAAAAGTCCTCAACTCTTCTCTCCTTTTAAATACTGTTCTTACATTATCTAGGATAGGTAAAAAATTAGCAACATGGTCTGACTGAGCTGAGCAGCACAAAGCTCAAGTCTCTTACTGGCCAGAGTTAGGGTCTCTCAGCCAGGGAAAAAGGGTTCTAATGAAAGGCTGTTCCGAGGGAAGAAATGGCCAGTAAAAAGGATTAGCCATTTGATGAGATAACACAGGGACACATGCTGAGAGGAGATTCTGTGAAGGGACAACACAACCAGGCCAGGCAGAGCCCTCTAGCCTGTCCTTGGAACTGCCAGCCATGAACTAACTGAACACATAATAACAAAAACAAATTTTTCCTTTAAATTTAAGCACATATCATAAATTTAAGTAATATACAATAGGCAAAATGTACCCTTCAGTGCATCCAAATCTTAAAAATATCACAAGTAGAATGTCAATGTTTTAGGAACTAAGAGATTAGTGGGTGTTTAGACATTCATAAATGTAACACCCTTCATTCATTCTTTAATTTGACAAATCTTTTGGAGCATATGGAAGGCTCCGTGCCAGTAGCAACTGGGACAGAAAGTCTATCTGCAAGTGGCTCACATTTTAGTGAGGTCGAATCATGCAATGAGTGACGCTGACAGAGTACGGGGACATGGAAGACAAGGGAGATGCGGCGTTTCGAGCACTTCTTCTTCACCCTGTTGGTGAGGGAGAGATTCCACCTTAGGGTTGGGTTATGGGGATGACCTGACACTAGACAGATGAGATTGATGGCACTTTCTTAGCCACATATACTCTTAGCCTGGGGGGAAAGTCACTGTGCCATGCAGGGCCACATGGTGGTTGTACTTAGAGTGAACAAGGAGGGGCTGTGAGAGGCAGGCTCTGTAATAACAAGAGGACGGGGTGACCCTCATTCCAGCAGCAGGCCGGCAGGATGTGATTGGCTTGCTTGTGTGAATAATTCCGAGGGCTGGCAGGGAACGGAAGCCCACTACTCAGGGGTGCACAGGCACTGTGCTGATCCCTGAGACAAAGAGGGTTGTTCAGCAGGGTGAAGGGACTTGCAGTTAGGCCATCCGAGGCCCTCTTGAGTTTACCAGTAAAAAACATGTGTTTATTAATAATTGAAGAGAAATTGAGTGCTGAGGGGCCAGAAAGTAGGAAAGGAGAATGATAGAGCCTGGACTTCAGAATGAATCTAAAATGGACAAAGTGGGCATTCGAGTCTGCTACAGGGGCAGAACCCACTAACAAAAGCCACTACAGAGACCTCAACTGTGCTGACTAGGAAGCAGGCATGCCCAAAGAAATCTTTCCAAACCCCATTATCACTATGGTTTCTTCTACAAAGAACCACGAGGTACAAAAGTCTTTTTAGAGCTGGACTGTGAGAGCCATGCACTGGGCAAAGCCATAATCTCATCCTAAGACCTCAAATAGAGTAAAAGTCCTCAACTCTTCTCTCCTTTTAAATACTGTTCTTACATTATCTAGGATAGGTAAAAAATTAGCAACATGGTCTGACTGAGCTGAGCAGCACAAAGCTCAAGTCTCTTACTGGCCAGAGTTAGGGTCTCTCAGCCAGGGAAAAAGGGTTCTAATGAAAGGCTGTTCCGAGGGAAGAAATGGCCAGTAAAAAGGATTAGCCATTTGATGAGATAACACAGGGACACATGCTGAGAGGAGATTCTGTGAAGGGACAACACAACCAGGCCAGGCAGAGCCCTCTAGCCTGTCCTTGGAACTGCCAGCCATGAACTAACTGAACACATAATAACAAAAACAAATTTTTCCTTTAAATTTAAGCACATATCATAAATTTAAGTAATATACAATAGGCAAAATGTACCCTTCAGTGCATCCAAATCTTAAAAATATCACAAGTAGAATGTCAATGTTTTAGGAACTAAGAGATTAGTGGGTGTTTAGACATTCATAAATGTAACACCCTTCATTCATTCTTTAATTTGACAAATCTTTTGGAGCATATGGAAGGCTCCGTGCCAGTAGCAACTGGGACAGAAAGTCTATCTGCAAGTGGCTCACATTTTAGTGAGGTCGAATCATGCAATGAGTGACGCTGACAGAGTACGGGGACATGGAAGACAAGGGAGATGCGGCGTTTCGATCACTTCTTCTTCACCCTGTTGGTGAGGGAGAGATTCCACCTTAGGGTTGGGTTATGGGGATGACCTGACACTAGACAGATGAGATTGATGGCACTTTCTTAGCCACATATACTCTTAGCCTGGGGGGAAAGTCACTGTGCCATGCAGGGCCACATGGTGGTTGTACTTAGAGTGAACAAGGAGGGGCTGTGAGAGGCAGGCTCTGTAATAACAAGAGGACGGGGTGACCCTCATTCCAGCAGCAGGCCGGCAGGATGTGATTGGCTTGCTTGTGTGAATAATTCCGAGGGCTGGCAGGGAACGGAAGCCCACTACTCAGGGGTGCACAGGCACTGTGCTGATCCCTGAGACAAAGAGGGTTGTTCAGCAGGGTGAAGGGACTTGCAGTTAGGCCATCCGAGGCCCTCTTGAGTTTACCAGATGTCAAGACATGCAGAATATTGGATTTTAATTTCAGACCTCATACCCTAAGAGGTGACTCCTGAACTGGGTGAAGGAGAAGGGTGTTTCAGGGTGGAGCATGTGCAAAGGCGTGAAGCTTAGAGAATATGGTATGTGTGAAACTATATTTAATTCGGCAAAGCTGAAGAAGACAGTGGGGTAAGGGGTGGGGGGCAAGGTTAATGCTGGAGAGAAAGGCAGAGTGGGGGACAGACAGTAAAGGCAGGCCTGGCTACCCTTCGGTCCCAGCGTACCAGGCCTCTGGTACCTCCTCATCTACTACTTAACCTCGACCATCTCTTTGCTGATTAAATACCTGGACAACAAAAGGGCAAACAGCATTAATAACACTAATGCTATGATCATTATCATTTATGCTGTGAACAACTGCCAGGCTAGGGCAGAGGTTTGGAGGGAAGGATGCATGCTAAAGCCTGGAGTAGGTCTCCAGGAGCCATGGCTGGACCCTTGACCACAGGGCGGAGACTAGGAGATTTAGGAGATGATCGAGGGTGACAAAGACTTTCTGACTCCTCCAAGCCCTCTCCTTGATAAGGCTTTGACCTTGGGCTCTGTCCTTGGCCTGCTTAGTCCAGTTTAGAAAGAATCCTGCTCAGTCAGTTTAGTGCAAGTCCCCAAATCTCAATATCCGATCGCTTTTCCCTCCCATTTTTTGAGATTATAATTGACATCCAGCACTGTATAAGTTTAAGGTGTAAGCAATATGGCCTGACTTACATACAGTGTGAGATGAGTACCACAGTAAGTTTAGTTAGCATCCATTATCGCATGTAGATTTAAAAACAAAGAAAAAAATGATTTTTGGTTTTTTTCTTGATGAGAATTCTTAGGATTGATTTACTGTCTCAACTTCCAGCACCATTAACTAGTCATCAGGCTGCGCATTACATCCTCAGTGCTGGATTCATAACCGGAAGTCTGTACCTTTTGACCACCTTCATCCAAATACTCCACCTCTGCCTCTGGTAGTCAGAAATCTCATCTCTTTTTCTGTGAGTTTGGGTTTTTGCTTGTTTTTTAGAGTCCACATATAAGTGAGATCATACAGTACATGTCTTTTTCTGACTTCTTTCACTTAGCATAATGCCCTCAATGTCCCCATCGCATTGTCACAAATGGCAGGTTTCCCTTCTTTTTATGGTTGAATCATATTCCATTGGGTATGTATACCACATTTTCTTTACCCATTCATCCATGATGGACACTTAGGTTGCTTCCCTATCTGGGCTATTGTAAACAATGCTGCCATGAACATGGGGATGCAGCTACCTGATCAGATTCCTAAATCCCCTCTCCCTACATCTTATAACCCCGCCTGCCTTCAGCAAGAATCCTGTTAGTGGGTCTATCGAGAATCCTCCTGGCCTTGGCATTTCTTCTTAGTAATTTTCCATTCACTGACCCCACTTTGCTCCTTGGCTATAAATCTCCAGCCGTCCTTGTTGTACTTGGAGTTGAGCCCACTGCAGTAGTCCCTCTTGAATAAAGTCTTCCTTCCCATCTTTAACAAGTGCCATGAATAAGTCTTCTTTAACAGGGTCTACATAATGTTAACAGCCCTGCTCCACGTCCTGATAAATCAAAGGACAGTCCGCAGATCAACATCTGGGAGGCCTTACCCCAGAATCTGTATTTTAACAAGAGCCCCCAGGCAATTAGTACTCTTTAAAGTCCAAGCACGACTTTATATTATCTATTGCACTTTCACTTTCACGAGAATAAAGGGCACCTCCATTATATGAGTTTTCATTTTTTCAAGGTTGATTGATAAAGATCGAGTTAGATGTTTGCATTTCATGGGACTGAGACAAATCTGGCCTGTCCCCTTTCCCTGATGCCAGGCAGAGCAGCCAGGGTGGGAGGACAATCACTTAGGCTGGAGTCTTTCAGTCCCGGGGCTTCCCCAGCAATTCTCAAGCATAATTTAATCAGCATACTCACCAAAAATGCACAGCTGCATTTTGCTCAGCTGATGGGACTGAAGGAGCTGGACTCCAGGCACAGGGCTCAAGCTCCTTGAGCTACCACTGGCTCGGACCTGAGAGGCATCAAAGATGACCCACGTTTTGCTTTGAGGAGCACTAATTGTAGCTGGCTCAACTCTCTAGAAGAGTTTTCTAACACAAGTGGTGAGCAGAAGTCCCAACACAGATTCTGGCTGGGGGATATGATTTCAGAATCATGGAAACAATGAGATAAAAAAGTGAGGAATTTCAGATGCAAAATCTGAAAGAAGTTTTCCTGTGCAAGGCATTTCTATAATAGTGGCCAAGTACCCGATTGTGGCACAGCTCATCTGTCAGTGTTGACATAATACACGAGAGGTAGTTGATACTAATTTACAGACTGGTGATCAATTCACACTGAGCATGAAGAAGGTAAGAAAACTAGTTAATATCTTGGTAGAGCAAGAAGGTTTTTGGAAACAAGACATTATGTGTATATATATATATATATACACACACACACACACACACACATATACACATATATGAAAATTGATATTAAAAGAATGAAAAATATCCAGTTTAAATACTGTAAACTTTTCAATTTGCACTCACTACGAACATTTTTAATATATAGCTTCACTGAGATATAATTCATGTGCCATATAATTTACCTGTTTAAAGTGGCCCATCCAGTGGGTTTTAATAAATTCAGATTTGAATCACTATAATCTAATTTTAGAAGGTTTCATTACCCCCCAGAAGAAACCTATACCCATTATCAGTCATCCTCCATTTCCCTCCATCACCCCTTTCCCCACCCCATGCCCACGAGCAACCACTAATCTATAATGTTTCTATAGATTCGGGTATTCTGGACATTTTATATAAATGGAATCATGCAAGATGGGATACAGGTACTCATTTAATTGACAGTCACATTTGTAATTAATCTCCTCAAACATTTCAAATATAAACATTTTAAAATTACTTACACAACGAGGCAATCAAACCATCAGAATCTGCGATGTTTCCTATGAAAGACAAATAGACAAAAGGGCCTTCCTAGAGACAAGAAAATGAAAACATGCTCTAGTTTAGCATCACGACCACAGGATGGCACCACAGACACACAGTATGACACGGCAGCATCCCTCCCCCAGCCCACCCGTGGGCACTTTCAGAGCACTGCACCTATACCACCCCATGGGGTGCTATCCTGGGGCCTGCCTGGCTCCCTGACCTTGCAAATGGGTAAGTCCAGAGCTATTTTTCAAAGATTGACATTATAAAACAGATGTGTTCTTATGGGGGAAAATAAAATAAGTTGAAAATTTTGCACAGGAAAGGGCTTAAATGTTAAAGAGGCGACATCCTGGATTGTTCCAGGGATTTTGCACTTTTGAGAAGTACCTTGCAGCAGATCAGTTTGTCTCGCCTCAAAAAAAAAAAAAAAAAAATTCCAAGCTCTCTCTTAACAAAAGTGGCATTCAAATTTCTATTCCAGAGTTGAACTAGTTCTTTTTCCTGCATAAGGGAAAATTTAGGAAAATTTAGGAAAATTTAAAATGCTTACAGGCTACATTTTAACTTTTAGGTAATGAAATATCTGCAATTACATGTTATTTTCCCATCGCTGAGGTACTTCTTTGCCTAAAATTTCAAAAACCAATTAACTAGAATTCACTGGGATATCTGATTGTCATGTTGCTCCTTGGAACACATTTTGTTGCTGGTCAATACAACTTTTTTTCTCATTTCTTTTTACCAAAAGAACTGCTTATATGACATTAAAATTCTGTCTCTGCCTAATCCCTGCTCACTTCTAGTACCACTTCCCAGGGGTTGCCACTTATCACAACTTTTGTCTATAGTTCTGGGGGTCATCTTCATAGCTCATAATATATACTTACACTGCTATTTCTTTAGATGTTATCTATTAACTGCCCATACTGAAAAATTATTTAATTTATATTGTTTCCCTTCCCTTTCCCAGTCCTTTCAGTTTTTAATAGTGTAGGGGAGGAAAAACTTCCTTCTACCCTCTTAGGTTCTGTAGCTGGTCTAAGAATTAACTGACATAAGACAGATTAACAATAGAAAACATATAAATTTTATGTAATACTTTTTCTTGTACATAGGAGTCTTTAAAAGGAAAATGAAGATCTGTAGAAGCTGTTAGGCCCCACAGTTAATATACCTTTTTACAAAAAGAATAATAAATTACAAGGATGTAAGAATACAAGGGGCTTGGGCTAGGGACGGTAAATTGTGGGAAAATGACTAAGAAATCTGCAGGGAAACAAATGGAAGATGAGGGTTATTTGAGTAGGTCTTTTTGTACAGGTTCGTTTTGGCATTGACTCCCAGCCTCTGGTGATAAGAATGTTCTTCCCTTCCTGGTCCGGGGAAGGCACCTTTCTCAGGGGAAACTTTATGACCTGATTTTAGGTAGAAAGGGAGAAATCAGAGAGCCCTTCCTGCACCTGCTGTTTCTCCAGTGCCTTCAGCTCAAAATAATCAATATGCCTAAGTGGCATATTTTGGAGTAGCATGTACTGAACCCCTTCAATAGCTATATTGTTCTCTTTAATTGTTCTATTAGTTACCCAAATTTGTAACTGAAGTAATAAACTTAAAATCTCAGCTTACTCACTCATCAGTGTCGTGTGTCTGGACTTCCTACCGTACAATCGGGACCTGATAGCTCCACCAAGCTCTCTGCCTCTCCTCCTCATTTCCAACTCTCACCTTCTGTTCACTTTGCGTGTACATTGTTGAGATTGATTATATTTCCATTCCTGTTCTGTAATCATGTTTGTCTTCCCTATTTTATCTATAAGTGAATTTTAAAAGCTGAAAATCCAATCAAAAGGATCTACAATATGGTGATTATGTAAATATCATTCACTGCAATGGATCGCTGCTTCTTTCTCTACAGAGCCAGTATTTTGACTCCTTGTCACTTAAGGAGAATGTGGCAAATGGAATATTATTTCTTACAATCATAAATTTCTCAAATTCATGCTATATTTTAGTTTACTTCATATTTGAGCCATAACATTTTACTTTTTTTAAAAAAAAATTCCATTTTTAAATTACAGTTGGCATACAATATTATATTAGTTTCAGGTGTACAACGTAGTGATTAGACATTTATATAACTTACAAAGTGATCACCCCAATAAATCTAGTACCCCCCTGACACCATACAGTTATTACAATATTATTGACTATATTCCCTATGGTGTACTTTACATCCCCATGACTGTTTTGTAACTGCCAATTTGTACTTCTTTTTAAAAATTTATTTATTTTGATTAGTTTCAAGTATACACTATATTGATTAGACATCTATATAGTTCGTAAAACAATCCCCCCAATTGCTCCCTCCCTCCCCTGACCCTCCATCTAGCCAAAATATTAATGCTAACTGCATCCCCTATGCCGTGCTCGTGACCATCCATCAGCTACTAATTCGTACTTCTTTAACCCTTCACCCCATTCTCCCAGTCCCCCAATCTCCTTTCCCCTCTGTCCATCACCAAATTGTCCGCTATATTTGTGAGTCTGTTTTTGATTAGTTTGTTCTTTTTACTCCTTAGATTCCGCATATAAGTGAAATCATATAGTGTTTATCTTTCTCTGTCTGATTTAAATACTTTCTAGGTCCATCAAAGCAAAATCTTTTTCCATATCCTTCTTTTTAGTCTATGTGTGTCTTTTAATCTGAAGTGAGTCTCTTGAAGGCAGCATATGTAGGGGTCTTTCGTATTGTTTCAGCCACTCTATCTTTTGGTTGGAGCACTTAATTCTTTTCCATTTGAGGTACTTATTGATGAGAATGTAGTTGTTACAATTCTTTATCCTTGTTTTTGATACATGTTTTTTCTTCTTAAAGAAGTCCCTCCATCATCTTCTGTAAAACTGACTTAGTGGTGATAAATTCCTTTAGCTTATTTTTGTTTGGAAAACTCTTTATCTATCCTTCAACTGTAAATAATAGCTTTGCTGGATAAAGTATTCTTGGTTGTAGTTCCTGGGTTTTTATCAAGTCGACTATTTTGTGCCAAACACTTCTGTCCTGCATATTTTCTTTTGAGAAATCAGCTGTCAGTCTTATGGGTGCTCCCTTGTAGGTAACTATCTGCTTTTCTCTTGCTGCTTTTAAGATTCTTTCGTTGTATTTAACCTTCGGCATTTTAATTATGATGTCTTGGTGTGGGCTTCTTTGGATCCCTAGTTTTGGGGAAGTTTTCCAACATTTCTTTAAAAAGCTGTTCAATATCTTGTTTTCCTTCAGGTACGCTGATGAGACAGATATTTTGACCTTTAATAGTGTCCTATAGGCTCCTTAACTTATTTTTATAGTCTTGGCTTCTTTTTTCTTATCATTCTGATTGAGTGTCCTTGGCTTTCCCATCCTCTAGATATGGCATTTAATCCTTTTCTTTATTCATTTTGTTTATTCCTTTGTTTATTCCATTTAATATACTTCGCATTTCAGATAATGTGTTCTTCATTTCAGATGGTTCTCTTTTATAATTTCTATTTCCATTTTTATGTCTTTTATCTCTTTGTTGAAGTTCTCACTGAATTTATCTACACTTCCCAAAAGTTCATTGAGCATCTTTATAACCAGTGTTTTTAACTCTGCATCTGTTAGATTACTTGACTCCATTATATCTGGATCTCTGTTCTGTTCTCTCATATGGTTTCTGTTTGTCTTCCCATGTTGGCTGCCTTTCCATGTCTTTTCCTATGTACTAAGCAAAGTTCTTAAGTCTCCCAGTCTTATTAGTGTGGATTTGTGAAGTAGGTGTCCAGTGGCACAGTCCTGAGAGGGGTTCAGCTGCAGGCCAAATTTAGCCCAAGCTTCTACCCCTCTGAGGCCACCTGTTAAGATTCAGCAAGCAATCCACAGGTGCTGTACTTAGAGTTGCCTCAAAAAGACACAACAGAAACCGAGGCCAGCTGGCTCCAGTGTGAGTCTAGGCGCTGCTCAGCAAGGAGCACCTGACTCGCTGAGGATATACCTAGATGTGGCTTGGGTGGGGCCATGAGTTGGCGGGGCGGGGTTACGGGGAATCCTCTGGGCTGAGTGACCTCTGTTATCCAGTTTGATGACATCTCAGCTATGGCAGTGCTGTGTCCACACACTAGGACACAGCGCTTCTGTACAGAGCAAGCCTCACCTTGGCCCTCACAACAATGTCTCCCTGTAAGTCCCTGGTGCGCCCTGTGCGTAGCCGAATTGGCATTGGTGCTCAGAGCAAGCAAATCCGTCACCGGGAAAGTCTACTCCCGCGGCCCCTTTAAGTGGCGTCTGCCGCTGCCACTGCTGCAGCTGCAACTGCAGCCTCCAGCTCACTCAGCAGTTCCAGACTGGGCAGCCCTGCATCCTTCCCCCGTCCTACCTTCTGCCATTGCAGGGTGAATTCTTGGATTTCTCCGTAGTTGTATGGCTTGTTCATCTAGATCCCAGGCGATTTTTCCTTGCTGTTTGCTCCTTATTTCCATTTCAACTTTGATTTGGTTGCCAGAGGGATGAACAGAGCCTCTATCATCTATGCCATTTTTTTCCCTCTCTCAATTTGTACTTCTTAATCCCCTCCCCTTTTGCACCCACTCTCTACTCCCACCCATCTGGCAACTATCAAAATGTTCTCTGCATCTATGAGTTTCTGTTTTGTTTGTTCATTTCTTTTTTTAAATTCCACATATAAGTGAAATCATATAGTATTTGTCTTTCTCTGACTTATTTCACTTAGCATAATACCTTCTAGGTCCGTCCATGTTGTTGCAGATGGGAATATTTCAATTTTTTTAATGGCTGAGTAATATTCCATTGTATGTATGTACACACACACATATACATATCACTTCTTTATCCATCTTCTATTGATGGACACTTAGGTTGCTTCCATATCTTGCCTGTGGCAAATAATGCTGCAATGAACATATGGATGAATATGTCTTTTCGAATTAGTGTTTTGGGTTTCTTCAGGTAAATACCCAGAAGTGGAAATACTGGGCCCTTCTTTGTCTCTTGTTATAGCCTTTGTTTTATAGCCTATTTCATCTGGTATAAGTATTGCTACCCCAGCTTTTTTATTTGTTTCTATTTTTATGAAATGTTTTTTCATCCTTTTACTTTCAGTCTGTGTGTGTCTTTCGATCTGAAGTGAGTCTCTTATAAGAGCCATGACTTTCTCATATTTTTGTTTATGCTACAGTTTGTAATTGCCTTTCTTTTTCTCTGAGTGAGAGAAGAAACCTGACTTTCTCACCATCTCATCAATATCTTCCAGCTTCTTATCTATTCCAGCCTCCGCTAAAGAGGCTCTGAAGCTGGTTTGTTTTGTTTTTTCTTGACATTTTGTAAGTTACTTAATTGGCAAGTGTGTTTTCTCTCAGACTATATCTAAAAATTATAATTTTATTTTTTAAATTATAATTTTTAAGGGAGATTTTAAAAAACGGCATATGAGATAAACAGCATTGTTTTTGAACAAGTACTCCTAGCCCACTTTGCAACTCTATCTTCACCAATTGATTTTTTTCCCCCCTACCATGATGGTAGGGGGCATACTTTTCCCACTCAGGAGCACCAATCAATTTTTATTTTTAGCAGAATCTCAGCAGGAAATCTACACCATTTCCCTAGCTTGACCTGAGAACTTTCTAGAAAAAACACATCCACTGGACTGGTCAGCAGGGGCAAAGAGGCTGGGCTGAATTTGACCCTCTCTAGGCCTCATTGTCCATCTATCTATAAGACAAAGGACTTTCTAAAATTGGATTGTGGATCTTATTCTAAAACTGGGCATGACTTCCAATCTACTAGCAACCTTTTCACCTGGAGCCATTAGCAAAACATGGGCTCTGACACTGGGTCCAGAACCTTTCATCAGAAGGAACTCTGTGTGCAAGAGCAAGACAGGGACCCGGCAATCTGTAACAAGCAGAGACCTATGAGTGTATAACAGATCTCTTCCCTTTTAAATCTACCTGTTGAGGGTCTACTTTATAAATCCCAGCTCAAACGCTCCTTTCAATAAACCCTCCCACACCTAATGAAGATTAATTTTTCATTCTCCCTTGTTACTATATTTGTTTTTATAATCATCAACTGTCTGCTAGTTATGGATCTCTAGTCTCCATTAGGTCATATACCTTTAGGATCTGAGATGTCGTCTTCTCTGCCTTAGAATCCTCAAGAACCCACGATGCTATTTTGCGTTCAGTGTTTGCCAACCTTGAACTGATGACAAGTTCACATAATGAACTGCTTAGAAAGATGCTCTGTGCATCTGGTTCTGCATAGAGACACCACCCTTATGTTTTATGTAAAAAGGGAGCCAAACAGACACACAAACACTTGGCTTTCCTTCATAAAGTAGGCCATGTACCATTAGCATTAGCAACTCTTTGATACTTCCCTCAAGACCACTCTAAGGGCTACACCCTTTCCCTGTACCATCAGGTCCTGATGCGGGCCACCACAGGAAAGGCAATCAGAGCAAAGTCAGAAAAAGAACACAGTAAAAAGTGGTGAGTATGTCAACATTACAGTAAAAAGTGGTGTGTCAATATCAAGGTTCTGTCTCTGGAAGATTCTGTGATTCTGAAATTGGCCTGATCTTATCCTAAAGGAACTCACTATGAGAAATGTAAATTGACAAACACAGTCCACTGTTCTAGGCTGTACTATCTGTGCTTGAATCTGTACCAGTAATAGACTCAATGCAAAACTGAGCAAATTGAGTACAGGAGGCAGAGGCTCCAGCTCCACAATGAGACTAGTTATTATGAGCTTAATAATTTTGGGGGGGCTTCTGAACCAAATCTGTTCTAACTAAACAGAGGCCTTAGATCAAAGTCACTGAAAACATTAGTTACTATTTGCCAAGGGCCAAAATTATCTGTAGAAGTGTAGAGAATGGCGACACACACAGTTCCTTCCAAGAATTCACATTTTATGCAAATGAACCATAAAGCATTTTTTTCTCCATCCTTAAAATTATTTCTAGGCTCTGGAGCATGAAATTTATATTAACTTACAGAATCAATATGGAAAGTTATCAGCTTGAAAAATCTGTAATCATAATGTATGGTCAAGATCCAGCCATCTGAACTAAAACTCACGTTTGAGCTCAACAAGAACCCTAAGGTTCAAAGGATCAGATGAAAGGTACTTGGTAGGCAGCAAAAGCCATATGTAGGAAAGGGGCAAAGCCCCAATTATTGCTATAACTGGGAAGGAGGGCTTGAAGAGGGGCATAAGTAAGAGCATTGTGTTGCATTGCACCTTGGAGAGCTGGGTAAACTTGAGCAAAAACAAGTACATCAGGTTTTATTTCTTACATTCCCTGCTCCTTTTACCTCTCTGGCTTTTGATTCCCTGATCCAAAAAAAAAAAAAGTGGTGCGTAGTGCAGCTCTCAATAAATGTTTGATGAATGAGTAACTGAATGAATGATCAGCAGAGTTTGACTAGATCTACATTTCACTTGTTGACAGAGTGTCTCATACTAATGGGAAGCCTTGAGCACAGCACTTGGAAGACTCATAATTACCGAGGTCCACTGATCTCACGGGTGAGGTCCCTGAACAGTGGCCTGGGCAGAGTGTGTACAGGGAGCGGGCCACAGGGAGGGTTGTGGGGTCACAGCCTGTTTAAGTCCCAGCATTTCCAGGGAGCATGGGCCATGAGTTTCATACCTGCCCATGCTCATGAGCCCTGAGAAGTCAAGCTCGTGGTGACCACGAGGGTAGACTCTGTGACCGAATGGAGGTGATGACATCTTCAAGCACTCCTGTGCTACTGTAATTCCTACCACAGTCTGAGGGGCAGACATCTGTCCCTTAAGAAACATGACCTGAATTTTTAGAGACAGACTTACTCAGGATGTGAGGGTAAAATGACAGGAGGTCTGGATTCCCTTTATATTACTCCAGCAATAACCAAAGAAAAAAGGAGAGAGAAAGGGAGAAAAAGGAAGGGTGGTGGTGGAAAAGAATAAACTGACAAATGAAGCAAGCACAGCAAAATCTGAACATGTTGAATCTGTTCATTACACTATTCTCTCTACATTTGTGAATGTTTGAACTTTTGATAGTAAACTTTAATTTTAAAAAGATACATAGCAGCTTGTCAAAGTCAACTGTTGCATGACTATAGGAAACCAGCCACAGCGCTTGTGCTCCATTAGCTCAGAGAGGTGCTCTTTGAGTTTCTGGACTCCCGACGTCGGATCTTGTGGTTCCAGGGGTCCTCTGCCTTTGTCCCTCTAACGTGCAAGCAGGGCCTCTGGACCACAGGCATAAGGAACTGAGCACCTGGACTCCAGACGGGCTGAGGCTTAGCTCTCCTAGGATCCTGCCAGACCCAAAACAGCCTTGGTTGTCTGCTTCAGCCTAAACCCATGAGGCGGAGGCAAAGTCGGAAGTGGCCTGCAGCACACAGCGTGCAGAGCGCATTGCAAAAGTAAGCCGTTCGCTAGCCTTTCCTTCTTCGGATGCACTTTAATGTCAAACAAGCCAGTGTTCCAACAGTCATCATTACTGTGAGTCTCTGGTTTATTTGAGACGCTTAAGAAACCACAGGGCAAACCTGCCTACCTTCTGCAGGCTCTTCTGCCAGCAACGCGCGCGCGCGCGCGCGCGCACACACACACACACACACACACACACACACACACACACACACCCCTGCACAGAAAGGACTGAAAAGGAGAGCCCATAGTAATGACTAAAAAAGAAAGGAAAAAAATTCATTATTCATATTCCCTCTTCATATTATCTATGCCCTTCTAGTGAACAATCAGCCATCAAAATGCCAGCTCTGGTGTCCTCCTGGCTGTGGGTGATATGCTGAGCGAATTCTCTTTCTGTCCACTTAGGTCTGCAGAGAAGCTGCGCGAAGTGAGGCTCTGCTCCTCTCGATAATGCTCTTTCCTGGTTACAGCGCAGCTGTCTGGGCCAAGGCTGTGCCCCCCGCCACACGCAAGCCTGCGGACTTCTCAGTGGCTTTTCCTTTACTCTTCTGACGTGCCTTCTGGTGCTGGACCTTTACTATTTTAACTAGTAAACGTTATTATAAAAGGGATACATGCTGAAACTTTAAAAAAGCTACCCAAAAAGGTATAAAGTAAAGGTAAAAGTCTTCGCCTCCTGAACCCTTCTCATCTCCAAGAAATGTTTCATGTATGTTATTATGCAGCTATAAATATTTAAATATTCTCTCCTTCCTATTAGTTTTTCTGTTATTAATCCAGAGGACAATGAGGAAAATTCCATAATGTTTATTTATTTAAAAAACTGAAAGTTCTGTGTCAGGAATTTTGGTTTAAAAACAGGAAATGGGGATGTGATGAGCAGCACCGTGATGATAGTTAATAACACCGTGTTGTATATTTTAAAGTTGCTTAGAGAGTAGATCTTAAAAGTTCTCATGACAAGAAAAAAATTTGTAGCTATGTGTGGTGATGGATGTTAACTAGATTTACTGTGGTGATCACTGTGCAATGCATATAAATATTGAATCATTATGTTATACACCTGAAACTAATATAATGCTGTGTGCCAAAAAGAACTCGATTAAAAAATAAAATTAATAAAAAACACAGGAAAGTTCATATTAGATACTCTAAAACATGACTACTATATCTACCTAATTGAGCTGCTAACAAAAGCAGCTTAAAAGCTAAAATGCATCATGGCTAATAAAATTAAGGAACAAAGGCCAGTCTCATTTTTCACTTAAGTTACTCCAGACATGTAATATTTACAATGTGTTTTATAGACTTTGAGACAGCTACAAGTTAAAGCTCAGATTTAAATAAATGCTTGAGCTGTGTAAGCTACCGCTATCTATAATTCAAAGACTGCTTTATAGAGAATGCCCAATTTACTCATTTCAACCACTAAAGAAAAATTTAGCAGAAAAAGTTTGTAGAAATAAATAGAAAAAGAACACAAACTTCTTTTATACTTTGTGTTTGTACTTGTAAAGGCTGAATTTGTATTTCAATGTATTTGTTTTGCTTTGTTTTGTTTTTTTAAGTACATTTCAATAAAGAACCAGAGAAAACAGTGCAACATTCATTATTAAGAGTGGGAGTATAAAGTGGAGTAAGAATAGAATCAGCACATAAATCCTGTCAAAATTCATTCACATATTCTAATCTGACTCACAAAACCTCAGCCTAATCAGACTTGATTTTTCTATACCATGGCAACAGTGTACGTCATTGTTTCTGGAAGAATCAGCAGCTTCAGCCTCCTATAGCACCTCGATGACAAGGCTTTAGTGACTTCATAAATGTATGCTGCCCAGCTGTCATCCACTTAATGAGATGAGGACTTCCGTTTGATGGAACTGGCCCCAGCAGATGGGCTGTCACCTACTATTAACAGTGGACCATGGGGACTTTCAGAGCTTCGGTTATCGAACAGCCACACAAGTTCTATTGTTCCTATAACACTGCAGCTTAGTGTCTGCTTGAGGACTTGAAAAACATTTGTCCTCTTTTAAGAATGTACCCTTCTGTGCCGAGACAGTTGTTATTTCTCAGTTTAAGGATTTGAAAGGAAACTTTCCAAGCCTCATCTTAATTGGACATAGGCGTTTTTACTTTATTATACAGAGATTAGATGAAAATTAAAAGTTAATCCAAGTATGGAGTATGGCAAGGAGGGGTCGCAAAAGGAACAGAGGAAGAGAGAATGAACACTTATTGAACTCTGATAAATGCCAGGCACTGTGCCAGGTGTCCTACACCTTGCTATTCAAATGTGGTCTGTGAGCCACAGCGTGGGGATCACTGGGTCAGCTTGTTACAAATGCAGAATATGGAACCCTACCCTAGACCTATGGGATCAGAATCTGCATTGTAAAAAGATCCCTAGGTGATTCTCATGCACGTTCAAGTGTGAGGAGCACTGCCCTAAGTTACAAAGCTTTATTTAATCCTCATAACAACCCTTTGAAGAAGATATTATTTCCATATTTTATTGATAAATGCAGTGGTCTGAATGTGTCCTTCCAAAATTCATATGCTGAGACCCTACCCCAAAGACAATAGTATGTGGAGGTGGGGCTTCGGGAGGTGCTTAAGTTATAAGGATACAGCCCTCGTGGATGGGATTAGTGCCATTATAAAAGAGGCTCCTGAAAGTTCCCTTGCCCCTTCTACCAAGTGAGGACACAGTGAGAGAGCGTCGGCTATTAACCCAGAAAAGTGCCCTCATTTGACCATGTAGCAGCCTGATCTCAGACTTCCAGCCTCCAGAACTATGAAAAGTAAATGTCTGTTGTTTATAAGCCACTTAGTCTGTGGCAATTTGCTACAGCAGCCAGAACAAACTAAGACAATAAAGAACGAAGACAGAAAGTCTCCTTCCTTCCTTCCCCTCCTCCTCGGGGAAAGGATTTGCAGGCAAAGGGGCACTGTCCGAGGGTTCGCAGCTGGCAGATGGCAGAGCCAGCACTCGAGAGCGCATCTGCTGGATCCGAAGCCCATACCCTCGGCTTCCTGAGCAATGCCAGACCCCTCCGGAACAGTGCTGAGTAACCAGCAGCACACTGAAAAGGCGACCTGTTGCATGTATGAAGCTGAGTGACAGGAAAGCAAAGCGCCAGGAAGCCCTGTCATGAGACATTGTGGAAGGTGATCGGACTTGGCATGGACAGGGGATTCAACCTCGCTTTGAGTTACAGAGAGGGCAGAACGGGGCCACTTAGGAGAAGACTACAGCTATTCATTTTGGAAAGAGAGCATTGACTGAAAGTTTTCAAACAAGGGTGGATGACTTTATGTCTTTCTGGGCCATTAGTAAAATTCCTGTTTCAAGAGGGAGACTGGACTACTAAAGCCACTTCCTAGACTAGACTAGGTTCTCTCATTTTCCATGCACAGTACTGGGCATTCCCTTAGATGTGTCAGTCATGATGCATGCTGTGCCCAGCAGGGGAGTCCACCTCCCACGCCCCACTGAGTGGACAGCTGTGAGAAACCATGTTCTTTGCTGCCACAGCCACTCCTTTGGCTATAGGTGATTGGACCAGAGGATAAGGAGGGACGGACGAGCTGGGCCAATGAAACCCTTACTTCCTGGAACATGAACTGAGAAACAGGCAATGAATCTAAATTCATTCTGAAAACTAATAGGTAGCAGAGGTCATGAAAGGCCAAGAACAAATCAATGTTATGAATAAACACGTTACCAGGGAGTAGAGCACATTAGTTTGCAAGGGCTGCCAGAAAAAAGAACCAAAACTTGTGTGGCTTAAAGCCACAAACATTTATTATCATCCAGTTGTGGAGGCTGGACATCCAGACCCAAGGTGTGAGCAGGGTTGCTTCCTTCTGAGAGAGAACCTGTTCCAGGCCCCTCGTTTGGCTTCTGGTGGTTCGATGGCAATCTCTGGCGTTCCTCATAGAAGCATCACCCTGATATCTGCCTTCACTGTCACATGGAATACGTGTGTGTGTCTTTGTGTCCACGTTTCCCCGCTTTATAGGGACAGCAGTTCTACTCGATGAGGGCCCACCATATTGGCCTCATTTGAACTTAATTACTTCAGTAAAGACCTGTCTCTAATACGTTTTGGGGGTTAAGTAGACCAACATAGTTTTAGTTTTTTTGTTTTTTTTTTTGGTGGGGGGATATACTATCCAGCTCATAACACATGCATACGAGTAGATGCTATGGGATTAAAAAAAAAAAGGCAAGAAAGCCAGCAAGTAGCAGCAAGAGAAGCAGGCCCAGAGAGGAGCCAGGAGGAGGTAAAGTCATCTCAGAGCAGAACTGTCTCTGATTCAAAACCAGCTTCCAATCCAACTCCACGAGGCCCAGTTAGAGCTCCGCTTCTGCTGGGTTCCCGTGAGCTGCCATGTCCCCCGGTATACGTGTATGTGTATCTGCCTGTCACCTAAGTTAGTCTGAGGAAATGAGTCTGAGGTTCTTGCTCCAAAGAGCTTCACTAACAGGTTTTACACCAAACACATCATTGTCTTTAGAAGCTTGTATTCTAAAGACAAAATTGGCAATCTACATTGCCTTCTCCTTGTCTTCCAAAAGTAATAAACATGTATTCAAACCGAACAGCGACTTTTAAAAGAAGTGTACTATGCACATAAAATCTTGAATAACACAAAGGCTTCTTTGAATCTCTTCCACAAAGTGGTTGTGATTTGGGGCCACCGTTATGAACAGGGGGGAAACACATTCTCCCTAAATGAGTGGAAAGCCAACTCTAGCCAACTTGCTTTTCAGCCGGCTAATGGAGCTGATGGTCCTAAAACATCTGAGATCTTAGGATGAAATCAGCTTTGTAAATAAATTCTGCAGCCAGGCAGTGCATCTCTGAAGATGCAAAAATGGAACAGTAGGAGTCTTTGTCCCCAAGGGACTCGAAGCCTCCCAAGAAAGGCAGTAACGCCCCCACACCCTCAAAAAAACTTGGGAAACATTGTGATAGAGAATTTACAAAGAGCTGGGGGAGTACTGAAAATAACGATTAAACAGAAAGTTGTGATGAAAAGTGCCTTGGGCCGTCAGACACGGTTTTTCCCAGGGTACGTGAATGCAGTGGGGTTTCTGGGTGCGTGTGTGTGCGTGTGCACCCAGAACGTATAAAATGCCCTTCTCTCACAAGTAACTAATCATTCTAAAGACATGGGATAAACATGGATGGACCTAGAGGGTATCGTGCTGAGTGGAGTAAGTCAGACAAAGAAAGACAAATGCCATATGATTTCACTTATATGTGGAATCTAAAGAACAAAATAAACAAACAAACAGAAACAAACTCATAGATACAGAGAACATTTTGATGGTTGCCAGATGGGAAGGAGGCTGGGAGACTGGGTAAAAAAAGGGAAGAGATTAAGAAGTAAAAATTAGTAGTTAAAAAATAGTCATGGGATGTAAAGTACAGCATAGGGAATAAAGTCAATAACATTTTAATAACTACTATGTATAGCGTCAGATGGGTATTAGATTTATCAGTGTGATCACTTTGTAAGTTATGTAAATGTCTAATCACTTTGTGTACACCTGAAACTAATATAATATTGTAAGTCGACTGTAATTGAAAAATAAAAAAATTGTGTAAAAAAGAATGTTTGAAAACTTAAGATATTCACTACAAGAATCAAAAATAAAATACACATTTTAGAAAGACAAAAGCAAATAGTAGAAAGCAAAACACTGAAAAAAAAAGAAAAAAAGACTTGGGATAAACAAGCTTACATCTTTTGCCCAATTCTCTTCTTTTGTATTATTTTTAAAATTGTTTTTTTCTGCCTTGGTTGAAATATAAACAGAATTCTGTTTTGATGTCTTTAGATTGCTACTTTTTTATCTTTGACAGTTACAGGTAGATGGGATAAAACTTTTCAGAGTCAGATATTCTGGAGAGAGAAGTCAGGAAACAACAGAAGGACAGAGAAAAGCTGGTGGAGACAAGAAGGTCAAGGATACACAGAAAAGCTTTGAAGGTAGAAAGTGAATGGAGAAGAACAGCTATGTGATCAACTCATCTCAGAAATGCCCTCAGTCCCTGGGAAACTGGGATGGTTGGTCACCTAGTATGGAGACCAAGAGGTGGCATAGCGAGGGTGTGGAGAGGCACGCACAGCCCAAGACACCCTCTGCATTTGGAGGGAGAGTTGTGATGCTCGTACCTCTGGATCCCTCTCATTAAGGAGGTGCCCACCCACTCAATGAAGCTGCCCAAAGCATTGAAACTGCCAAAGCTCTTCCAACCATGGGGCCACCAAACCTGCAAGGCCATTACTTTGCTGGAGTCCTGGCTGGCATCATTAAGCTTCTTCAAGATAGACTGTGAGGTACAAAGTCATTCTTAGGGCCTTGGCCATTGCCAGCAGGTTGGGTCTTGGTTATGGAGTTCCCTAGCCCCAGTGATCAGGGTCGTGGTGATGGTGGTGCAGTAGCATCACAGCCTAGGACCTCTTTGGCCACAGCAACCTGCAAGGTAGTGGCAGCAACTGCACAAACCTTACTAGGAATGCAGGGTACAAGAGAAGGGGAGCCACTGGCTGCCTGTACTACTCACAGGAGAACCTAAGGGATGGGGCTTGGGGGCTGATGACATATTTGTAACCTCATAAGTGTCTGAAACTGAGCATGTGCTTCTTGTTCTGCCTTTTGACTACGACAACGTCAATATCCTCCATTGTGATATTATACTATAGTTTGGCAAGATGTTACCACTGGAGAAACTGGGTAAAATGTACATAGGATCTATCTAGTCTCTCTCTGCAGGTGAATCTACAATTATCTCAAAATAAAAAATTTAATTTAAAAATGGGCAAAAAGATTTGAACACATTTCCCAGTAAAAGATATACGAATGGCAAATACATACATGAAAAGATATCTAACATTATTAGACATCATGGAAATGCCAATTGAAACTAGAATGTTTTGGTCATACACATCTATTAGAATGACTAAAAGAAAACAACAACAATAACAACAACAAAAACAATACTAAGTGTTACAGACTGAATGTGTCCCCCCCACCACCCCAGCAAATGCATCGGTTAAAGACCTAACTCCCAATGTGATGGTATTTAGAGGTGGGGCCTATGGGAGGTAATTAAGTTTAGATGTAGTCTTAAGGGTAGGGCCCCATGACGGGATTAGTGTCCTTATAAGAAGAGGAAGAGAAACCAGGGCTCTCTCTCAGACCTCTGGGGACATAGCAAGTAGGCAACTGTCTGTACCCCGGCAGAGGACCGTCACTAGAACATGACCATTCTGTCACCCTGAACTTGGATTTCCCAGCCTCCAGAACGTGAGAAATAAATGCCTGTTGTTTAAGCCACCCAGGCTATGGTATTTTTGTTATAGCAGCAGGAGCTGACTAAGACCCTAAGTGCTGGTAAGGATTTAGAGCAACTGGAACTCTCAAGTATTATTGATAGGAATGGAAAATGGTAGAGCCACTCTGGAAAAATAGTTTGGCAGTTCCTACTCTAGTTAAAGAATCCCACTCCTAGGCATTTACTCAGGATAAATAAAAACTTAGGTCTACACAAAGACTTGTAAGCAGATACTGATAGCACTATTAATAACAGTCAAAAACTGGAAACAACCCAAATGTTCATTAGCTGGTAAATGGATACATACATATATTGGGATAATATTCAGTAAATTATGCTAAATAAAAGTCTACATCCCATAGGATTTCATTTGTGTAAAATTCTAGGAACAGCAAAACTTTAATGACAAGAAACCAGATCAGTTTTTACTAGTGCCAGAGATAAGGGTTGAGATCATTTCAAAGGGGCATGAGAAAACTTGTTAAAAAAATGATGGAAATGTTCTATACTGTGATTGTGATGGTGGTTACACAACTCTATACAATTACAAAATTCATTACACAACTCTATACAATTACAAAGTTCATCAAAAATTGTATGTAAATTACAACTCAATAAAGCTGAAGTGGGGAAAAGAGAATTTAGAAAAGTGTCTGGTTATTATTGATATATCCCAATTGCTCCCACATGCAGCAATAATAATTAGTTAGAATACAAAGAAAAAATATCTCATGGTAGCAATATAAAATATTTTTGAAGTAAATTTTAAGAGACTGTAGCAGAAGATTTAAACAAGTTGAGATCTACTCAGTTCTTGGAAGACTCAGTATTGTAAAGATATTATTTAATCTCAAATAAATCTATAAATTTAAGAAAATACAAAATTTAAATACCAAGTTTTAGAACTTGGTAAAATGAATCTAAAGTTTATTGGAAGGATATGATACATTTTAAAGAGTTTGAAAAAGAGCAGTAAGTTCGCCCTCTCATATATTAAAATGCACTATAATGCTTAAATAATAATAAACAGTGTGGACAGACTGAAACCAAAAGTTTCATAAAATAGAACTACATTTAAAAATTCCCCAAATGTATCTATGCATGAAAAATATGAGAAAGGTAGAATTTCAAATAAGTAGAGAAAGAATGGATTAGTCAACAAATGAAGTGGAGATACTTTCTTGGCCAAAAATGTGAGTAAATGATTTGTACTAACATATGAATACCTCTTCCAGACCAATGAGGGAAAGATGAAGAGCCCCATGGAAAAACAGGCTACAGCAGATGAACTCAGATCCGAGACCCGGATTCCCATCCCCAAGCTTGGCACAGCACAGCAGAGCTGCCATCCCTCAGGAACACATGAGGTTTAGTCAAAGAGGGAGGGAATCAGCTGGCATCAGGATGGGGCAGAGATGAGATACTCCTTGTTTTCCTGGGAAACATGCAAGTTTCTTGGCTTCTCATGAAACCCTACAAAAGAGGGAAGACCCCTAATAGCTACAGCTGAATTTATTTCCCACTCCTAGGCAGGATAGATGCTTGCTAATTCAATTCATTTTACTTTTGTTGAACTTTATTAAGCTACACTTGACAAATAAAATTCTAACATATTTGAAGTATATGACATGATGATTTGATATATGTATACATTGTGAAAGGATTCCCATCACTGAATTAATTGACATATCCATCACCTCACATATTTACTTAAAAAAAAAACTGTTTGATAAATTAAAAAGAGAGCTATTTCTCACATGACACATTTGTGGTATAAAACTCATATCTCCTTAGACATACTTTTTGACCCAGAATCTCAGTTTTGAAATTTGTCCTATAGAAATAGAAATAAATCTATCTATCTATCTATCTATCTATCTATCTATCTATCTATCTATCTATCTATCTATCTATCATCTATCTATCTATCTATCTATCTATCTATATCTATCTATATCTATACACACACACACACACACATATTTGTTTTTAGTGGGAAAAGAAATTAGAAATAATCTGAAGTTGCTCGGTTGGTTAAATTATGGTATATCCATGCTATGGAATAATATGCAACTATTAAGAAAAAGGATATCTTGGCCCGGGTCCCCCAGAAAGTATCACCCTATGTTCTACTTTTCTGAGGATTGCCATCCTGGGGAGGCAGGAATGGAGCTGGGGATATGGGAATGAGATGGAGGAGGAGGAGGAATCAGATGAGGCTTTAATACTGGGGATATGGGAATGAGATGGAGGAGGAGGAGGAATCAGATGAGGCTTTAATACATTACTGAGCTTAATACTTAGTAACACCACTCAGTAACAAGCTGAGATCTCAATGTTGAAGTTTTCCAGAGATTGTATGAACTACTGTTTCTCTGGGGAGTCCCCCTTGGGGGAGGAAAGAAAATGATTTTATCTCATGGCTCTCAAATATTACCGTCAAAGATTCATCTAGTAGACAGGTGTGTGGGAGCTGAGTGGTTACAGACAATCTCACACCTGAGTGGCACCCTAGAGTCGTGGGGCAGCAGGTGAGAGCTGTCTGGTTGGGCCAAAAGGAAGTTGGAATTGTTCACTGTAGTGGTGGCAGGAGCAGAGTTTATTATGAAGGGTTAGACGAGTTTAAGAAGACCTGAGGGGTACCAAAGTCATATCTGATATGGTATTGATACCAAGCACTGGATGGGTGTGAGGAAGTAGCTGATGGGAATATAAGTAGGTACTATCTTTCTGAAGTCTTTGAAAACTGGCTTCCCTTAGAGCCACTGATTCTATTTTCAGGATTTATCCTGGGTCAATAATTAGACAAATGCATAGAGAGCATTCTATATAATTGTCAGCAACTGGAAAGAGCCTGTAAGTCCAATAATTAGAGACTGGTTAAATAGATCACACATAAAGTATAATGGAATCCTATGCAGTTATTTAAAATATGAGGTAGTTCAAAACATATGAAAAGATGCTCGACATTGCTAGCTATTAGAGAAATGCACATCAAAACCACAATGAGATTCCATCTCACACCTGTTAGAATAGCTATAATCAACAGGACAAGTAATAAATACTGGAGAGGACGCAGGAAAAAGGAACTCATACACTGTTAGTGGGACTGCAAATTGATACAGTTACTATGGAAAATAGTATGGAGGTTCCTCAGAAAACAAAGAATTGATCTACCATATGATCCAGCAATCCCTCTACTGGGTATTTACTCCAAAGACTTGAAAACTCATATTTGAAAAGATATTTGCACACCGATGTTCATAGCAGCATTATTCACAGTGGCCAGGGTATGGAAGCAACCAAAGTGTCCTACAATAGATGATTGGCTAAAGAAGCTGTGATACATACATACAATGGAATATTACTCAGCCATAAGAAGAGATAAAATACTGTCATTTGTGATAACATTGATGGACCTTGGGATAATCATGCCAAGTGAAATAAGCCAGACAGAAAAAGTTGAAAATCACATGATATCAGTTATATGTGGGATATAAACCTAAAAGCAACAAATGAACAGAACAAAGAGACTCGGGGACATGGACAATGGCCTAGTGGTTACCAGAGGGAGGGGCAGGGGAGGAAGGGAGAGGTAGATGGGGTCCAGGGGGTCAAATATAGACAGGTTGGGAAAGGATGAAGTGGGTAAAGGGGATCAAACATATGGTAGCTGAAGGAAACTGGACTTTGGGTGGGAATCGCACGATAGAATATATAGTGTCAAATTATAACGTACACCTGAAAATTATATAATTGTATTAACCAGTGTTACTCCAATAAACTTAATAAAAAATAAATAAAATTTTAAAAAAATAAAAAGAAATGGAGGTGATAAGATAAAAAAATATGAGGTAGTTCAATAAATACTGATATGATGGTCACTGAGTATAGCTGAATGAAAACAACAAAGAATGAAGAGTATGATCCCATTTTTGTAGAAAGAACTTTGGACATATACTTTCATAAAAATTCTGGAAGACTATTCTTAAGAATACTAACAATAATTATCTCTGGGTAAATTTATCTTTTTCTTCCTTATGAGTATGTAAATGTTAAACATTTTGCAATGATCATAGGAATATACAATTTAAACAAATTTTATTTTAAAAGACTGATAATAGAAAAGGAACACTGACATTTTACATATCTAAGTAATTTGAAGCTTGAAATGTAAATGACTCATAACTACCATAAATTACAAGTATAAAATGATTCTTCTATTCGTCAATATTAACGAATACCGGAGAATAGCTCCTACAAACCAGGTACCATGCCAGGTACTGAGATAGTTACAAATAGTGTTAAGTGTTATAAGGAAAAAAATAAGATATTTCCATACAATAGCCTTTTCATTTCAAAGGAAATTAAAAAAACTTTAGTAGTGTTAAAATTTTTTGAAGTATTTACATACTTCCTCTGTATACAAAAGATTTTAGGCCAATTATATCAAAAACATCCAATAAAATGGTGAAACATACTTAAGAACTTTTAAATATTAATTATTAAAAAAATGTAAAAATGAGTCAAAATCCAGATCAGGAGCCAATAAAAACACATACTATTTGTAGACTACCTTTTGTTGTTATTATAGAGCTTAATGTGGTTCTGAGCTTCCAAGTAGTCAAAGTGAAAAGGGAGAAACATATCATTCTTGCTGTCAGAGAGGAATAAACCAATTTTTTAGGAGAAACTAAGTTTCTCCTAGCACTCATCTGCAAAAGAAACATCTCATTTGGGTTTTACCTTGAGAATGTCATTAGTAATCATTATTCTTCATATGAAATAATAAGAGAAAAACTCTTGGCCATTCCACAAGCTCTGAGAGGACAGGGCCATCCATTTTGTCTGTATCTTGCCCAGTGCCTGATGCCCAAATAAGCTCTCAACTATCTGTGAAAATGAGGAACAACAGAAAAAAGTATGTCATTCTGAAATATGGCCACATAGACAGCCATCCCTATTGCTGTGTGAAATGTCTTGCTCATGCTATTAGAGAACAGACTGACTTTTGGTCTGCAGAAGTACAAAGGCTGCCCACAGTGGGTCATTACAGGCGCTATTCCTTGGGCTTTCAATTTGGCACCATTTCCAAGCTTGTATTAGTCAGGGTTCTCCAGAGACACAGAACCAATACCAAATATACCTATACATCTACCTATATCTATATATGTGTATAGATATACATGTATATATGTGTGTATACATATCTATATCTATCTATCTCTCTTTCTATCATTAGTCAAGAAATTTATCATAAGGAATTGGCTTATGTGATTATGGATGCTGACAAGTCCCATGATCTACAAGGTGAGTCTACAAGCTGGAGACTCAAGAGAGCTGATGATGTAGTTCTAGCCTGAGTCCAGAGGCCTGAGGACTGGGAGACCCAATGGTGTAGATCTAGTTTAAAGGCCAGCAAGCTTGGGACTCAGGAAAAGTTATTGTTTCAATTCAAGTCTAAAGGCAGGAAAAAGCCGATGTTCTAGTTAGGAAGGTAGTCGGGCTGGAGGAATTCTTGCTTAGCGAAGGGAAAGTCAGCCTTTTGTTCTATTCAGGCCTTCGACTGATTGGATGAGGCCCACCCACGAAGGACAATCTGCTTTACTCAGTCTACCAATTTAAATGTTAACCTCAACCAGAAACACTCATGCAGAAATGCCCAGAATCATATTTGAAAAAATATCTGGGCATCCCATGGCCCAGTCAAGTTGACACACAAAATTAACCATCATGAAGCTTTACCATTAATACACAGCTAAACCAACCGTGATTCACCAGGATGCCAAATAGCATGAGAAGTATAAATTCACTTACCAGAGAGGCTATCTATATCAGAGCAAAACTGATGAAGAAGACAATGCCAAAAAAAGAAAGGGAAAACAGGAGACAGTTGCAGACTGTGAATTAAGAGGCAACTTCAGACCTAATAATAAAGCAAGTTGTAGGAGGAAGAAATTTTTAGAAAGTCACAAGATCAGAGGCTGAAGCTATTGTAGTGGAAGGTGAGGAACAGATGGTGATGTTGAATGGAAAGGGCAACGTCCAAAATACACAAATTAGTAGAGACGTAAGCAGCCACTGGGTCTTGAGATTTCTTAAAGGACTACGCATGGGTATTAAGGTGGAATGGAGAGACGACTGAAGCCCAGGTTTTCCCTTTCCACTGTCCATCCTGAAGGATAAGCCTACATCATGCTCCACAGCGATGGAAGTGTGGAAGTGACTAGTCAGAGGGGTTTGATCAGAGCATTAAGTGGTAGATTCAGGCAGATTCTGCTCTGCCAGCAGTCAATTCACATGGCCAGCCACAGTGCCAGACAGCAAGTGCCACACAACACATTTCTATGTACCTTCACTCTTCTCCTTGATCATCCTGCTCACAAACACACTCAGACCTTCTCATATTACACAAAACCCCATGTCCTTTGCCTGCTCCTGTGATGTCTCTTGAACTCTCCTTCCTCCCAGCACCAAAACTCTTGAAGGTCTTGTATATGTTGCCCCTGCTTCATCTTACCCAATCTGCTAAACCCTAACCTTTAGTTTCTGGAGCCTCCATTCAAACAATACCACTCTTACCAAGGACTTCCTAATTGCTGGACCCAGAAACTCTGGCTCAGCCTTCAATTTTTTTTAATGGTGTTGCAGCAGCTCACAGTGATCTTGAAATTCCCTTCCTTGACCCGGCAGTATCCTGCTGATTGGTCTTGCCCACTTTCTCTTGTTCCTGTCTCTTCCTCTTCCTGATTGATCAATACAGACATTTTTAAAACATTCTGCTCTCATTCCTCAGCCTTTTCACCTTTCGATTCTCCCTTGGTCAAAAAAGCCACTCATTCCCAGGGCTTCCTGCTGTTTCCTCAAATGCAGTAAAAAGCTTCCAACTCTCTCTGTTCTGCCCTGACTCTCTCTTCAGCCTATCTTACATTTTTAATTGTCTTCTGGCCATTTCCTGTCAACTACACACCAGAACCCCAGATTCGCTGGGGTGATTACATCTAAAAGGTAACTTTCCTGCTTTATTAACATTATCGACATTACTCACATCAGCCAGATTCTAAACTCCAAGATCATCTCTACCCCCACGTATAAGCAGTCACTTTGATTTATGCTATTCTCCCCTAGAAAGTCTCTCGTATTAGCTTTCCTCCCCATTTTAACTTTCATCACCACCTTAGCTCAGCTCTTTATCTCACTCCTAAAATACTGCAGTTGCTTTTAGCTGATCTTGCTGCTTTTAACTATCCTTTCCAGTGCACCATGAACCATATTGGAAGAGAATTCTCCATGAACATCTCCCATTCCTGCACTGTCTGGGGTCTCTGAGCACAGGCATTTATACCAACTTAAGAATATTTATATGAGGAGACAGTCCAGGGTAGTAAAGCTTAGAGACTGCTCCCTCCTAAGATGTTCCACAGTAATAAAAGTAAAGACCTTGCCTCCTCTTTCCCAGAGAAGAACTGTTTACATTCCTGACTAAAGATAAAGTCTTGCTCCAGAGAGAAGTACAAGCAGGTCACCAGCAGCCATTTAAGAGGGGAGCCTAATTTGAGGGTTCATCTCCTCTAATGTACCCACTGCATATGCAGGTAACATCTGGTCCTCACTGCATTGCCCTGCGGGACTCAAGGAATTGACCAGGCTGACTTGTTAAGTTGTGAGAAGGGTAAACAATCTCAGACCCTCCACAGTTCTTGATTTAACACACTACCACCAAATTCTCTTTCAAAAGATCTGTTTTGGCCATGCTACTTGCCAATGGCATCCTACTACAAAATAAAATTCCAAGTCTTTTCAGCTCCCTTACCAGCCCGTCCCCCAACTTATTCCCTAGGTACACCCTGTGCTCTAAGCAACCTGGACTTCAAGACGTTTCCTAAACAGAGGAATACACATCTGCTTTCATGCTCTGAACATGCCTAGAATGCTATACTTAGATCACAGATGAGGAAAAACTCATGAAGCATCAGTGCACAAAACACTCATAACAACCTCTGAGGAATGGTGAGCCACACCACTGATGTCTTTACCCATGTTGTCACAGCTCCTACCAGGTGCACTGGTGAGAAATTGGCCTGCCCTCACTCTCAGCCTAACCAACTGACCCGAAGCCCAGTGCTGCAGCCGCAGGTAACCACATTCTGGTTGGACACCAGGGAGCTGAACTACTTCTGAGAAGGCTTGGCTTGGAATTCTGTCCAACAGGGAAGCTCTGCATTTGATGGCGGCCAATAATTCTAACATCACCTCTCATTTGAGAAGTGAAGTTCACAGGGGTGAAGAGAGGCAGCCCAGGTTCCAGTGTGAACAAGTGAGTTGTGGTTTCAGTCCTCCACCAGGATTTATATCCTAGTCTTAGCTCAGGCCACACATTTCTGGGTCTTCTTGCAATAAACTCCCAAGCAAAAGATAACACGGGCCTGCATTTTTCTTGCAGGCCTCAACTGCTTAATTCAAGTGCCCGTCTCACCGATCTCTAGGATATGTGTACAAAGATGCTGGTTGAAGCATTGTGTGTAAATAGCAAAATAAAAACATGCCCATTAATATGGGCTGGTTAAATTATCGTTTTCATCATCAATTGTAAGATATACCCTAATTTCAGAGACACAAAATATCAATAAAATGGTCCATAGTGGTTATATCATTGATTGTTTTAATACGTGAAAAAAATGTGCATTTTAGAATTAAAGAACTAAGGCATGGCACATCATAAAGTAGAACATTTTGTAGCTGGGGCAGGTAAGTGGCACAAGATAGGGCTGGGTAGGTGACATTTCCTTTGGAATGGGGTGGAGGGGGGAGGTGAAGAGTCGGGCAATGATTCCACACATCTGGCTATACCTCTCAAGGTGGCACAAATGGAGATGTGTGTGGTGTTACCTGTTAACAGTTTGTGCTTGAAAAGTAGACTTAATTTTAAAGTAAGTGGTGGACATATGGGTACGTGTTTTAGTATTTTTTTTTGTATGCCTAAAATATGTTATAACATTCTTCTTTAAGTGGGCCTAGCAACCTTTTTTTACTGCGCCTGTTTTTAGGGAGACTTGTGTCCGACAGCTTAGAAATCAATTCTATATGTAAAGGAGGTGAGAGAAATACCGTCTCTTATCCACATGTTGACTATTACGAAAAAAGGAATTTCATCATTCCAGCAACATCTAGTATGTGCACATATTCAACTGACAAACATAGAGACCTAGATGATCATTGAAAACTTTGCTTTCTTTTTCTTTCTCAATACTGAAGAATTTGTCTTCACATTAACCATAGGTTTGCCTAGATTTAAGCAAGGTCAAATTTGCAGAGAAGATATTTTGGCATAGTTAAAAATAACTTTAAGAATGTGTGTGCATGGGGGAGGAGGTATTTCAATAGAATTTCCTTAAATACAACCCTCCAGGCCGGCCATTTATAAAGTGAGTTGAATTTTTAGGGACACGTTTCCTAAAGCCTGGCGTGATAACGACAGTGCAAGCTTTGAAGGCAGACTAAACTAAGTCAGAATCTGATGGCTGTGTGGCATCGTAAAGTCACCTAACTTTGCAGGGTCTGTTTTCTTCTCTGTAAAATGGTGACAATAATAATTAACTTACGAGATGTTATAAAGATGGGAAATTTAAACACAGTACTATGCCTGGCACACACCCATCACCCAGTAAGTGGCGATTACTATTAATGCACGCGGGTTTTTTGTTTTGGTACAGGCCCTAGGACTTCGCGCAGCGCGCCCCATCACCTTTCCCTGCTCTCTCTCACTCAAAAGTTCTCTCTCAATTATTTTCAGTTCAACATTTATGTGCAGGTTACAAAGTCATGTAAATCAAGACCCTGAGTAGCTTACACTCTAACATAACACAGGACAGAAATCACTGATTCAAAATTCAGGGGTTTTTTGTTGTTGTTTTGCTTTGTTTTTAATTTGGTAAAGGTATCGGCTAAGGAATGTGCGCTCTCTTTTTACAGACTTGGGAACTCGGAGAGGTGCAGTATCCCGCCAAAGGCCTCGAGCACCGCGGCCTCGGGGTGCTTCCTGGGTCTCCGCAGACCTCCCACCCCATGGCACTCGCTGGGACGTAGGAGGGTAGGGTCCCAGGAGAGGCGCCGTCCGCTCGCGTTTTCGGGGCCCGCGGCGCCAGCACTTACCAGTGCGAAGTGCACCAGGGCGTCGTAGCAGAGCCAGGCGAGCGCCCCGCGGTCCGCCGCCCCCCGCCCGCGGCCCAGGCTCAGGCCCATCGCGCAGCCCACGACCAGCAGCGCGGCGCACAGCAGCAGCGAGCCACGCGCCGCGGCCCCCAGCTCCAGCCACGCGCCCATACTTCCGGCTCCCCACTCCCGCGACTGGCACAGCGAGCCGCACGGGAGAGCAGGCGGAGAAAGCGGGGCGGGGCTTCCAGGCAGGGGCGGGGCTTCCAGGCAGGGGCGGGGCCGGGCAGAATCTACCCTTCCCGCTGCGCGTCCAGGTCCCCCAGCCGAGCTGGAGGTCTTCTGATGAGTCAGGTTCCTGCTCGCGATCTCGCTTAACTGCCTGGACCAAACCTGTTCCTAGATAAACCGAAAGGACTGGTAATAGGGCCACACCTTTTGATGCAGTTTGATTTTTAACAAGGTTTAAAACCTTAATCCGTAAAGTGAAGTCCAAATGGTAGAAATTTTGCCCGTAGACTGAGGAGAATTTTAGGAACCAAAGGTTCTAATTAGGCCCGTGCAAGTGTTGCAGAAGAAACGAGGGCGTTTTCAGTCACCAGCAGACTTTTTGTGGCTTACTCTGACCCTATTTCTTATAAATCCAGGAAAGCAGCAAAAGTACAGGGCGAGAAGCAATAAGTCAAATCGGCTTGGCAGTAGATGCTTTTATCTGCCTTATCTTATTTAATGTCACAACAACTCTAGGAGGTCAGTATGTATTTTCCTTTTAAAAATGTGAAAACAGGCTCAGACAGGCGGAGGACAGAATCCATGAGTGGGTGTTCCCAAGGCTTTTGCCTTTGACCTTGCACTCTGATGTTTTAACAGGCAACTATAGCTCTCCCTTAATGAAATGCCACTTTATCCCAATCATGTTAACCTTTCTATTTACTTTTGCTAGCAACTTATTTGCTTTTAACGCTCTCCATTTTCTCTTCCTTAGGCCTCTGTTACTTAAAAGACAGCACTGGAGAAAAAAGTCAAAGTTAAAGAAGACTGTTACCCTTATCGACCAAGCCTGTGTTCTCAATTTTGGGTAGCCAGATAAATATAGGATGCCCAGATAAATTTGAATTTCCGATTAAAAAACAAATAAATTTTAAAATATTTACTTATTCTAAAGTATCATCAGGGTACTTAGGCTAAAAAAAAATTATTCGTTGTTTTAAAATGTGGTATATACAATGGAATATTATTTAGCCATGAAAAGGAATAAAATTCTGACACATGCTATAACATGGAAGTACCTTGAGGACATTATGCTAGTGAATAAGCCAGTCGCAAAAAAAGACAAATACCATATGATTTCACTTATATTAGGTATCCAAAGTAGTGATATTCCTAAAGACAGAAAATAGAATGGTGGTTGCCAGTGGCCTGAGGGAAGAAGAAAAGGGGAGTTGCTTAGTAGCTGTACAGTTTCGATTTTGCAAGATGAAAAAGTTCTGGAGTGTTGCTGCAATGTGAATATACTTAACATACTGCACCGTACGTACACTTAAAACGGTTAAGATGGTAACTTTTATGTTATGTATATTTTACCACAATTTAAAAAAATGATTCCTGGCACTGAACACAAGTTTAATAACTTTCTCCTTTAGTTACTCCCTGTATTATTTTTTATATAGCAGCTAACACCAGATGAAATTATTTATTTATATATTTATTGCTATTGTCTTGCCACTAGAATATAAGCTCCACAAGGCCAGGGGTTGTGTCTGGCTTGTTTTTTGCTGTGTCTCTTGCTCCTGTCAGAGTTTGGTATAGACTAGTTGCTCAGTTAAATAACGGCCGACTGAAGGAATGAATATAGCCAGTCCTGCTACCTACACTTTGGATTCTCTTCTGTTACTGAGAAAACTGATGATCTACAACTCTACTTTTGTATATTCAACATCTTTCTCAACTGGATATCCCCCACCAACTTCCCCACATCACCCTTTAGTGACTACTCTGCCCTCCTCTCCTTCAGAGCAAAACAAAACCTAAGAAATGAATTAGATTCACTGTCTTCTTATTCTGCCCCTGCTCCTCCATCCTTCCCACTTTAGTTTTCACCCTCTTTACTGCAGTGATACAGCTCTTAGGTGACCAGTGACCTCCACATCACTAACCAGAAGGACATTTTCTGTCCTTATCTTACTTGACCCCTCAACAACCTCGCTGGGCACTGAAATCTTTTTCCTCGGTTTTCTAAGAAAACACAGGGCTTTTTTCCTACCTCCCTTAGCAATACCTGTTTCCTTTGCCACCTCATCCTCCACTACATGCCCTGTGAAATGCTGGGAACTCCACAGCTCAGTCCTAAACCCTGTTCTCCCTCCAAATGCCGGACCCAGGCAGCCTCAGCCTCATCCCGTGTTAATAAACCACCAAAAATAGTCCAAGAAATTCAAATGTCTAGCTTGGCCCTCTCTTTTGAGCTCCAGACCGGTATTTCCAACTGCCCTACTTGACAGTCATTTGTATATTTCAACACAGCCAAACTACACTCATCACCCTCTACTTCCTATGTCTGAGTCTCTTCCAGTGTTCTCTATCTTGTTACTTCCATTTATGTTACTGTAATCCAGCAACACAGAAATCATCCTTGATACTTGCCTCTCCCCAAACTCCAGATCTAAGACGTTACCAATTCCTATTTTAGTTGCCAAATATCTCTTGATCCCATCTACTTCATGGACCAAGTTGTTCCATCACCATCTCGTCCCTCAGTGCTTAATCTCACTAATGCGGTTTCTACACATCACTAAACCCAAAGTACATTTCCTGCCCTTACCAGCCAGTGATTGTTCCTGAACACAATTCTTCTATCATCACTCTTGTTTAATGATAATGATTTACCATTACTCTTAGAATACTAAAATCTTTTATGTGACTTACCAGGCTATGGGGTCTGGCCCCTATCTCTTTAACCCCTCCCCTGCCCCTAGTAATCCTCTTCATTATGTTTGCTCTAGTTATACTTGCTCTTTTACTTCCTTGAACTCCTCGTGGTGCTTCTTACATGGCCTTTGTACATACTTTCCTCTGCCAGAAAGAATTTCCAGTGAATCTGTCCAATTGAGTCCAGCTTTTTCCTCATCACCATCACCTGCACAATTCTGGGAACACTAATTTCTCCCTGCCTGATAACAGACACTTTGGAGTTACTGAGAGGGCTGAGTTGGTGCTGCTCAAGTGCTCACACAGGTGTCTGGCACTTAGTCAAGCTCATTGCCCGCGATTATTACCTTCCTAACTAGGTCAATCACCTCCATTTTACATCATTGTATACCTCTTTTTTCCTAATGTGTCATAACTTTTACTTTTATTCCTGCATATGTGTGTGTGTGTGTGTGTGTGTGTGTGTGTGTGTGTAAAGCAACTTGCACCCTATCACAGTACCTGGCATGGGATATACTGCTCCAGAAATACTTGAATGTTTCTAAAGGCTTAGTCAAAAATCTTATTTATAAAATACTGAAGACATGGAAAGAATACAATCATTAAAACAATCTGATGTTATTGTGAAGAAAACTGGGCTGAAATCAATATGACATTTATAAATTCTATATTTGGGTCTGAGGGTCTAAATGCCCAACTACTGGTTCAAAGAGAACTGATGACAAAGGGTGCTGAGGCTGTAAATTGACCACAAATCTAATTATGATGAAACGTAAAATAAATGAAACAATCTCCTCCACATTAGTAGGATTAAGTTCCAGATAATGGAATGTTCCCATTCTACTGTACCCAGAAACTTAGTCACATCACACACTATTCTTGGAATCCTTAGAGTGCATGAAGCTGACGGGAACCACGTCCATAAAAGACTTTCTAATTAAGATGGTCAACATGCATGGGTTTAACGCTGAGGAAGGGAGCTGATAAAAAGGATCCATCTCTTCTGCTATCTGGGAAAAACAAAACATCTATTCTGATTCTAGGTTAATTTATAATGATGGTCATTTAAGAGCAGCGGCTTTTGTTCAGTATTAAGAAAAGACTTGGCAACAACTAAAGCTGTTCAACAAAGTAGGACAGTCTCCCCTGGAGTGAGTGCCTCATCATTTGACTAGTACTCCTGCAGGAATATTTTCATAAAATGGCCTGCCTCAAAAATCTGATCTTATCTTTAAAATGTTATGCGAAATGTGTCCTTTACGCTCTGACACTTAGGCTTGTATTACCATAAAACTGTTTTACTTACCATTAAGTGAAACCGCTATCCCAGTCTCACGGATTCACACATTGCTTGGCACAAAGGCCCCATTTATCTCCGAGTACCACAATTTAAAAAAATTACTTAAGAAAGCGGAGGGCAGTTTGTTAGGGCAGGGAAGAGGGCCGTTTGTAGAAGAAATTCCCTGCGGGGAACACAGCCTTTATGGTATGGTATAGCTACGGTATGCCATAGTTTCCCTGCTTTTAATCATTTTTAATAATCTAAGTTTTCTGATGGGGCCAATCTCTCAGGATGCTTCAAAGAAGTGTTTTTCAAAGTATGCTGTGAATTTTCTGGTTCAACTCCAGCTTTCCCAGAGAACTTAAAAATCTCCAACTTAAAATGTTTGAAAAACACTGCTCCAGGGCAGTGTTGAAGGTTGTGGGCAATCAATACACTTGATAGCCTTACACACCTTGTCAGTAGCCACAGGATAAATTTAAGAGGGTAACTAGTTACTCCATATTCCCATTTCATCCTAAGTCCTTTGCAATAGATGGGGCTCAGTACTCCTGGGAGTTCCCCCAGACGGGTGATTTGGGAAATGTGGTTAGGTCTGGCTCTGATTTCTCCTAAAACTCAAAATGAAGAAAAGGCACATTTTTGTCTCCATCTTCTGAATCTGAGGAAAGCCTGGAACTGTTCGCACGTCAAGAAGGCTTGATTTAGCCAGCGGTCCCCAGCCTTTTTGGCACCAGGGACTGGTGTTCCTCTGAGAATCTAATACCCAATGATCTGAGGTGGAGCTGAGGCGGTGATGCCAGTGCTGGGAAATAGCTGCAAATACAGATGAAGCTTCACTCCCTCGCCCGCCACTCACCTCCTGCTGTGCGGCCTGGTTCCTAACAGGCCACGGACAGCTGCTGGTCTGCGGCTCAGGGTCAGGGACCCCTGACTTAGGCTGTCTCATTTGAGTGGAGAAGTTTTCTACAGGAATTGGTGTAGGCCAACAGTTCACACTGGGAGCAATTTTGGCTCCCAGGGGACACTTGGCAACGTCTGGAGACATTTTTGGTTGTCACAACTGGGAAGTGTGGAGAGGTGCTATCCACATCTAGCGGGTAAAACCTAAAGATGCTAAACTAAACATCCTAAAATGCACAGGACACCCCCCCAAAACAAAGAATTATTGCAGGGTTTTAGGCACCCTGATTTAAGCCAGAGTTCACTGTGGGATTTCATGGGTGAATAAAAAAAGGCCAAGGATGTGAATATGGTGCATTCTCGCATCCCTTTTCTGAACGACTTTCCCTTGATATAGAACCAAGCCTCACCTCTATCTATATCTATATATACCCATCTACACATAGTACTTTTTGAGAATCAATCTTCCACTGTTCTTCAGCTATCTAACAAAGTACAACATTTTCATGAAGAGTCCCTTTTAAACTTTAGTCAAATGTGGTGGGTTACATACAGCACTCTTTCGATGATATGTCTTAAGACTTACAGCTTAATGTACAGTAATTATACTGCCTTTCTTCAAATAGATTTAATTAAAATTCCCCCAGTTCGACGTGCTAAAAAAAATTCATAACCATCAATGTAAGACAGCTGACATTCATGAATTTTCACCTGTAGTAATTAAATAATCCCCTGAAAAGGACACCCCTTCTACAGGAAACGTAGGCAAGATTCTTTAGGAGTGCTACCATCACATTTTTTTACTTGTGCACTGACTTCAGAAATAATTTGAAGTGGCATTATTCAAAAGTAAAAATATTTGTAAAAGCAAAAGTTTGGCTTATTTTAATTTAATCTTTAAATTAATCAAAGATTTCATTTAAATCCACAACCTCTAACATGTTAAACCCTTCAGGTTTACCTCGATTATCATCTTCCATAGAAGCCAGGAAGAGACAAGGACGGATCCTCCCAGAGCCTACAGAACACACAGCCCAGCCCCCACGTGACTGCAGATTCCAGCCTCTGGACTGTGCAACATAAGCATCTATTGTTTAAGCCACCTGGTTTACGGTACTTTGTTATGGCAGCTTAGGAAATGAATAAAGATTTTGGTACTTCTTTGTTTAAAAAAAATTCTTAAATTTAGGATCATTATTGGTCATGTTTGTTGTAGTGGGAAGGAGATATTAAAATACAAGAAAAGTAATTCATGATTCACCTCTACTGTAGCTGATGGTTGAAAAGTAATTCCAAATTTAAATTTAACCAAACAAAACTAGGAAATTAAGATACCTTTAGAAATAAGTTCTTCAATGTTTTATCGTATTTGATAGCAGCTTTTTTTATTGGTTACAAAACCTAAGCCCATATACAAAATTAGGAACACATTTAGATGCCTCTTTTGAAAGAACGTTTTAGTCTTTTTTAACTGAGTTTAAAAAAAATAAAAACAATGCAATTTTTCAACACTGTTTTGAAAACTTAAAAGTGCAGCAATAAACTTCTTTTATCTACGAAATGGCGCAATTCCAATTTCAAACTGATAAGGTCACAACAAATTGAATCAAGTGAATGCATACATACGTCTGCACTACTTGATGCTAATGTTCACTTATGTTAGTTTGCATTTAAAACACAAGAGAAACGGGAATCGGCACAATAGAGGCCCAATTTAATCTCAATGTGTGCAAAATTTAAAAGGTAACTGTAAGTATGGAGAGTCCAGAAGAAACTAAACCGGAAGGGGTACAATTCACGATATCAAGAAGATTTGGACTTTAAGGGTTTCACCGAAGTTTGTGACCTTAATTAGCTTTGACTTTGTTATTCCTTTTAGTGAACACCACACAGTTTCAAAAATTTAGACTACAGTGTCCAAACAGGATGCAGTTACCATATGAAGCTTTAACTCAAAATTTGGATAAAGAAAAAAAGGCACAATGAACTTCAACTCAATTTTATGTGCACAAGAGTTGAAAAATCTGAGCCACCTTAAAGAGAAATTGATTCTAAAATTTATAAAACCTATAAATAATCAGAGGCCAAACCACTATATTAAAACAGATTCTCTAGCAAGTAAAAATCTTGCAGTTTAAACATACGCTTGTATCCATTTTAGATACAAGACAAAACTCACTCTTTAAAGTGGCTCCATCTTGGCAGATACATATATTTTTAATGAATGCACACCTGCTATGTGTTGTTTATCAGTGAAAACACCCCAGCTGATTCACAAAGCTCTGATGGCATCATCTGTCTCATCTTCATCACAGTAAATATACCCCCCATCGGATAACTAAATTAGTTTAGATTTCCTATCTCTTCACATCAATGCATTGGAAAATTATACCCAGTAAACAATAGCAATAAAACCATTTCTGTGACAGCACAAATTATTGTTTAAAAAATTTCATATTCTTTCATTAACAACTGGGTCAGACAATTTACCAAAAGCAGTGACTTTATATAGTAATACCAGATTTTGCAGAAGTACTTAAAAGATCACTGCTAATCAGGTTTATGTTAAACAACTGCAGATATCCTTCTACACAGATCCTTGTCTGAATCTTTTAATATGTGAATATGCTTTTCGAATAAGATCTGAATTAACTTTCCCAATACTCAAAGAATGAAGTTTTATGACACTTCTAAATAGTTGCTGGTTTGTTGCCAACCACATTATCAAAAGCACTGGTTACTAAGTAAAAAATATTTTAAGACTAAATTACAGTAAACATGAAAGCTCCACAGTTTAAACCCAATATAAATCAACCATATCCAATTATCAATTTAAAATGAAAAATATTAACTCCTGAAAGCTAAAAGCAAGATTTTCTTCTTTAACATCACCAATGGGTACTTTAGACCTTTGTTTTGTTTTTTGATTTTTTCTTTATAGTCAGGGACTCTTGCTTTCAACTTAAACAGAAGTTCAAGTCCATAACAGGTTGCAGCTCAGGTAAAATACCATGCACAGCATTTGATTACTTCAAAACAGCAGGAACACACAGGCTGAAGTGAGTGGTCAAATAGGGCTTGCTGTTCTCAAAAATTATGTATAATGGCGAAAGCATTACCATCCATAGCTAAAGTTCTTCCTCCAACCCTGGCTTCTGAGGCAGATAATAAACATATCAATTACTGGTAGATGAAGTACAGTTGCTTTTTTTTAAAACTTATCTGTTTAATCAATAACCAAGTTTCTTTTTTTAAGTTACTTTTTTTGTTTGTCAGTTCCACCAATGAAAATCATTTGGCTTGTACTTTAAAATCTATTTTTCCACATAAAGAATATGAAAATATGTTTGTGGAGGACAATGATGGAGGCTCAGATCAGGCTGCACCTCTTTAAAGTCTTCCAACGTGTATATACATCATACCAAAGTGTCTTGATCCACGGCGCACCGTTTTCCAAAGGAACATCAAGTGGGCAGCTGACATGCCACCATTATGGAATATTCTAAACTGGAGACTGCAGTTGTCAGCATGTGGCACCAGGGAACAGGGAATAATAGGGTAGTTGAGATTGTTAAGGAGAATTCTAAAACAGTTTAGGAAATCATGCATATGCATTTACAGTCCATGTGATAGTGACTTTTGGCAACTGCAAAGTGACTGAGACATGGCTTGCTTTAGAAGCATCAAAACGAAGAGGCATTTGTGTTTTGGAGCCTTTTGTTGTTGTTCTTGTCATTTGGTAGCCATCTGGTGGTGCTTTGTATTGAATGTGGGAAAGATGCTGCACTCACTTGAACTCAAAAATTAAATTCTTTTGTTTGAAGGTTGGCTGTTGGGTCAAAATTGTAAGTACCTCCTTGTGTTGCTTCAGGAATGAGGCTAGGATCTTCATCAATCTATAAAAAGCAAGAAAAAAAATCCTTATTATGTTAAGATACTACTTACACATTATGGTATAAGTAGTATTGATTTACTTCTTAGGAGAGAATTCTATATGAATGTTTTAATCACCTAAAAATGTTTTAGTAAATACATAATATTATTAAGAAACTTAACAATTTAAAACTGAATACACATTTTAAAACTGCCCCATTCTTAAGCTCCTGTATCTTTAGATTTATTTTACCTACTTGAACATACATCATTTCTATAATTACTATCTCTTCTCATACAGATTACAAATGCAACAAAAACTATTTTTACAATTTTACCTATAATGAAATTTCAGACATAGTATTTAAGAAAATTGATTGTTGGAAAGCAATCATTCATTTTTTAAATTTAGATTTTTTAAACAACTGGGAATATGCCACTTCAAAAGTATCTGATAGAAATACAGTATAAATATGTCATATTAATAATAAAAGAAAAATTCTTAGTAAATTTACACATGTATAGGTTTTACTGTACACGCAGACATACCATACTTTAATATATACTTACATCGTCACCAGAGAAATATTGATCTATGATTTCAAATGCTAATTTATATATGTCTTCATTTTCATGTTGCTGTAAAACTTCGATTTTCTCCAAACCTGACAGAAATAATCAAAATAATTAAGCAGATACAATCAAAACTGTGCTCATTTTAATCATGAAAAATCCTAAGTAACTCAAACACTCCCAGCCCTCACACCCAAGATGATAGTTTGTCTACAACACAGATGCAAACCTGAGCTGCTCTGGTTGGAGGACCAGAGTCTCATGAATTTCTTCCTCTTTGGAAGCCCTTGGGGTACTCTGGTCCCTAAGGGAGGCAGTTTAAAAAACACCTGAACACTCCATTTGACAGATGAGGAAACTGTGGTACATAGATGTAAAGGGATTTATTTCAGGTTGTGCGGCAAGTTAGTGACAGAACTAAAACTGAGATCTTCCCGAACTGCTTTAATATAATAATACTGTCTCATATAGTAATTTTATCTTTCTCTTTGTTTTCCAAATCTTATTATTTTTATATTACCATAAAAATAAATTTTCAGAAGCTTAATGATTAATTGATAAAAGAGATAAAGCTTTAAATACTGAAATAATTCATTTAAAAAATGAATAAGGGGCTTATGTCCTATGGCCACAATGAACTTGGGAAATAATTTTTCAGTGACTGTATACAATGCTTTATTTATGTTTCCAATCTATTTTTTCTACATATCAGATGCACAAGTCTATAAATGTAAATTCTTAATAAATATTCTTCTTTGATATTTTTTTTAGCTAGGTTATTTTGAAAATAGTTGTTTTTCTTTATGTAGTAATACCCAAGCCAGAAAAAAAAGAAAACAGGTGTCAAAGATAATGAATGTACTTTATAAAATTATAAACTACTAAGTAAATATGTATTTTAATAATAAGTATTAGTGCCATAGACAGAAGCAACTATATTGACAAAAAGCTGAAGAGTAAAAATTCTGTAGCTCAAACTTTCTGGGTTGTTTTGAACCAGACTACAATGGTAATTTCAATTATCTTAAAAAGTAAAACATCTTAAAATCATGAGCAGTGAATTATAGTATAAAAATCTGGATTTTAATTATGTTTCTATAACTAACTACTTCTGTGACCATAGGCCATAGTATTTTCTTCTTGTTAGTAAGAAAATACTTCCAGACTGAATAGTCTCTGATTCTATCTCATTGGTTTACTCTTAAAAAAAAAATAAACTGGGTAGTATAATCGTACATATTAGTCAACAAAATGCATATAATAAAACATGACATTAGGCTACATTATTTTAAGGTTTGGGCAATTTAGTACATATTGAACAGGTACCTTTAATAATAGAATTTTAAAATATATGTTTCATATATCATTATCAGAGAAATAATGAAATGGTATTTCAAATCGCAGTTCTTTTTCATTAAAATTTCAAAGTAAGTTTTGTAGTAATAACTTAAGCATGCAGTTCTGGCAATCATAAGACTGAAACAAAACAGATGATTCCAAAACCATTAACATTTTCCAACAATATGGAATAGTATTTCACAAAGTAAGGTCCACAGAATCAAATGACAATAGGTATAACATGAAAATAGGTGTTTCTCTGTCAAGGAATTTAAGAAATGTTAGATTACACGAAGCTAATAAGTTTCTCAATTTATAGTAGTTCTCAGAACTTTTAATTTGCTCTCATGCACTATGACTTCTAGAGGAGCATTTGTCTTTTCCTAAAAAGCAATGTGAATCTCCAGGAAGGTTATGGAGTGACTTTCACAACCAGTTTTTCTAAAGTATGAACTAATGTTTCTTAGAAATTGCTTTTGGGTTGCTAACATAGTGAATAAAGAATAGCAACATACTTTGATAATGTAACAGCAATGTATCTTAATAGTTTCTTTCTAATTAGTTGTCTTTTAAGGATCTACTGTTTCACAGTTCTAGGGCTCAACTACGTTTCTTCAGTATATCTAATCTTACCTCCACATTCTTCTATTATTTCAGCTATTGTGCTTGCTTCATCACCAGCCATTATCAGAATGTTTTTCAGACCATCTAGAACCACCTGAACAACTTGAGAATCTTTTACAGACAGTAAATTACAGAATGGTGGTATTACATTCTGCTGTACAAGATACTCAACCTAGACAACAAAAGAGAAGAAATATTTTTATTTATATAATTATTTTCCCCCCAAAAGAACACAGCACAGGGCTTATAAACAAACAGTAACTCCTAATCATAACAGAGCACTATACTTTCCAATATTAACAATCACAACAATTTCTCCAAACTCACTTGATCTTTTCTGCCACTTATTGTTAAGTTGCTAATTGCCCAAGCAGCTTCTTTTTGTGTTCCAAAGTCCCCCTGAAGGTTACAAAACAAATAATAAAATGAATTCTTTATTCAGAAAGTCTTAGTTATAATACATTAACATACATTATGAACTCCTAATGTGACTGACCTTAGCAAGCTGGTGAATAATCATAGGGATTAATCCAGCATCTATTACAGCTTGAACTTGTTGCTGGTTGCCTGCTGTTATGTTGGAAAGGAACCACACTGCTTCCTATAATTGAACAAAATACGGGGCATCTTTATTTGAAAAGTTTTATCTTTAATGTGTTTACATTTTTATTATAATGTAGTTTATAAAGACAATAACAAAATCACCTGAGTTGCATTAAGGGGAAAGCATCTAAAAAGTGATTAGGTTATAGAGAATCCCCAATTTAAAATAAGTTATAAGGAAACTTCTACCCACAACATTTGGGCTCCATTAACTTAGCATTTGTCCATTCAATAAAATATATGCATACTATAAGCTAGGAACTATTTCAGGCAATGGTGATATGGCAGTGAATAAAACAGTCAAAAAAATCTTTACTCATTTTGGTGCATGAGCTCCCTCTAAAAGATGACAGAAATAAATAAAAGACTGAATTTCTTAATATTTTGTTAAAATTACTTTTAAGGTGCATTGCTTTATAATAAAAATATTTACTTGCAAGATATATTCAGAAATTAAACATCTAACTAGTCTAGCATGGGTCTATAAATAACAAATCTTATTGCAACCTTAGAGGTTGCACCAACAAACAAGTTTATTATAATTTTAGTGTCAAATCTGTATCTTCTTCCTCCCCCACAATTAAGACTTCATTGTAAATTTATTCTGCCATCCAATAGTATAGTAAAATGTTAACCACTGGTGAATTGGTGTTTATAGTATGTAAGTGTTTATTACAGTATCCTTGCAAATCTCTTGTAGATTTGAAAATTTTCAAACTAAAATGTTGACGGAATAAAATCGAGTTGGTAACTTCTACCTCCAGGGTCGCATGATGGTTCCAAGATGCAAATAAAACAAACACTCTAGGTGAAAAACTTCTGAAGCAATTAGCTGCTTGCTGAAGCCGAGTGGGTATCTATGTGAAACCTTTTTCTTTCCCCCATGATACCTTCACTTAGAGCATATCGGATCACAGGCCGGAACTTCTCTCCACCCACTTCTGTCCGGCTTCCTCACTTCTCAGCTCTGTTTCCAATTATGGAATACATTTAGCTGCAAAAATCATCTACATTATTGAAATTTCTACAGTAAAAATAACTGGCCCAGAGTCTAAAAGATTGTGGCTTCTTTCCCTGTGTTTCACTGAAACATATGTTTTTATAAAATGTGATTTCTGACAACATAATTTTCTAAGAGAATTCAACTGTCAAATTACAGTCAAGTAACTATATAAATACAAGTATGACATAAAAGAAAAGAAATGATCAATTCTGCTGGTTTGGGGGATAGAGACCTTTCAGGCAGCTAAAACTGCATTAAACTAAATGCAAATCAAAACCACAAGTCATCACTTCACATCTACTAGGGTGGCTATAATAGTAATTTACAAAAAGGACCTGGAACCCTTATCGTGCTTATGAGAATGTAAAATGGTGAGGCCACTGTGAAAAATAGTTTGGTGGTCCCTCAAAAAGCCAAACACAGAATTATGATGACTTGGCAATTCTACTCTAGACATATATCCAAAGGCACTGAAAGCCGGGAGTAAAAGAGACACTTATATGCCAACGTGCAGAGCAGCATTAGCCAAAAGGTAGAAACAATCCTAGTGCCTGTCAATGGAGGAATGGATAAACGAAATGTGGTAGAGATGTACAATGGAATATTTATTTAGCCATAAAAAAGAATAAAGTTCTGATACATGCTCCAATATGAATGAACCTTGAAAACATGAAATAAGACACAAAAGGACTTAAGTACTTATTTAACGATTAACAAATTTGTATCGTAAGCTTGAAATCTTGAAAAAAAACAATTTTTATGATCTTTTAGGCATTGCCTCTTTAGGTCCAATCTAATTTTGTCACAAGATCAAATTATGATCTGTTTATAAAAGATACCAGCCATCCAATGAGAGCTTTTGTATGTATTCTCATCTAGTAGCTACTAATTTGGTAATTGTTGATATGCTCAATCTATTTAAATAAAAAACATTGGTTAGTATAAAAATAATTTTTATTCTGTGATGGTCAGGGCAGCACTTGTAGCAAGCAATTAAAAACTGAAACAAAATAATTACAGAGGTTATTAGAAATAATTCTCATCTTAACTGCAGTGGTTTTGAAGATCACAATAAAAGCATCAGAAATAAAAAAAACAATTAAAAATGAGATATATGAAGAGAAAAATGAACTGATGAAAATTATTGTATGCCTTACCTTATTTATCTTCTCTTTTGGGTGTGACAAGAGATTTGGGAAGTGTGACAGGACATCACAGTTGAGAACAACTTGGGTCTGCTCGTCTGTGCCAGTCACAATGTTGCCAACTGCTCTGAGTGCTGCCGTCTGGGTGGAGATAAAATATTTACTACAAATTTATTTGTTTATGATGAAACTGATTCTATATTTTTCGTAATCCTGAGAAAATGTAAAAATGCATGGGGTGCATTCTTATACAAAGTATTATTCAGAACTGAGAAGCAATTTTGAATTTTAAAGACATCTTGTAAAAAATGGAAATGAAATAAAAATGTAAAAGTCCATTTTTATCTGTTATGATATTGGCATTACAGAAAGATTTTAATAAAGGCCTGAATGGGCACACATAGAGAGAGAAGAAATGCAGTTAGGATGCTATTGCAATTATCTGGAGGAAAAAAAATGAGTCTTGAACTAAAAATCAGTGGCTCTAGATACATAAAGAGAAGACAGATTTGAAGCTATGTCACCAGAATTGATAGGATTTTGTAATGGAGGGGAAATGAAAGGAGGAAGCAAGGTTTCCAGTTTGGACTATGCTGTCTGTCCGCTGAAAATCGAGTTCAGTAAAACAGCAGGAGAAATATGGAGGACAGGACTTGTATAGACATAAGTGAAGCCTCGTTGTTCAAGTGAACGGGTTATATATAGCAAACACAATTTTATACAAGAAAAACTTTTAAATACTTACTTGAACTTTCACTTCCTGGTGGCTCAGAAGGGGCACGAGAAATGGCACAACCCCTGAATCAATAACCATCTGTATCTGCTCATTACCTCCATCTGTCAGGTATGATAGAGCCCAAACAGTATCCACAAGAATCTATAGGAAGTAAAAAAGAATTACCAGTTAACGTATTTGTTTGAATGCTTAAAATACCTAACACGCCTCCGAGAGAGTGACATAAAAAATAATTAAATTGAATGTTTTAGCTTGGTTGCTTACCTGATAAATCTATTAAGTAGTAGGGCAACTCTCAATGCCTACCTCAGAAGTCTAGGGCAACTTCTACCCCAACTTCTGCATTAATATATCAGATAGATGAATTTAAAATGGGCAGAAAAGCAATTCTCCCTGACCCCACAAACTGAGTACCTAGAAATCACAAGGAAACTTTATATACGGAACGAGACCAATATACTATGATGCATCAAGTCTAGATCAAAAAGATGATCTCTGTATATTAGGGGTTTTCAAACATATTTAGCAAGATAACAGATTTTTCAGATCACTAAAGAGATAAAAGACTTGACATTTTAACTTCGTTTGGGAAAAAAATTTCCAAAACTCTTAAAAAATGTCCCCACTTAAAGAGCACAGAGTATAAACCATGCTCTATACTCATCTAATTTTGCAAATAATAAAAAAACTCAGTCTCAGTTTATAGATTCAGTCAAAGTCAAAGAGCTTATATTTAGCTTTCCTTGGTGTCTTCATGGGAATGTTAAGCACAGGTCTCACCTCATGTGAAATCCGGAGATATTAGTTATCTAAATTAAAGACATTCTGTTGCGCTAAAATAAAAGCAGTTACCTGCATTCAAATCTCCACATATCCTTCAAAAGAGTATACAGATGAATAAGAGCAAATAAAGTCACATACAGCCCACAC
>NW_011888948.1:841588-893051 GCF_000151845.1 Pteropus vampyrus
TTTTAAATACTTACTTGAACTTTCACTTCCTGGTGGCTCAGAAGGGGCACGAGAAATGGCACAACCCCTGAATCAATAACCATCTGTATCTGCTCATTACCTCCATCTGTCAGGTATGATAGAGCCCAAACAGTATCCACAAGAATCTATAGGAAGTAAAAAAGAATTACCAGTTAACGTATTTGTTTGAATGCTTAAAATACCTAACACGCCTCCGAGAGAGTGACATAAAAAATAATTAAATTGAATGTTTTAGCTTGGTTGCTTACCTGATAAATCTATTAAGTAGTAGGGCAACTCTCAATGCCTACCTCAGAAGTCTAGGGCAACTTCTACCCCAACTTCTGCATTAATATATCAGATAGATGAATTTAAAATGGGCAGAAAAGCAATTCTCCCTGACCCCACAAACTGAGTACCTAGAAATCACAAGGAAACTTTATATACGGAACGAGACCAATATACTATGATGCATCAAGTCTAGATCAAAAAGATGATCTCTGTATATTAGGGGTTTTCAAACATATTTAGCAAGATAACAGATTTTTCAGATCACTAAAGAGATAAAAGACTTGACATTTTAACTTCGTTTGGGAAAAAAATTTCCAAAACTCTTAAAAAATGTCCCCACTTAAAGAGCACAGAGTATAAACCATGCTCTATACTCATCTAATTTTGCAAATAATAAAAAAACTCAGTCTCAGTTTATAGATTCAGTCAAAGTCAAAGAGCTTATATTTAGCTTTCCTTGGTGTCTTCATGGGAATGTTAAGCACAGGTCTCACCTCATGTGAAATCCGGAGATATTAGTTATCTAAATTAAAGACATTCTGTTGCGCTAAAATAAAAGCAGTTACCTGCATTCAAATCTCCACATATCCTTCAAAAGAGTATACAGATGAATAAGAGCAAATAAAGTCACATACAGCCCACACCTTCAGCATTACTAGGAGTTAGAGAACACTATAAATTTCAAATCACCTGTAACAAGAGAAAAAATTAAATTCTAAGCTTTTGTCTGGATCTCCTGTCCCAAGCCTGTGTGAAATTTCAGAGAAGAGGAGAAGCAGTGAAGGGCTCAAAGGTAAAACGTCCTAGTAAAACTATTCCACATTAGTGGGACAGAGACCATGTGGCCCGGAAAACCTACAATATTTTGTGTCCATTACAGAAAAATGTACTGACACCCTTCCTAGTGGATGAACTTTATTCAACTAAGAGATGACTGAGGAAATATTTCATTGGAGATCAAAGACTAATATAAATCTGGGGATAACAGTGGAAGAATAATTTATGAATGTTATTTGTTATGGAAAAATAGAAATATTGCAACTTCAAAAATTTGAGGACGGAAGGTATGCCTGAGAACTAAGCCCATCTACCATGCCACCCAAGATCTACAGATGTGTATAAGGGCAAAGCCTGCCTACTACCCAGCCTGGCAGTAACAGGTAACAAGATTATAATAGAAATCATGGTCTCAGAACAGCCAAAACGTACAGGCTACAACTGAAAATAACTCATCATACCAAGAACCAGGATCATCTTAACTCAAAAGGGAAAAGACAGTCAACAGATACCAACACTGAGATGACAGATATTGGAAATATCTGACAAAGATTTTAACCAAAGGGAACATTTTAAACTGAAAAATTCAGTAACCAAAATTTAAAACTCACTGGAAGGACTCAATAGAATGGAGGGAAGAAAAAAGTCAATAAGCTCAGACAGATCAATACAAATCATCCAATCTAGATGAGAGAAAAAAACAAAAAGATTGTAAAGAAATGAATGGAGCTTCAGGGACTTATAGGACAGAAACAAAAGGTCTAACATGTCTGTCATCAGAGTCCCAGAAGGAGAGGTGGAGCTGAAAAAAATATTTGAAGAAAAAAAGGCAGAGAATCTCTCCAATTTGGCAAAAGACACAAACCTACAAATTCAAAAATAGTAGGATGTGGCCAGAGAAAAAACAGAATAAACTCATTAACTTGTACAGGTAAGACACATAAGTCAAGAAATATCGTTTAAAACTGTCAAACCAGATAGTAAAAACAGAAAAGGGCATTATAAAAGGTATAAGTATAAAGGTAACATTTAAACAAAACTATATCTTCCTAAATACAAAAACAAATTTTAAAAAGAGAAAAGAAAGCACACTAAGTAGAAAATAAAACACACAGAAATTATATACAAAATAATATGACAGTTAAAACCAAACCCATCGAGCAATGTGAATGGGCTTAATTCACCTATAAGAAGAAAAAGATTTTCAAACTGGCTCTTAAAATAAAACCCACTCTATACTGTACACAAGAGGCACACCTAAAACAAAGTAATTCAGAAAGGCTAAAAATAAAGGGATGAACAAAGGTATACCAAATAAATAAGAAGAAAACAGAGACTTGTCTTATGAGATAAGTAGAATTTGGGCAAAAAATCATTACAAATAACAAAAAAGGCTACTTTATAAAGCTAAATCTCACAATTTACAATGAAGATATGTTATAAACATCTATTTACCAAATAATCGTGCAAAACCATACAAAGCAGAAAGTAAAAACATGCAAGAAAAAAAATACTAATAAGATTTTCCACATATTACTGTCAGTATGAAGGAAGTCGAATAGACTAAAAAAAACAAAAAAAAACAAAAAAACATATATATATATAGATCTTATAAATATAGGCATACCTTGTTTTGTGGATATTGCTGTTGACCCTGAGAAAGAAGATACCTACCAAGAAGGGCTCCTGGCGGCTAACTGGGCTGGAATTTAAAAATAGAGCGGAGCAACTGTTTCCAAACAGGAGCCTCTCATACAAGCCAGCTTCAGGGAGAAACCTGCACTGATCTACCTGCCCTGTTGTGTTCCTGTGATAAGACAGCACTTTTATGAGTTCCTGGAACTGTATTTCAACCAGTAGGACTGAGACTTTCCTGTCCAATCAGAACCATGCAGCTCATCTTCACTGAACAATCAGACAGGTCCATTATGCCCAATCAGGACAGTGCTTTTTGGACCAATAAGCTGTGAGGATTTGGAGTCCTCATTTGCACGAGGACAGACCAATCAGGGATCAGGGGTGGAGACTTCTCTGTATATAAGTCAGCTCCCCTGTGGCTTGGGGAGTGCACCTTCCCTTTCCACAGAACACTGTGTTTCCTCAGTTGGAGCTGAAGCACCAAAGACATTTTGCCAGAGTGGAGCAGAGCTATCTAGCAGGAGAGAGGCCTAGCTAGAGGGCCGTCTCATAGTTTGCTGCTCCACAACTGTGCTCTCATTGCCGAGATGTAAACTGTGGAGCTTTTCCATAGTCATGCTAATCACAACTGAGCTGTCTGCACTAAATAGTTTCCTTCTTTACTGCACTCCAAATTGGGGGTTCCTATTGGCACTGAATTGGTGCCAACAGCCACTGGATGACCTGGCACCCAACATGAAGTTTTAAAGTGATGCCTGATCTGACACCATCTTGAAACTGATACATCTGGTGCCAACGTGAGCCGCTTGTGCTTGAGTTGTCTTCCTGGTAGTAGCTGAGGGTCTTGGGTAATTCAGATCCAAGATCTCCCATGCTTTCAGTCGAGGTCTTGGGAGACTTTATGTGGTTTAGGCAGGGGACCCTCATTCGGTGACCTTAGTTCATACATCTGGACCAAGAGGGCCCCTCCATATGACTCAGGTTTGGTGCCCAGGAGGGGTATCCCTCAGTCAGGTTTGGCACCAGAAAGGGTACCTTCCAGGTTAGGACTAGGCCTTGTCCACAAGGTTTGTAGGGATGCCCAGGCTAACAGGCACCTGAAAGGTTGCTTTCATAAGAGGGGTGCATGTGAGTATGTTCACACTCCCCAGCACTGGGGAAGAGGAATGCCACCCATGAGGAGTACAAAATGGGTAACTCATGCCCTGAAATTCTCATGCTAATCAGCCTCCTCCTGGTGGAGGCAGGGGGACTTTGGCTAATTGCATGCACAAAATTGCACTCCAGAAAATTCTGACTGGGTAGGCCTCTGCACAAAAATAGTACGAGATGGTCTCAAGCTTTATTGGCCAAGATGGAGTTCCTCTGAAACCCCAAGACTTGTCTATTTGTATGCTTAATTAGAACAATATCGTACCTCCCAGAAACAATGAGAAGCCTCTTTAAAACAAACAAACCAAAAACCAAAACAACAACAGCAAGTGGTACCCTGAGAGCTCTAAATAAAATCAAGAGACTACTATTGCCTCCCTTAGGAAAAAAAATTCTAAATTTGGTAAATGCCTTGATAAATCAAAAAAGGAAACTGGTGCTTGCAAAACTGGAACAAAAGGAAAATCGTTGGAAAACTTTTCCTTTGCCCCTTGCACTTGCAAATGTAAAGCCAAGTTTACTAAGATAACTCAGAGGATCCTCACTTACCAGCCCTCCCTGCCTACACCCTGCTTCCTGTCGGCACCCTTCCTTTCCCTGCCCCATCTTCTCTATCTCCAGATGGGTGGAAGTCATCTGATGTTCAGGCTTCACCTCCAGAGCCATCTTTCTCCCTACCTCCAGGAAAATCTGCTCCTTTTAAAATTCAGGCCTTTTGGGGCCGATCTCTTTACTTTCTGGGCTTTCCAACTTTATTGTGCATACTTGCTTTCCATTTTGTGTTGCTTATGTTTTTTGATAAGCCTATCTTAACGAGAAACTTTAAAGAGAATTTCAAAACCTCTTAGAGACAACCGAATCCATTTTTGATTTTAAAAACAGCTTTAAAGGAATTTTTACAGCATGCAAAAACTTTGGCCATCTGAGCAAAACCTCAACTTAGTCCATCTGCCAGAAAATATATTTGGATCCATAATTTTTCTTTTGAATTTTGTATTGTGCTGTCTGTTTATGTGTGTCTCTGGAATGCGTGTTATAGATAAGGTGTATTTCTAATGCTAGATAGTAGTGTCAAAATTGATTTGTAAATTCAAATTTAGATTGTAAAAGGGCCCGATTCAATCAGCTTAAAACAGATGAGCTCTTAGATGAATTGGAGAAATAACAGAAACTAACACAATTGCTTCTCAAGTGCATGCGATCTTGGATTAATCTTTAGTAAATAAAAACTAGTTTAAGAATGTGGGTTTAATTAAGAAGGACATGCAGTTGTCCACTGCTCTGCTAGTTTTGGAGCTAGCCAACCAGATGAGAAACTAGGGTAATAAGTTTGGAGACCTTAGTGTGTTATTTTGAAAGACTAGAAGTACAGAAAACACTTCATTAAGACCTAGACAAAACAAAGCCTGATTGGGATGTGATGTTGATAGAAAATGACTGCATACAGAGAATAAGATGTGTGTTTCATAAAAGAAGGTAAGAATACAAATACGTTTTTATTGAAGGAAAAAGTAATTCTGTACTAAAGCGAATGTTCTAGAATAAGAAAGGGAAAACAAAGGAGAAAAGCTGAAAGGTTTATGAAAGATGAGATGTCTATAGAATGTCTATGGATGTTAACTTCACACATGCTTTAGAGACAACCGGAGTTGAACCAAGTTATAAGTGTGTATTACATTTAATTCTTACATGCAGTAAAAGGTTAACTCAGTAAGTTTGGGGTACTCAAATCCTGCACATTCCAAAGAAAGCACTGGTCATCATCAGCTACTTTGAGATAACCTGAGCCCTTGGATTATTCTGCTTGATAACACTTTGTATACCTGAGATCTTGGATCCGGACAGAGAGCTTATGCTAACAGTGTGATTTCATGGTGAATACCTCTCTTTGTTTGCCTGAGGCCTTGGGCCATACTGTATCACTCCGCCCTTTGGTAGGGGATGGAGATTGAGTAGCTAAGTTCAGTCATGCAGGCTGTTCATGCCTATGTGACTGACACCCCAATAAAACCCCTGGGCACCAAAGTTCAGGAGTTTCTCATTGGCAATATTTCATATGTGCTGTCATGCATGGTTGCTGGCAGAATAAAGTGCTGGCCTTATAACTCTACTGGGAGAGGACAACTGGAAGCCTGAACCTGGTTTCTCTTAAACGCTACCATATGTGCCTTTTGCCTTTGTTGATTTTAATATGTACCCTTTTGCTGTAATAATCGGTAAGCATAAGTGTTACAGCTTTTCAGTGATTCCTTCTAGCAAATCATTGAACCTGAGGGTGGTCGTGGGGACCCCAACACACTTATCACCAAGCATCACTAACAATCAAGTCTCAGCACATAACCAATCTGCTGCAACTGATTAATTTCATTTGTACCAGCAGTAAAATAGCTAGATTTGTACCAAATATTAGGTAACACTCAAAATTGTCTAGGCATGACAAGCCATGGATGAACAAGTTTAAAAAGGGCATGAAAACCAAATGTTACAGAATCAGTAACTTTAAGAAGCACAGTAACTACAAAGCAAAGGAACACAGCCTGACCTGAATCAGTCCAGATTTCTTCTCTAGTCCTCAAGGTCAATATTTAGTTTTTATTCTAATGTCACACAGGCACATTAAAGTCTATAAACCACTTAATTACCTCCACACCCCAACCCAGCTTCTCCAGCATCCTCACTAGTCACTCTCATACACGAAGTCACTCCTGCTGTTTTATACTTCTCCCTGCTGCTATTCTTGTTTTCTGTTGTGTCCTACCCTAAAACCCAAGTTAGAAAGCTGGGCATTATCTCTGATTCCTCTTTTCTCTCACCACCCATAATAAAAACAGCAAGTTTTGTCATCCAAACATTTCTCAAGTCTTCCCTTGTCTTTTTATTCCTAATGTCTAAGCTCTAGTACTGGTCCTAATTTTCTCTCATCCGTACCACAAAATCGCCACTGATCTGTTTTCTCAACTCCAGTTTCCTCTAAAATTTACATACCATTTAGTAGTATGAGTTATCAATACAAAATACAAATTAAAATAACCATTAATCTCTGGTTCCTTATCAGATACATAAAAGGGATACATGGCTCTTAAGGTGGTATAACACTCTGCATGATCTAGAACTTGCTAAATCTCTGCCCTATTTTTTCCCTACATTTTGTTTCGTAATTTAAGCTTCCATCTTTTAATTTTCAAAACTCTTTTGCAGGTTTCTCCTCCCTTGCTCCGGCTGCTCAAACGCAAAAATTCCTTAGAATTCAATTTTTAGCCCTTTTTCTGAATCTTATTCAATGTCCATATTTTTATGAATCCCTTAAATACTGAAAAATCTTAAGTCTGTATTGCCTTTTCCCTCTTGGAAACATTGCTAGGGAGGAACAAGGTAATCAGAATCGATGTGCCTGTCCTACAATAAATTCATCATCTTCCTCTACCAGTCGCATCTTTTTTCTTTATCCCTTCTGAGGGTTCATAGCATTATTATCCGATCAAACTGTCAAATTAGAAATCAAAGTAATTTTTACTTATCCTCTCTTTGATCCTTTCCTCTCAAAGGTCTACTCACTTTATTTCTTGACACTGATAGTTTTCCTCTCCTAACCATTTCTGCTTCTAGTTCATACCTTCATCAACTTCCTTAAGCCTACTATGATCACAAAATAGGCCTACCCTCATTCAAATGTTCCCTATTTCAAACCAACCATACTGCTTTTAAGTTATCTGTCTATAACAGAAGGGAGCACATCATTCTTCTGTAATAATCTTCAATGACTCTTTACTGATTATAAGATAAAATCCAAACTCCTTTACAGAAGATTTAAAACCCTGCAACTTAACTCCTCAACAAATGTGTTGGGTTATTAACTACCTGTATTCATCCCATGTAACCTCCCATGTATTTTCTTGAGTCCTGAATATTTCCTCATGTTCCTAAAATGAAAGTTTCAACTTGACAAAATCTTACTTACCCTAGTTACATGACTTTAGACAAATTACTTAACTGTCTGCCTCTTCTGCAACATTTGTAAGAGGGAGATGATGACACCAACCTCATAGGATTTTTGTAAGGAATAAATGAGTTAACATGAGAAAAGTACTTCCAACAGTACCTGGCATATTTTAAACCCTCAGTAAGTACTAACTAGTAACAATCATCTTTGTCACCTCTATCACCACTTCTACCACCATCCTTTCTCCCGATAATATTTACTTTAAATGTGACTTTTGCCGTGAAGCTTTCTGGTTGACAGACTATGTGCTTCCATAATCTAGCATTTTGGTCATTCTTCTATTTTACACTGTGTTCTTGTTTGTTTTCACATCATATTGTGTTTATGTGATCATGGTATGAAAGAGCATAGGCCTTGGACCTGGCTTCAGTTCTCAGCTATAGCTCTTATTCATCATTGTATGACTGCAGTTAGGTTATTTTACATTACTGAGTTTCAATATCCTTATTTGTAAAATAGGAGAATAAAGTATTCCACAGGTGCTAGTAAGATAAAAGGAGACTATAGAAATAGATTCCACATAGACAGTCACTGACAAAGTTCATTCCTTTCATTTTTTTATTTGCTACTAATGTTGAAGCCTCAAAGGGCAGGGTCTCTACGTCTTTATCTCTAAGCATGTAATTCATGGCACAATTCTGGTTTTCATGGAATAATCTGTGATTGGTTGTTAAACTTGACAAATATGCCTATAACTACAGTACTTTGCTACTTTAATACTCCTGGCTTTCAAACAAACAATCGACGGATGATAGAAACTTTTATTTACCTATAATCAATTCCACAATGTCTTGAGGAAAAGTCTTGATGGAAATAGCAGATATTTTACTTATTTCCCTTTTAATCTTGGCTGTCAGAAAGCACAGAACTAAAATTGGCATTCAATTAGTGAGAAATACATTTTTTTTGTATAACTTTTCCTCCTCCTTCCTTTTATATTTATTATCTTGTATGTTTTTGCTAAGTCACTTTTCTACACATTTTAAAAATAGAATAGCATATAACTAAAAAGGTTTCATTTAATTTCATAACATATCAGGCTAATATGTTACAAATAAAAAGTTACTTTAGTTACCTTTAAAAGATTCCTTCCTAAGAGCTTAAAGTCCTAAAATAAACTAGAGGAATATGGCTTAGTACTTTTATATGAACTATACTGCCTCTTGAGAAATGTTAGCAAAGACATATTTTCTTCATCCTAATGATAAATCACACAATTCTGGCGCACACACACACACACACACATACACATGTATGTATTACGTGAGTGTGTAAATAAAGATAAGATTATAAAAACACAAACATACAACAAATCAGAAAGAGATCTCAGTTGGAACAAGAGAAGCCAGATCAATGCTAGAATCAATTCTAGATTCAATGAAATTTAACCATTGTTTTACTGCATGGAAGAATAACACTTTGCCCTGCTACATTTAGGAAAACTGTCAGATTGCCTAATAAAAATACTTGCCAGAATATATAGAGAAAACAACGAAATGTCAGGTAATAAACAAATCATCTAAAAATACATTTGCACTTAAACCTATACTTGATATTCTTCAATATTATACCTCAAAAGAGTGTCGTCTGAGAGGCAGTGCGGTTTCATTGAAAGTACTCAAGATCTGTCATCAGAAGATCTGTTCTGAATACCGACTCACAAACTCTGCAACTCTGAATAAGTTACTTAAACTTTTCCTGAGGCTCAGTTTCTTATTTTGTAAAATGGGGACTATGATATCTAGCCTACTTATTTTAAGAATCAAATGAGATTTAAAATAATATGAAGATGCTTTATAAAGGTTTAACCACCTTATAAATATTAATACTTAAAAACACTACCAACAATGATATAGATAAATAAATAAACTACAAACGTGATATTTTCTCTAAAGTTAGCATTTTGCCGTCTGGATGATCTGAGTTATAAACTTAATTTAACCTTAATCCTATTTCTGAGAATTGCTTATGCACTGTGGAAGTTAGACAAGTTAGTATGCGGACATTTATTAAAAGTCTAAAGAATAAAAAACTTTTAGTTCCATCAAGAGCAAAATCCCAAATCTAAGCTTCTGCTTTACTTACATTTATGTCCGTATGGTATATGAGGACACATAAGGCTGGCAAAATCTGAGGAAAGAAGATAAACAATAAGTAACACTAGAGTTGAAGAATATATCTTTGTAAAAATGAATAACTGTGATACGAAAAGCAGTAAATACTACTTGCAGGGCAAGAAAGACAATATTAAATTTGTTTGACTATTAGGAAAATGAAAATCTGATCAATTCAATCTGAAAAACCAAAACATTTCAGATGTCTGATTAAAATATCCAAATACATCTAGCAGAGATTAATGTACTTTAAAGGAAAAACATTTGTTTTCAGCAACCTTCATTATGACATATAATGTCAAGTGGAAAGAATGGAGATGCAAATATACAGTATAGCTATTTTAAAAAGCTTTTCTTAAAACTGTCATCATTGTCTCAACCTGTTTAAAGTGAAAATAAGATTTTATTTAATAAGTTACTTGAGTTGAATCAAAGTTTGTGAGTTCAAATTCAGTCAAGAAAATTATAACCAGTATAAAGTATAAAGGTTGTTTATAGAATTCAAGCCTTACAGATCTTTTTTTAAAATCTGGGTGGGAGGGCACATGGGGTAGGAGAATCACTTTACTAAATACATTTTCCTTAACAGCAAAAGGAAGCAAAACCAGGCAAAAAATATCAATTTTAAAAATTCAGAGTCAATATTTTTCTATGCAGTCAAGTGATTAAAGGTTATGTAGGATTTTAAAAATCTTAAAAATACTTAGATTTGTTTATAAATTAGATGTAAAAAGAAGTTTTTACTTTGTTTTAATTGTAGATTTTACACTATGTCACACATTTAAGAATACTAACTGTCAGGATTCAAGGGCTTAATGCAAATTCACTCAAGAACATTTGCGTGTAAGTACACTAGTTTTATCTAGCAATCTACTTTTTTAGTGTTAAACCGACAATGCAGTGTAGTAATAAAACTGATCTATTTTCTTTTTATGAAAATAGTAATAAAAAAATAAGAATTAGGGTGGACTGACATTTTTTCAGGTGCCATAAGATATTTTTTTCACAAGAATCAAAAATTAAATGACATATTACTTAACATCTCATACCTGCAATGAAATCAGTACATGATAACTTCATTTCATGTGCATGAAAATGTAAAGCATAAACATAGGGAAAATATACCATCTGGCCTTTGCAATTCTTCATTTACCTCCTGAACTGTCTCCATAGGCGGTGGGGGGTCCTTATTCCTGCAGAGATTGACAATGACCCATGTGACGTTCCGAAGGAAGGTGATGGGGATGGAGGGATTGATGAAGGACAGAAGAGGTTTGACAACTCCCAGTGATATGACATAATCTCTACATTGAGGACCATCACCTACAGAAATGAAAATTGTATTTAAAAAAAAAAATTACATTCAGGATGAGAAAGTCTGAAATGTATGCAATGGCTCATGTTGGGACACTGATGTTCTATGTTTCCTCACTGTTAGTCAAGGTTATCAAGTGTTGCTCTTTCTCCAAACTTTGATTTGGGGGGACACAAATTTAATCTATCAATCCTGATAGCAAATTGCATATCTGTTTCAAAGCGGTACCATTTAAGTCAGTACTTATAAGACAAGAAGATTATCAACCCACATTAAAATCAGAGGAAACATAGTATGTAATGGCTATGCCAATGTAGGAAAAAAGTTAATTAAGATTCTTAATTAAGAGTCTTTCAAACCTAAATACAACTTACCTATAATGTTTCCTAACGCCCATACTGCTTGTTCACAAACATTCTGATGTGGCGAATGGAGAAGTCTCAGAAAAAGAGGTACGGCATCTATAATAAAGAAAAGCTGATATTTAGATTGCGAAATGTTGAAAAGTTTATAGACTGAAGCCTAAATACGCTGATAAAATACACAGAACCTGGCACACTGTAGTTGCCCAATTATAGTTCACTTAATGAACAAATGGGGCAAATACTTTTACCCTAAAAGTAATTTTAGTATTTTCTCCTAGTAATATTTGAGTAACACACCTATTAATAGTATATATAAGTTGCTATTATGCCATTAACTTAAAAAATCCAGCAATTTTTCCTATAATGCATTAAAAAAAGGAATTCCTACTCCAAACACATAACCTTAGAATATAATACTTTAGTCAACGTGACCCCAATTGCTGATATGCGATTAACTAAAGAACTGATTATTCCTATATATCAGACCTACCTTATATTTTAAAATAAGTTATCATTAGAATCCTTATTTTTTATATAACTTACATGTTAACCCAAATTCTAAAACACTGGTATTATATTCATTCCAGATAGAAAACTAAGTATAAGCCAGATCACTTTTTCTTAAATTTCATTCAGGTGTATACTACCTCTAGGATTTTTGCTGTATCTCCGAGCTACCTGTATTATTTACTTAACATTTAAATTAAAATTGACTCATCCTTTTAACAGCTTTATTGAGATATAATTTACATACACTATAATTTATCTAAGTGTACAATTTAATGGTTTTTACTATTTATACAGAGCTGGATAGCCATTACCATAATCTAATTTTACATTTCCATCACTCCTAAAAGATATCTCCTACCCAGAACAGCCTTACTGCAGACTTCCCCAGCCCAAGGCAACCATTTCATCTGCTTTTTGTTTCTATAGATGTTCCTATTCTGGACATTTCATATAGATAAAATTGTATAATAAGTGTTTCTTGTGTGTGTGTGTATTTGGCTTCTTTCACTTAGCATAAGGTTTTTGTGGTTCAGCCATGTCACAGCATGTATCCACATTTCATTCATTTTTACTGCTGAATAGCATTCAATTATGTACTACATTCTGTTTATCTGCTTATCATCTAATGGATATTGGGGTTATTTCCATTTGTGGGCTATCATAAGTAATGCTCCTGCAAACATTTGTGTACAAGTCTTTGTGTGGACAGATTTTCATATCTCTTGGTTCTATCTAGTAGTGGAACTGCTGGGTCATATTGTAACTCTATGATTAACTTTTTGATAAACTGTTTTTCCAAAGAGGATGCATTTTATATTTCTGCCAGAAATGTATGAGGGTTTCAATTGACTCACATCTATAATTTAGTTAATTTTCACCTCTGTAAATAAAAGGCCAGTATCACCACAAATAAAGCTAACCAAAAACTTAAAAATGAAAACAAAAATTGTTATTAAATTATACCTACTAGTCTCTATTGAAAGCCCTAGTCTAAAATCTGTTCCCTTTCTGATACAACTAACATCTAACTGGAAGCTGTCGCCTTGACATTACTAAAATATCTAAAAAGAAAAATGACAGAAAATAGTATTCTCACTATGTGATTCAACATAGCTTATTGCTATATCGTATACTACTTAAAATTAGAGTACGACTTAAAGTCAGTTTAGTGTCCTACTTTTTAACAGTACTTGGTGACATTTAGTTTTTTTTCAAAGAGCTTTTGTCGGTTTGGTCAACACACTAACAGTAGTTATTCTATCTTGAGGCAGCAATAATTTTAAAAACATGTATATTATAATCTAAAAAGCATAAGCTGCTCAGCACTTTGGAAGTATCAGAAACAGAAATTTTAAAACCTGTTATCAGGTGATGGTCTCTATCCAAAATGATAAAACTCTACTTTTTTGTAATCATGATTAAAATTATTTAATGATAGATTAATGATACCTATGGGAAAGATATCAACCATCAAAAGTAACTTATAAAATTCACCAGTTAAAATTTTTACAACATAAAATTCGGTCTTTACACTGAAACTCTACTTCCTTGCCTTTATTTAAAAAGAAAAGTCCAGCGAGTTAGGAAGCTAATTTACTTACTAGACTGTACAACAGCTTGAGTCTGTGCAGAAGTTCCTGATGCTATATTAGTTAACGCCCAAGCAGCTTCAAATTGTAATGAAGGACTGTAAAAAATAAAAAAATCTTTAGGCACTTTACTCCCACTTAAATCTATATAGTTATCCTTTACCTTATCCTTGAATTTCACCTTATTTATATCCAACTGCCCGTTGGGTATTCCCATCTGAATGTCTCACTGGCTCCCAAAGTCAGTCAACAGAAACTTACTTCTTTATGTCCACTGGCAGCTGCAATATGTAGCCAGCCAGCCAGTCATTATTTTCCTTGACTCCTTCCTCTCTCACAAACATCTAATCAATAAATCATACCAATTTTACCTCCTAAATGTTTCTTATATTTATAGCATCACTCCTAATATCACTGTGCTAATTGGGGCCCTCATCTTCTCACTTGAATCACTCACTGCTATAGACTCTAGTCTAATCTTAAAGCTGGAACCCCATCTGACTCCACCATATTAACTGTTTTACATACTGGAGATATTATAATATAGACTGCACAATTTTGCTGAAAGGATGAGATCATTATCATTTGAAATAGTGATAGTGATAGAAGACCCTACAAAGAAAGTAAAGACTGAACTAGCTTATCAAAGATGGATAAAGACAGAAAGGCTGGAAATACAAATAAAAGTGTCATGGGTAGATGATCATGATGTGTATGGATGATTAGAAATAGATCAAGAGAGCTGAAGCCAGGAAGGTATGCAAAAATATATTAGGGGATGAAATTGGAACGGTAAGTTATCTAAAAGTGTGTGTTGGTAGAGTGGGAATTGTGGGGAGGATGACTCAAACCCCAAGCTTCAGAACTTGAAATTTATTCTACAGACATACTAAATATAGAATACTACTTAAAAGAAAGTGAAGAAAATAATGTTGGAGGCCATGGTATGCAGAATGGATTACAAAAAGGTCAAAAGCTGATGTAGGAAAGACTTGTCAAAAGGGAATTATAGCTGAAAGAATATAAATTCCTTTAAACAGAATACCAGACTGGAAGGAGGTGGTAGTGAATAAAAACTAAGCAGAGCCAAAGGTTAGGGACTCAGAAAAACACTATAAATATTGAGGAAAGAGAGTGAGGTTGTCAGCATCAAAAGGTCAGAGAAATCCAAGAAAAAAAAGGTTCAAGGAGAATAAATGTCATCAGAGATACAGCAAACAGTGAGGTTAAAGACATGGAACAGATGAGAAAACGGAGCAGTAGACGAAAACTACATGATGAATTTTGGCAAAAAGCAGGGACTAAAAGGATATCAGAAGTAAAGAAGAAGTAAAAGAATAAGGTCAAAGTTGATGAGACAGTATATGCTGTCCCAGACTAGAAGGAGAAAGGCTTATTAAGCTAGACTAGGTGGTTTGGCAAAATACTAGAAATGAAGGCCTTAAAAGAGAAAACGAAAAGATGTAAAAAATAAAATTACAAAGCCAAGTAAAGTCTTCTAGGACATCATTTGAAAAGAAAAAGATGATATAGAAAAAATAAATAAGTGCAAAAAAACCCCATAACCAATAAATGAACATTTATAAGCTTGATAGTGTTTTGTATATATTATTTCCAGTCCTCACAACCACTTAATTTTTATTTTTTAAAATGCAATAAATTTTAATTTTCCAAATGTTCTCAGAAAGAATTATCAGAAACATCCTCCAGTAATAAAACATAGCTGCATAACCCATTTACCCCCAGTGAACCAGATGTGTGCTGTGAGGTGGCAATGAAAGACAAAGCTCCTCTGTGGAGGTGGTACCCTCGATGCATAAGCACCCCCTCTTCACATGAGGAGTGAGAACGACAAGAAAGGGCTGAGGGTCACCTTTCATATTTCATTAGCCATCGGTGTTTTCGTAGTACATGAGATGACTGATTTCAGTTTTACAACAATACCGATATTTATTCTGAAAGGTAATCCTATCTTCTGAATAGCAGATATTAACAACTTCCAATATAATTTCTAGCAATAATTTGCAGTTCTGAAACATGCTTTAGAAAAACATTTACAGGGTGAAGTGGGTAAAGGAGATCAAATATATGGTAGCTGAAAGAAACTGGACTTTGGGTGGTGAACACACAATAGAATATACAGATGTCAAATGATGATGTACACCTGAAAATTATATGATTGTATTAACCAATGTTACCCCAATAAACTTAATTAAAAAAAGAAAAGAAAAGAAAAATATTTCCAGCAGTCTGTGCAAGACTTATTCCTATTCCATCATCAGTAAAATGGACTTATTGGGGCAGAAACTAAATTATTCTGCTGCATATTTTAAGACTGCTTTCAAAACCACCAAGTACTCAGTATGGCAGCCATGGGTCTGACATCAGTGTGATCTTAACAGAAACCTTTGACGAGGTGGAGCTGGTCAGGACAGAGACCCCACCCTAACTCTGCCCAGTAGCCCCACTTCCTCCACAGTGCTGGGGACTGATCCCGCCACCCAATTTTTATAGATGAGGGTATCTGAGGCTCAAAAGCCACTTGGGTTTTGGTCAACAGCAAACTCCGGATTTAAACCAGGGTCTACCTGGCTCCAAAGTCTAAAGTCAAAAACCCCTGAAATTTTTCTGTTTCTGTTTTGAACAGTAGTTACACAGGTCTGTATATTTTTTACCATTCTTTTCTCTATATAAGCTTTTTCACGGACACACCCACACAAGTGAGTGTATGCCAAAAACTGGAAAGTAAAGGAAAAAATGATGAAGCGGATCAAGAACAAAAAGGGGGCCCTAAAGGTAGAGATAGAAGTTTTTAAACAGCTGAAATAAAACTTACTTTTACTTAAATAAATCTTGTTATATAAAATATACATGATAGTATTTAAAAAGTGTTAAGAATTTTTAGAGGGGTGGTGGTGGCACACAAAGGAAAACCCTTAGTGGCAAGATTTATATACCATAATTTTTATCTACTCAACTGAAAATTCCTTAGACAACATTTAGCAAAATATCCCAAATTTTAGTCTAAATGCTCTCAAATGCAAAAACAACATTTGCTCTAAAATTTTTTGGCGTTCTAACTTACATTCTCTCCAGTGAATTCAAATAATGAGGTTTAAGATACTGCCTATCAGGATATCCCTAATCACTAAAAGAAATGGGGCTGGTACCTCAAAAGATACCAAGTGGTATTTTTTCCTTTCTATTCTGTAAAAGCATAACTTGCCCTCTTATTTTTAATTTGCCACAATAAAAAGCATGACATTAGAAAACTAATCATGGGTGAAGTTCGGTTAAAGATTTCACAGATTAGTGGTTCGGCTGGAATATTCTCATGGTAAGAAAGAGCCACTCAGTTCTGGAAACCATTCATGTTGACTCAGTCATGAGGTTAATCTATATATAGACTCATAAGCAAAGAGTGACTCAAACACTATTTGGGTTGTTTTAAAGTATTACTAAAAAAAACCCACTAATGAATAAACACTCTAAGTATTTGAGATCAGTTAGAACAGACAATAAACAGAAACTAAAATTTTCCTAGAAAATATATACACACTTAAACTAAAAAGAGAAGCACTTTAGGTCTGTTGAATAGGATCACAGAATGAGAACTTTACGTAAAAATGCATAGCAAATAAAAAACATAATAAATGCAAAACCAAATTGAACCCATTAGTTAAATAACAATTCTAAATTTTCAGTTAATTGAAAAAAAAGTGAACAGGGAATCAAATCTATACTTACTTATCATCCCTTTCTAGACATTTGACTAGAATTGGTAAAATCCCAGATTTTATTAAGTCGTCAATTGGTGGGTTTCTGTCACTGGATAATAGCTTTCTAAAAAAAAAAAAAAAAAATATATATATATATATACACACACACACACACACACACACACACACATATATATAAGAAGCTGTTATAATTTTCAAACTACAAACAGAAATAACAATGCACTATTTCTAGACTATCAGATACGACACCCTAGGTGTGACATATTTCTCTGGACAAATTAGTATTTACCTTGCAGCCTGGACAGCACTCAACTGGACCACTGGGTTATCACTTGTGGCATTCTGCAACACCGAATGTAAATTTCAAAAAAACTTTTAAAAATATCAATTTCAAAATATTTCAAAATGAGAATATTAAATAACATACCTGCAATATAGCTTCTAGTGTTACATTTTGCTTAAAAAGAAAAAAAGATAGTTCAGCAAAAAGTTTGTTAACAAAATTACATTTATTAGTTTATCTACTAAAGTTGCAAGTTAATATACCTTAATTATCATTGTACAATTGATCTTAGATTAAAAATGAAGTTTTTTGGTTTAAGAATAAGGTAACTTACTGCTTTGAAATCAGCATCAACATCTGAATCTTCTAAACTTTCTTCTTGGGGAACATTCCTTTTTTTGAGTAAGTGTTCATCTCTTTTGTTCTAAAAGGCAACCAATAAATAGTTAAGAAGTCTTGAAGCATATTGTTAATAAAAAATTCATTAAACTTATTTCAACTTTATCAGGTAATTGTGAAACAAACACTGAATCTCTACAAAAGAATAATATGAATTAAATGTGCTTATTACAAACCAATGACAGGTCACATTCTGGGTTTGGTAACAAAATTAACAGGTCACAGTCCAACTGTCTGTCTGTCTGTCTGTCTGTCTGTCTCTCTCTCTCACACACACACACACACACACACACACACTATTTATTAAGCATTAATTGCTATTACCAATACTATGCTTCCCAATTTTTAGTGAAGATTTAAATTTGGGCATGCATTGTTATTATAAAAGTCTAGGAAATATATTTCAACTAGTAAGCTAGCTTTCATCTACTTATTGTTAATGGTTGCCTGAAGCAATTTATTATAAAGTCAGCTTCTTAATAATGGGAAAGAGTTCAGTGCACCATGTTACAGTTTGTATGCTTATTGGGACTGTGGGGAGTGGGACTTCACTACCATAAATGCCACCTACTTGCCATTATCTCAGATTTAAACTCTTGCTATCTGGCTTTTATAAACAAGAATTCTCTACTAGCAAATATACTTCTACATTCTATGGAATTTCGATTGTCTGTAATGGCAACCTGAGCCATTTCACATAATATGTAACTTTGGGTAAATTACCAATTTTTTCTCAGTTTTTAGTTTTACTGCAGAATTCAGCCAAAATAAATCAGATAAAGATCAAGTAAGTGATTTCTAAGATGCTTTTCAACTTAAAACTTCAAAGAGTACATTATCTAGTCTTCAACAGAATATTTACAGAAGTATTTGATTATAATAGAAAGTTATTTAAAAGGCATTAATATTGATGTTAAAATACAGATCTAAAGAAAGGTAAAACTAGAATACATTTATCTGAAGCTTACTGGCTTATCTGCATGTATGACATGCAGACATCTACTTTTGTGCTAGTATAAGTTAGTACGTTTAAACAAACATGCATATACATATGCCCATCATTAGATCACCAACATAATTCTTTAGTAATTACTCAAATAATTACTAAAAATAATTCTGCATTATTTTTAACAGCTCTCACAAATATTAAATTCCATGGATTAATATTTAATAGTCTCAAGTGTCTTCTCACAAAATATTTATTAATTTACTGTGGGAAAACCTGGCAGACAGCATTGCAATCCCGTGACACAGGTTATGATCATGGGTAAAGGACAAATCAACACTGTGTGCCTTCCAGTCTGATGCACTGAGAGAACAGTATCACTTCTGTGGTATTCCTGAACAAAATAATAACCACCACCACCACCACTTGAGAAAAGTGAGACAAACCCAAATCTGCAAAAAACTAGTTTGCACTCTTCGAAAACAAAATCATGAAAGATAAAGACTGAGGAACTGTTGGTATGAAGGAGACTAAAGAAATATGAGAACTGCAATGTCTAATCCTGGACTGGGTCTTAGATTTATAAAGAACATTACTGGGAATAACTAGCAAAATAGGAGTTGAGTCTATGGATTACATAGTAAAATTTTATCTATGTTAATTTGACAAATGCACTGTGGATACACAGGCAAGTATAAATTTTTCTAAAATATTAACTGATGTATTAAGGGTAATAGGCATCATGCCTGCAACTTAAATGATTCAAGAAAAAAAATGCGTATGTGTATACATATATAAATGTATAGATATACACATACATACATACATACATATATATATAAATTATACTGAAAGAATAAGGCAAACATGGAAAATGCTCACAATCAAGGAAGCTGGAGGCTGAATGAGGGTATACAGTGTTTTTTCCTGTACTGTTCTTGCAACTTTTAAATTTCAAACTGCAAGTTTGAAACTTTCAAAATTAAAAAAAAAATTATGCACTGTACTTTGTGATTTGTAATACAGTTAATTTTAAAATCTATTATATGGTAATTTTTAATATCTCTTGGAATTTTTCCCATTTTAAAAGTTTCAACAGTTTGTCTATCGACAGATAAACAAAACAAAACTTCTTCTAACCCTAATCCCATTCTATTTTCACTCTTTGTTTTCCTATAACTTTTCCAGAGCCCGAATAATCAAGCCTCCAAAGGCCTTTTAAGAGTCTTCCCTCACTCCTCCTACTCCCCCCAGGTATTTCAGGCACAAAAGCGATATAAAGCATAGATACAACTATAGCCTCCTATATACACAGAAGCCCAATCTGGGGATAGCATTTTATCATTATATGAGATCTTTGCTGGCTTTTTCTGCTAAGGAAGCTTCTTTCTATTCCTAATTTTTAGACATTTTTCTTTTATCTTTTTAAGCCACAAATAGGTGCTTAGTTTTATTAAATTGTGCTCCTTTTGTATCTTTTGAAATGGACGTATAATTTCCCCCTTTCATCTGTAAATGTGCTAATTGATTTTCTAATGTTAAACTTAGAACTTTGCAATGATAACCATATAGTCCTTCAAGTCCTGGGGTATACCTTTCTTGAAATGTAAAAAAATATGTTCATTTTATTTAGAATTTTTTTCACCTATATCCATAAACGAAACTGGCTTATTATAAGCATCTTTTCTCATGCTGTCTTGGTCTGGCTGTTGGAGCCATAATTTTGCTAGTCTCGTAAAATGAAATGGGAAATGTTCCCTTTTTACCTTCTTGGAAATCATTTAATAAGGTTAAATTATCTGTTCCTTGAATGTTTGTTGGAATTTCATCGGTAAAGGTTACTTTTTCTTTTTCAGGAGGGCAAGAGAGGTTAATTTTTAGCTACTGATACAATCAATATCTTTAATTATTTTTAGATCTACTTGGGTTTTTCATTTCTTAAGGCAACTAGGTAAATTATTTTTCCACTAGGAAATTGTCCATTTCACGTAAGTTTTAAAATTTATTGGCATAAATTGTTCATATTCAAATTGTAAGTTGTTTGCAAAAATGGCTATAATTCCCCTTCCTATATCCATGTGTCTGGGTAGTCTGGTCCTGTTCCAATTCTAGGCATGGCTGTGTAACTTGCTTTGGCAATGGGACATTAAGCAAATGGACTTTAAAAGTGCGTACACATCCGAACATGTCCTCTCCTCTCTTGCAATTCTAAAATCACCATGTGAACAAAACTGGGGTGGCCTGATGGAGGATGAGGCTATGTGGTGAACAACCTAGGTCCCAGTCAACACCCAAAAACTTGAGTGAGACCATCTTAGATCACCTAGTCACCAACTAACCTGTCAGCTGACCAGAGATGATTGAGGGAGTCCAAGGGGTCAGCTGAACTGGTCTAGACCAGAAGAATCACTTTGCCAACTTACAGAATTATTAGCAGAATAAAATGGCTATTATTTTAAGCCACTTTGTTTTGGAATGGTTTATTATGCAGCAAAAATTAGTGATATACTAATATTTTAAAACTTATGCTACATATAAATATGCCTTTTAAATTCCTATTATTATTTGTTCTCTCTACTTGCTATAAATTTCTCTTGTGAAGTACTGCTTTAATTGTATTCCATAGATTCTAACATGTAATATTTTTCCTATTGTTCATTTCTAGGTATTCCTAATTTCCACGAGGATTTCTTTGATGCCCAAATTATTTAGAAGTGCTTTATTTCTTTACAATTATGGTTTTGGAGCTATCTTATTCATTGATTTCTAATTTAATTGTATTGTGATCAGAGAACACAGTCTATACAACACTAAAATTAGCTGACATTTGCTTTACCTCAAAGTTTCCCAAACTTTCTCAGTCCACAATGTAAGCCAAAGGAAATATCTAACAGTTTCTTATCAAGTGGTTAGGTTCAAACAACTTAACAATCATTTTTTGGTGGGAAACCCCCCAAAAATTGAAAGAAAAAATTTTTATTTCACTCTTAGACAAAAATATGTGATTGAAAGGAATGCAGTGTGATATAATGTCTAAAAATTGTGAACTACCTCAAGATCTAATAGTTCTGTGATATCTGAAAGATTCACCACGTTTCTCTCAAAAATTTCAAATATCCTAAGGTGTCTCTTTGAGTTCACTAGGGAGCAAAAGCTACCTCAGTTTGGAAACTATAGCTTTATACTATCGCAAAACCAATTTTCAAATATGAATGGTTTTTTAAAATATGTGTTTATTAGACAACACTCACAAATTGTTATTTAACTTTTATTAATTAGTATTTATTTATTACTGACAATGACAAAGTCTTTGACAAATTTCTCCTTGTAATTTTGTTTTATGTGTATCTGTAATTTTTGCTTTTTATATACTCGGGCATATGTTAGTAGGCATATACAAGTTTAGAGTTATTACAGCTTCTTAGTAAATTGTTTTTAATCCAAAATTAAGTAACAACTCCCCCATCTGAAGGAAAAACATCCTATAGGCCAAAATATCCTAGGGCATGAAAATCACACTTCATGTATATATTTTAACAAAAAATATGTACAAGTCAAGGAAAGATAATCCCTGCGTAGGTTTCTGGTGATTTGATTACTCATTCGAGGAGGCTTCATGAAAACCTGTAACTTAATTCTGTCCCTTTACTTGACAACTTAGAGATTTTCACCCTCCTAGAGACCATATTACAATAAATTCAGCATCTATAAAAGATATCTGTTCTTTTGTGAAGTGGAGGGAAGTTCAGAGGATACGGTAACTAGCCTAGTTCCAACATTCACCTTAACTCCACACACAGATTAGATCCATTTCTTCAGTTACTTTAAAAACCTATTATATTATCTACATATGTATCTAATCCTTTTAGATCTTGTGTTTTCTGAACCACACGGAATTGCCACTCTATAGGTCAAAAAGGTTAATATGGGTAATTTCTCATGACTCAACCTAGTATTTTTTGAGTTAATAAATTCTGTTATTTCTACCTAATGTTCTTTTTCATTCTCAAATTTCTATTTCCATCTTAAAAAGCAGTTTGCAAATCTAAACCAGTCACTTCTTATACATGTTATGAAAAGGACAGAGAAATATTTATTAGGCCCACTTCAAATGTGAAATAAGTAAATTTGTTTTTATCTAGCAATACCCTCAATGTCTTAAAGCCCTATCTAGTTTTAGTTCCTGTAATACTAAAATCCTTATTTTACACATGAGAAAATGGAGACATAGAAAACCTGGTTAAATTAAATTATATACCTAGGAAATATCACTCAGGATTTCAACGCAAGTCATGGCTAGAGACTGTTTCTTAAATATGTTCTACTGCTTGTCGTTTTTTCTTTTCTTGAAGTACTCAAACCCTGGTTGCACCTTAAATGCTTCCAAATTGGAAGGAAAAAATGCTCACGACATAGCCCTTTCCTCTCAATGGTAACATTTTTGAAACGACAATAGTGCTGGGGTGGTTACATGGATACTCACCCACAAGTTTTATATGTTATATTTACATTTTGGGCACTCTGCTCAGTGTGTTATACTTTGATTTTAAAATTAAAAAAAACAACAACCCCACTACTGGTTCACCAATAATGTAAAAATCTGCCAGCCTAACACAAATTATCCTGCAGGATCATTTAAATGATCTTATCAAATGGCCGTTTTTATGGATTCTAATTTACTAATTTAGGTTTTTTAAAATTGAATTTTTTATTGAGATAATTATAAATTTGCATACAGATGTAAGAAATAATGCAGAGATTCCATGTACACTTTCCCCAGGTTCCCCCAATGGTAACATTTTTCAAAACTATAGTACAGTCATGTGCTGAATACCGTTTTGGTCAACAATGGACCATACATACGAAAATGGTCCCATAAGACTGCAATGGAGGTGAAAACTTCCTATCACCTAGTGACATTGTAGGTGTCGTAATGCAATGTAGTACTCATGTGTTTGTGGTGATGCTGATGTAAACATACTGTACCGCCAGTTACATAAAAGTATAGCACATATAATTATGTATAGTACAAAATACTTGATAATGATAATAAATGACTATGTTACTGATTTATGTATTTACTATATTATACTCTTTATTGCTATTTTAGAGTGTACTCTTTCTACTTATAAAAAAAGTTTGCTGTAAAACAGTATGCCCTGTTACACTAACAGCAGCCTCATACATCGTGTTTGACACGTCTCTTGACTGCATCATTTTCTCTTGTGCTTCATTTAATCTCCTGTTGTTTTATACAGAAGCATGCTGTATAGGCTTGTAGCCTAGGAGCAATAGGCTATACCACATAGCTTAGGTGTGTAGTAGGCTAAACCATCTAGGTGCGTGTAACTATATTCTATGATGTTTGTGCAAAGATGAAATCCTCTAAGAACACATTGCTCAGAATGTATTCCCATTGTTAAGTGGTGCATGACTATATAATATCACAACCAGGACACTGACATTGATATGATCCACTGATCTTATTCAGATTTACCATCTTACTTGTATTTATTCTATGTGTGTTTATGTATATTAAGGTCTACACAATTTTGTGTATATGTATCCACCATATATGTATATGTTCAGTATCAGTAGTCAAGATATTGAACCATACCAAAAAAGGAAGACACCCTCCTGTTGCCCTTTTGAAAGCAAAACCATCTCCCTCCCACCTCCCAACCCCCGAACCCCTGGCAACCACTAATCTGTCCTCTGTTTCTAAAATTTTATCATGTCAAAAATGTTATATAAATAGAATCATACAGTATAGAACCTTTTTTTTTTTTTTGTGATGGGCTTTTTTTGCCCAGCATAATTCCCTGGAAATTCAAACAAGTTGTTGCTTATATCAATAGTCTGTTCCTTTTTACTGCTGAGTGGTATTGCATGGTACGGACATATACCACAGTTTAACTATTTACCCTTTAAAGGACATCTGGATTATTTCCAGGTTTTGATATCAACATTCATGTTCACGTTTTGTAGGAACACCCATTTTCATTTCTCTGGGTAAATGCCTAGGAGTGTGACTGGTGGGTTGTACAGTAGTTGCATGTTTTCCAGAGTGATTACACCATTTTACATTACCACCAGCACTGTATGAATGATCCAGTTTCTCTGCATCCTTGCCAGCATTTGGTAGTGTCACCATTTTAAAATTTTAACCATTCTGATAAATGCTTAGTTGGTTTTAATCTGTATTTCCCTGACTGGCATGAATAATCATCATCATAATGATGATTTCCATCTGCATAACTCTTTCAATGAAATGTCTCTTCATATCATTTGTCCATTTTCTAATTTTTTTTTTTACCATTGAGCTTTAAGAGTTCATTATACAGTTAAGTCCTCCCTTAACGTCAATAGGTTCTGCAACTTTAAACAAAAAGACATATAATGAAACCACTTTTATCACAGGCTGATATAAGTTCCTGTGGCATCTCATCCATGTTACAGTGAAACAACGCTGAATGAAATGAGGTCGGATAAAATGACTCTGAACAAAACCAGTATTATTTGAGCATCTGCTGTATATGCTGGATGCTAGTCCTGCACTGGATATGTGGTTTTCCTCCAGTTTCTAGTCTGTCTTTTCATTCTCTTCACATGGGCTTTCGAAGCAAAAATTTTAATTTGTTAATATCCAATTCTCCTTTTTTGGATTATGCTTTTATCGTCAAGTCTATGAACTCTGCCTGGCTCTAGATCCTGAAGATTTTCCTTCATTTTTTTTCCCCTAAACATTTTATAGTTTTCTGCTTTACATTCATGGCTAGGATCCATTTTGTGTGTGTGTGCTTTAAAATAAGGTGTGAAATTTAGGTTGGTCTTTTTTTTTCCTTTTTTGTTTATGGATGTCAATTGTTCTAGTATTATTTGTTGAAAAGCTATCCTTCCTCTACTGAATTAGTTTTGCACCTTTGCCAAAAATCAGTTAGGTGTATTTGTGTGGGTTTATTTCTGCGTTCTATCTTCTGTTCTACAGATCTATATGTCTACCTTATTCCAACACCATGCAGAATTCATTACTGTAGCTTTTCTGTAAGCTTTAATATTGGGTTGGAAAACTGCTCCTATTTAATTCTTTGTCAGAATTATTTGAGTTCTTCTAGAGCCTGTGACTTTTCATATACATTTTAAAATAAGCTTGTCTATGTCTTCAAAAATCTTGGTGTGAATTTGATAGGAAATGCATTAAACCAACAGATCTATTTAAGAATAGGCATCTTTACTATGTTGACTCTTCTAATCCATGACCGCAGTATATGTCTCTCCATTTACTTAAGACTTACTTGATTTCTTTCATCAGCATTTTATAATATTCAGCATACAAATCCTGTACATGTTTTTTAAATGTGTACCAAAATATTTGCTTTGGCGTGACTATAAATAGCATTGTGCTTTTAATTTTGGTTTATGCATGTTCACTGTTAGCATATATAAGTGACTGACTTTATATGTTGATCTTGTATTCTGTGGTCTTGCTGAAGTCACTTAGTAGTTCTAGGAACTTTTTTGTAGATTCTTTGAGACTTACTACATAGAAAACCATGTTATTTGCAAATAGGGACAGTTTTATTTCTTCCTTTCCAAACTACATACCTTTGATTTCTTTTCTTGACTTATGACACTGGCTAGAACTTCCAGCACTAGGTTAAATAAGAGCAGTGAGAACAGACATCTTTGCCTTGTTCCTGGATCTTAGAGGAAAAGCAGTGTGTTTCACCATTAAGTATGATGTTAGCTGTGGGTATTTTGCAGACGGTCTTTATCAAGTTGAGGTAATTTCCACTATTTCTAATTTGTTGAAAGTTTTACCAGGAATGAATATTAGATTTTGTCAAATGCCTTTTCTGCATAAATTGATGTAATCACATTATTTTTATTTTTATTTTTTTGCTTATTAACATTGGGATTTTAGACTATGTCAAAAAAAGAGATACTTTACTAAAAAGTCAAACAACTAAATCAAGTGCCAGACCTGATCAGTCAAGTGGGACATTTTGGTGTTTTTCTTTATGTAAAAACATAACCTCCCCCACCTCAGGTCAAGTGAAAGTAAAGTCTTATTAGAATATCTGACTTATCAATCAATCATTAAGAGAAAATTATATCAAATTTAATATACCGAAGTTAAAAATGCCAGTGACAGGCTTTGCACTGATTTTCAACTTATGAGGCATTATTCATTGAACATTTACATTTCAAGTATGGTCCTTGGACTGGCTAAAATTCCTCGAACTATTTGTTACAGGTCTGCCATAAGATAAGGAGCTCAATGCTAGAAATCGATTGTGAAACTAAACATACTATTTAGTTATGTTATTTATTTATTTAAGTAGAGAAAACTTTCTTGGTAAAGGAAGGAATGTCTTGTTTAATAATTTGATACAAGTCCCCTAACATGTCACCGATCAGAACTTTTGAGTAGCACTGCTCTATATCTAAGGTATTTTTCTTAAGACCTCAATAAAGGTTTTAAATATAAGCAAAATTTTAAGATATTATAATTCAATTCAATTCCTGAATATTAGCATTTAATGAGTACCAATGACATGTCTAGAATCTGACTAGGTATTTTGGGATGGGCTGGGAAACTTGGGAGTATTTGGGACAGGAGATGGGAAATGTGTGTGGTTATTTCTTTCACTTCAGAAGCTTACGATCTAATAAAAATGGGTAAGCTCATCTATGAAACACTGGAGACTAGCTTTCTTTTCTTGTATTTTCAAGAATCTCAATGTCAGTAATAACACTGCGATTTTCTCCTCACTGGATATATAAAAATAGCAATGCTGGAATCAGACACTGATGATAAACAGTGGAGGAATCCTCTCTTGAAGTGCTCTCCACACCTCTACAGAATCATATCAAAACCAATTAAGCTCTGTCTGAAGTTTAGGAAGGGTTCACTTTCTGCTGCTTACTTAGGGAAATATGAAATATGAAATAAGGAACTGCTTGAGATTTTAGTTAATTTTTTTTGGCCCTCCAACAAGGATGTTTTGGAACTAACTGTGGTAACTGGAAAGGAAACAATGTTATCCAGAAGACAATAAAAGAATTAAGATGTCTCCAAGGTAACCAGGTGGGTATTAAAAAAGATATGCTCTGAAAAGCAAGAATTTTTAATTCTACAAATACAGAACAACACAACTATACAAGAAGGAACAAATAACCAAATATAAGTGAATAGCTTTCGTTTATAAGCATATTAGAAGGGCTACAAAACTTAAAACAAGGGGAAAATTCTGGATAATACCAGGTCCAATATAAAGTTTTATAGTTGTATTACAAGCATGAAAAGTTAAGGAAAAATAAAAGCCCACATCTGGAAACAGCTGGTGTAATGTTAACAGATGACAATAAATACTTACTTAATTCCAATGTTATTGTTATTGCCTCTATTAAACAGAATGATCTTCACGTGAAGAATGAAAAACCAGACACTAAAGGGCATATACCATTCTATTTATATAAAGTTCAAAATATGCAAAATAATTTATTGTGTTAGAAATAAAGATAATGGTTACCTTTGGGGAAAGTAGTAACTGGAAAGGGGCATTGGGATACAGGTAATGGTCTTTTAGAATCAGGAGCTAGTTACACAGATGTGTTTACTTTGTGAAAATTCACCAAGCTGTACACTTAAGATGTGTTGACTTTTTTTGTATGTATTTTATATGTTAATAAAAAGGAAAAAAAAGAAGCTGAGTACAACATGTCAAGATTGACAAGAAGCTCACCTTACTTTATTTATTAGTCTAAGGCTTAGTTCACTTCTCTAGTCCAAATGACTGAAGGATATAAAAAAAGTTGAAAATATAATTGCCAAATCACTATTGTTAATCTGTAAGTATTCATGAAAAAGTTAAGAAGTTGAAAGAACACTGAAATTAGCAGATATTTTTTCAAATTTGATTAAAAATGATGGAAAATGAATACAGGAGATGGATTTCAGGAACTATACACAATATCAATGAGCACAACATCAATACCAGGCAAAAATACATAACAAAGCCGATATTAAATACTTAGTAAGTAAATAAATGCACAGGTATACTTAATTGTAGTGACTCACTGAGAGAGTGTATTCTCAAAATCAAGACCTTCCTTCTAAAAATGAAAAGTTTCAAGATGATAATTTAATACAGGAGTTTCAGGAGTAAATTAGATAAAAAAAAAAACGATCTAATCTAAGACAAAAACAAAGATTTAGAAATAAACTTCAATTCCATTTTAAGTGTACATGTATATAGAGAGAATTAAGTATGTATATTTCATTGACCGGCAGTTAAAATATTTGCTTCAAATAAAATGTGCTTTCATGAAAACACAATCTGATGAGGATAACTCTAAAGTCTTCCAAAAATAAGGGAAGAAAATATGATATATTTTAACGGTAGTTGCATTTAATTGGTAAAATATTAGTATGGTTATTCTACTTTTATTTATTTTTCTAAAGTATCTTTAGCAAGTATGTATAACTTTTACATGAAGAAGGTGGAGGAATCTGGTCCAGCACACAGCCCACAGAAAGAGGATATTAAGAAAAAAACTAAAGAGTATCTAACTTCACAAGATGTTTTGAAAATTTCAACGATAATAGTAAAGTACTTTATATAATACCTAGGACTTCAATAAGTGGAAGCTATTATAGTTATATGCTATTATAAACTACTTAATGATATATTTTTTGCTGTGTGGTTTTTGGGATGACTACTAATTTGCTATAGTATTTTCATTATTCAAATTACATAGAATTTTAAAATCAGAAACAACTACTAATTTTTATTAAATGCAAATTGCCCTTACCTTTCGCAGTTCAACTGTCACTTCATTTCTGTGTCTTCGCATTGTCTGAAAAATAAAAATTAAAATTACATAAGTATGTAAATATTGATCCTACTAGTGTACAAATTTAAGATTAAAATTTTTTTTCAAGTAATTTGTTCAAGTAATCTGTAAGGATTGATTAGTTTTAGACTTTAAATAATAAACTACAGGAAGTTAAGTCAAAACTTCTGTCTATTTTACTGGATAGCTGTTTGTTAATTTTGTAGGGAGCAGAGGTGGCTTCCTAGGATCCATTCTCCTTTCCTAACTGCACCTGAGTTTCTTTGGGGGAACTGTATACTCTCTTGTGTACAGTCTTGATCGAAAGGCATATTAAAGTATGTCTCTCTCCTAGTTTAAGTAGGGCATGAGACTCAAACTATGAAAACAGAATTCTCTCCTCTGTAACTCTGAACCTTGAGCAAAGTAGGACGGACGGACGGACGGACGGAAGGAAGGAAGGAAAGAAAGAAAGAAACCCCATACAAGACCAGGTAGTGAATAATGCCTATATCTTGGACTTTTTCCAGTTCTACGGCGTCCCTATTCAATTCTATGAACTACCTCTTATGGCTTTAAGTCAGCATAACTGGTTTTTGACATTTGCAACCAATGAATTCTATCTCAAATGATTCATATTTTTAAAAAGTAAACAACTTACTGTTATGACCTTAAAGCCACATGAAAATAAAAATTAAGTTTGGGAAGATATTTTGTATCAAAAGGTAAAGAAGTATCCTTATTAGGAATTACTGAAATGATTAGATAACCCCTCTCACCTTGACGTATTGATATGATGGATTATTTTATAACATATGTAAGTTGGGTAAAATTCTTACATTTTTTGGAATAAAGGCTACATAACAGTTACATGGTTATGGTATATTATTATTTTAATATACTGCCAGATTCAGTATGCTATTTTATTAAACAATTCTTTTGTTACAGTATCTCTGTCAAGTTTTCTTAAACTGTAGTGATACAATTATCCCTTTTTAGGGAAAAAAAATTCCATGGAAACCAAATTATAAAGTTTGATAAATATGTGGAAATATTAATCTATATATAAGCTTTTGCTTATATATAGATATATATTAAATGTAAATAATATTGCCAAACAAAATTCAAATTAGTAGCATTTATTTAATGTGATGGAATGATGCACTGATACAGCTATTATCACCAATAGGGTTCAACAGTAGAAAGAGAGCCTTGAGTCTAATTCTATATTTAATATGCTTCTATATCTTGACCTCAATACTATTAATAATGTTCTCTGTATACATTCATCATATAAAATGGTAATAAATGTTCAGCAATCTTCAAATACAAATACTAGTGAAGCGTTACTTGATATGTCTAAGTTGTCTTTATGAACTGCATCATTGTTAAAATCTGCTATATGAATATCTAATCCAATTGTTACTGGAACTCAGAAGAAAAAAATTTTCATTGCAACAACTACTACACTTAATTATTTACGAATTGTTATAAGATGATGCATAATAAAAAGAAATCCAGGCAGCATGTCCCCTCCAAATATGATCAAGTTACTGCTACAATGCAATTCACTGTAATTAAAACACTTCAGCATGCATGAGGTGGTAACTTAACTTCTGAAGTACCCTAAATTAGAAATCCACACTTCAGAGAGGGTTAGTTAGCATCTGAGGCACCCGCATCAGGAGTTAGCTCCAAGTTAGTAAGTGCTCTGAATGTCAACATCTGAATTTAGACACTGGTTTAATTAGTATAAGAGATACTGAATTTTTTTTTTTCTGAAATGAAATTGTTCTAGATATACGGATTGCCTAGGACTATTTTCCAGGTTCCTTGATTCTTATATGTTTGTAGTTTAAGAGTCCAGCAAGCCCCACTGTGTATCTTCAGAGAAATGTTTGCGAGTCTAGGCCTCCCTTTAATCATATGTCCTCCAAGAAGGGGTCCATCGCCTAATCCTAGTCACATCTTTGTGGTATCTGCTTACTGTTGAAGTTTTATCACAAGGGAGTAGACTAGAGTTTTAAAGGACTAAACTCACAGAATGAACTGTACGACTTTTTGTGATTGCTTGCTAATACATGCTTGTATAAGCAGCAAAACTTTATCTATGACTTGTTTTATTATAATTCACTGGTAGTAAAAATTCTAAAGAAAAAATATCTATTCCCCTCATGTATCTTTAACAGTTAAAGGTCCTCTATTCCTCCAAAAGAACTATAGAGTGTAAATGGCCAAATGGCTTAGGTCAGTTAGCAGTAGGTACTGACTGCTATGTATGATACAAATACCTTTGAGTTGGTCATGACTTACTCTGCTTCCTGTTTGACAGAAAGCAAAAGGCTCCATCTTAGGCATTCTTTTCACTTACATTCTTCTCAAGTGATCTCATCTACTGTCATGTCTTCAATTACTGTTTGATGACCATTCCCAAATACCTATCTTTAGTTTAGCCCTTTCATCTAAGCTCCAAATTTGTAAGTACAATATTCGTTCACTCAACAAAAATTTATTAAATTCATCTGAAACACATCAGGCAATGTGCCTGCAACTAAGACTGGTCATCAGTAAACCGCAGCCTGTGGGCCAAATCTGATGGGTAGTTTTTGCAGGACCTGGCAGGAATTGTTTTTACATTTTACATGATTACATGATAAATGACAGTAAGTACCTACTTAATACCCTTATTTTTGTCTCTTAGTTCCCAAAGCCTAGAATATTTGCTATCTGTACTTTTAAGAAAATGTTTATAAACAGCTAGTCTAGTAGAAAAGACAATAATAATAATCAGTAGTACAAATGTGTTAAATGTTAAGAGAGGAAAGTAAAAACTGAAGTTCTATATTGGAAGGAGTCATGATGAGATGTTCAGAAAAAAGCTCCCTGAAAGATTAAAGTGTGTGTGTGTGTGTGTGTGTGTGTTTGGTGGTAAAGGACAGACTGTCACAAGGCCTCAAACTCAGCATGCTTACAAATATCATACCTGGTCACTCTCAGACTCCCATCCCCTCACTACATACCACCCACCCTTCCACAAGTATTCCATCAGTACAACCATCCAAACAGTTGCGAAACCCCAATCCTGGGAGATTATCCATGTCTACTCACTCTCTCATTCTTCGACATGCAACAAAAAACCAAAATAGAATTCAAACCTTCTACCCCACTGCCACTATTGGAGACTAATCTACCATCATCTCACTTGGATCACTACAATAGCCTCCGAACTAGTCTCCTCCTATGCACTGAATCAAGTCTCCATAATGTGGCCAGTATGTTCTTTTTAAAATGCAAACCCATGTTGTCCTGAATAAAACCTCTTAAATTTATTTCTTAATCTCTTGGAATTCCACCCTCCAAAGTGACCAGCACAGCCAAACTAGAATCCCATGGACAAAGATTGGCTGACAAGGTATCCCCATTAAGTCTAAAATACAAGCAGGGTCTGGTTAAACCATTAACTGTAGGCTCACATGCTATCAGCATGTATGAAGAAGGAAATAATAGGGCAACTGAAGGACTTGATGACTGGAGAACTTAAAACCATGAACTAGAATTTAAAAAGGTTATTTGATAATAGCTGCAAATGGAAGGAATCTTTTGCACATGCCAACATTGTAAGGTATGATGAAGCTAGACTCAAAAACCAGGGGCTGAAGTTCCTTTTCCTAGAGAAAGCCCTAAACTGAAAAGAAACTTCTGGGAGAAGAATCTCAAGTAAGCAAAACACGTACACTTAGGGAAAAGGAAAGAGAGAGTCCAGATAAAAGTGGGTTAGTGAGACATAGCCAGATCTCAGAAAATAGGAAACCATATTTCCTTTTATCACTTTGTAAAAGACAAGAGAAAATAGGAGTCTAGAATGGTCCCAGCTGACCCTGAAAAGTTTAGGAAAACCTATTATAAAATGAATAGAAAAGGACTGGGGTCAAATTCCATGCCATGAGAAATGAGAAAATGAAGAATAGAATATTGATGTAAACACCTGCAAAAAAGCCACACCTACAAAAGAAGTAAAAAGTAAATCCCAGAAAATGATAGAAAACATGAAAGAACATTACAAATTAGAATTAAACAAACTCAGAAATAAGGTGCTAAAAATCAGGAAGAATTTGAAATTAAAGGAAAAATGATTTCCGAAAAAAAATCTAACCAAGAACCACCATAAGATCTAATACACAACAAATAGTGCTTAAGAAATACAGAATGTATAAATAAATAAAATTTTAATCAAAAAGAAATAAAGGTAGAATGATGCAAGTATCATGACGGAGTGAGAAAACCTCTTGATCTCTTCCTTTAAAATACAACAAATTGGACAACTATAATTCAACACAAAAACATGTCTGAGAGATCAACGCCATGAGCCATCCGAAGGTGGGTGAGTTTAACAGGGAGAGCAGGGAAGGCAGAACAGGGAGGAAGGACAGAGATGAGAACTGCAGACATAGTCCAGGCTTGTCACGACCCTAGTGAATGTGGGAGCAGTGGAAAGTCAGGCTGCAACGTCACTCAGCAGACCGGGGGGCAGAGACAGCATTTTGGTCTGAGTGACTAGTACACACTGAGGCTGAGCCCAGCAACAGGGTTGAAGCAGCAATATAAATGCTGGCGGCTGCAGATGAGCAGCTGCCATCACCAAGGAAAAAAAGCCGCAGACATGGAAGTTCCCCCTGCCCCACACCAATCTCCCATACTCAACCCAGCTCTCGCAGACAGGGCAGCAGTGGAGACAAGTCATGAAGGAGTAGAAGCAACATTCCAGCAAAAATGGCCTGTACTCACTGTGGCTATACCCAGTGAAAAAAACAAAGCCACAGACTCAGAAACCCACACATAGCTGTGGAAACCGTAGAGGCAGCTGGGACATGGCAGAAAGTGTGGAGTGGATGGTGGCTTCTGGTTGCAGGAAAACAGCCTAAGAACTCAGGCTTGGAGCCTCATCACCCACCACACTCCACCACAGGGGTGATGCCCTGAGACTGAGGTGACTTGGTCATAGAGGAAATCCCACCTCCTGGGGGAATATGGGGCATTTTCCAAGACTGAGGCCGCACTGCCCCACAGAGATCCTGGAAGTCCCAGTAGTGAAGATAAAAAAAAATTTGTTCTATAGCACCATCTAATGAAAAAATAAAAGATTCCTACTTATCAACCTGCTAAATGGTTAAAAAAGTACTAAAAAAAAAGATTCCAATCTTTCAAATGCCCAAGCGGAGAAACAATCCATTGAGTATCATGAATAACCAAGGTAATAGGGTAGTTAAAAAAAAAAAAGAAACATCTCTAGAAAATAAACTCAAAGACATGGAATACCGTGATTTAAATTAAGAGAATTCAAAATTGCAGTTCTGAAAAAACTCAATGAGATATAAGAAAACTCAGAAAGGCAGTTCAATGAACTCAGGAATAAAATCGACAAAAGGACTATTTTACCAAAGACACAAAACAATAAAAAAAACCAAACAGAAATTCTGGAACGAAAGATCTCAATTAATGAGATGAAGAATGAATCAGAGAGCTTAAGAAATAGAGCAGACCAGAAGGAAGAATTAATGATCTTGAAGATGGAAATCTAGAAATGACTCAGGTGGAAGAAGAGAGAGAATTGAGAGTAAAAAAAAAAAGTTGGAAGAACACTGTAAGAACTACCTGACTCCATTAGAAAGGAAATATGAGAATAATGGGTATACCAGAAGGAGAAACAGGGAGAATGGAATAGAGAGCCTATTCAAAAAATAATACCTAAGAATCTCCCAAACCTATAGAAAGAGTTGGACCCTCAAATCTAAGAAGCTAACAGAATACCTAGTTATCTCAATACAAAAAGACCTTCGAGGTACATTCTATTAAAGCTATCAAAAGTTAATAACATAGAAGGAATTCTCAAGACAGCCAGAGAAAAGGCTGCAACCTATAAAAGAAACCACGTTAGAATATCATTGGATTTTTTTCAGCAGAAATCCTATGTGTTAGGAGACACTGGAATCAAATATTTAAAATATTGAAATAGAGAAATCATCAACCAAGAAAAATATACCCATCAAAGCTATCCTTTAGATATGAAGGAGAAATAAGTTTTTCTCTGACAAATGAAAGCTAGGGAATTTACCACAAGACTTGCATAACAAGAAATGTAGAAAGGAGCTCTTAAACCTGAAACAAAACAGTAAGTAATATGAATAACGGACACACAAAAGCAGGAAAATGTAAAAATTAATGAAACAAAGAGCTAGTTCTTTGAAAAGATAAATAAAGTTGACAGATCTCTGGCTAGACTCACCAAGGAAAAAACAGAAAAGACTCAAATAAATAAAATCAGAAATGAGAGATGTTACAAGGGACACCACAGAAATACAAAAGATTACACAAGAATACTATGAAAGGCTGTATGCCTCCAAATTTGATAACCTAGAAGAAATGAACAAACTCATAGAAATATATAATCTTCCTAGACTGAACCGTAAAGAATTGGAAAAGCTAAACAGAGCAATCAACAGTAAGGAAACAGAAGCAGTCATCAAAAACCTATCCCCCAAACCAAAAGTCTAGGACCAAATGGCTTCACTAGAGAATCCTATCACACATTCAAAGAAGATTTAATACTTATCCTCAAACTCTTTCGAAAAATTGAAGAGGAAATTTTTCCCAACTCATTTTATGAGGCAAATATTACTCTGATACCAAAACCTGGCAAGGACAACACACACACACACACGCACACAAAATTACAGGCTAATATCTCTGATGAACACAGATGCATAAATCCTAAACAAAATACTAGCAAGTCACATACAACAATACATTAAAAAGATAAAATATCACAATCAAATGAAGTTCCTTCCAGGGACTGAAGGATGGTTCAACTTATGCAAATCAATCGATGTGATACACATTAACAAAATAAAAGACAAAAACCATATGATCATATAAATAGATGCAGAAGAAGCATTTGATAATATACAGCATCTATTTATGATTAAAACACTTAATAAAATGGATATAAAAGGAAAATACTTCAATATAATAAAGTCCATATATGACAAACCCTCAGCTAACATACTCAAAGTTGGAGGGCTGAAAGCTTTTCCTCTAAGATCAGAAACAAGACAAGGTTGCCCAATCTCACACTGTTATCCAATGTAGTACTGGAAGTCATAGCCAGAGCACCCAAGAGAAAGAAAGAAAAGGCATCCAAATGAAATGAAGAAGTAAAACTGTCACTTGTTACAGTTGACATGGTTCTATATATAAAAAACCCTCAAGATTCTACCAAAAAACTATTAGAAACAATGAGCGAATATAGTAAAGTTACAGGATACATAATCAATGACCAAAAATCATTGTATTCCTATATAGTAACAATGAAATAGCAAACAAAGTAATGAAGAAAACAATCCCACCTGCAATTTCATCAAAAAGGATAAAATACTTAGGAATAAACTTAACAAATTAAGTGAAGGACCTAGACATTGAAAACTACATGACAATGTTGAAAGAAACTGAAAGACAGTCCATGCTCATGGATTGGAAGAATCAACATAGTTAAAATGTCAATGTCACCTAAAGCAATAGAGAGATTTAATGCAATCCTCATCAAAATCCCAATGGCTATTAAAACAACAACAACAACAAAAAACAACAACAAAAAAATCAGATTTGTATGGAACCACCAAAGACTCCAAATAGCCAAAGCAGTCCAGAGAAAAAGGAACACAGCCAGAGGTATCACACTCCCTGACTTCAAATTATACTAAAAATCTACAATAATCAAAACTGTATTATCATTCCAAGCACATTCTCTGACCATAATGCTTTGAAACTGGAGATCAACCATAAAAAGTGGGAAGAATCACAAATAGTAAATATTATGGAGATTAAACAACATGCTGCTAAAAATAAATGGGTCATAAAAGAAATAAAAGAGAGATCAAGAGATGCATAGAAACAAATGAGGATGAAAGTACAACATATCAAAACCTTTGGGACACAGCAAAAGAGGAAATTTGCTGTGTAAGGTGTAAGAAGAAATTTCATATCATCACAGACTTATCTCAAGAAACAAGAACGATCCCAAATAACCTAACATTACATCTAAAAAAACTAGAAAAAGAGGAACAAATGAAGTCCAAAATCAGCAGACGGGAAGAAATAATAAAAATTAGAGCAGAATTAAATGAAATTGAGAACAAAAACACAATAGAAAAATTAATACAACAAAGAGAGCTGGTTCTTTGAGATTAATAAAACTGATAAACCTCTGGCTAGACTCGCTCAAGTAAAAAGAGAAAGGACACAAATAAACAATCAGAAACGAAAGAAAGGTTACGACAGATACAACAGAAATACAAAGGATCATTCAAGAATACCATGAAAGATTATAGGCCACCAAATTCAATAACCTAGAAGAAATATTCTTAGAAATATACAACTTCCCAGACCAAATCATGAAGAACTGGAAAATCTAAATAAACCAATCACCAGTATAAAAATTGAAATAATCATCAAAAACCTCCCAAAAAATAAAAGTCCTGGACCAGATGGCTTCACTAGTGAATTCTACCAAACATGTGAAGAAGATTTAACACTTGATCTTCTCAAACTTTTCCAGAAAAGTTGAAGAGGCAATACTTCCCAACATTACTCTGATACCAAAACCTGATAAAGATAACACAAAAGAAAACTATACACCATTATCTTTTATGAATACGGATGTAAAAATCTAACAAAAATACTAGCAAATTGAATACAACAATACATTAAAAAGATTATACACCATTATAAAGTGGGCTTCGTCTCAGGGGCACAAGGATGGTTTAACATATGCAAATTGATTCATGTGATACACACATAAACAAAATAAAGAATAAAAATTATATGATCATATCAATTGATGCAGAAAAGCATTTGACAAGATACAGCATTCATAAAGCACTTAAATAAAATGAGTATGGAAGGAAAATACCTCAATATAGTAAAAGCCATGTATGACAAACCCTCAGCTAACATTATATTTAATGGTGAAAAACTAAAAACTTTCCCTTTAAGATCAAGAACAAGACAAGGCTGTCCGCTATCACCACTATTATTCAACAGTGTTGGAAGTCCTAGTGACAGAAATCAGACAAGAGAAAGAAATAGAAAGCATCCAAATAGGGAATGAAAAAGTAAAATGGTCACTTTTTGCAGATGACATGATTCTCTATATAGAAAACCTTAAAGACTGACTAAAAAATATTAGAAACAATAAATAAATACAGTGAAGTTTTCGAGATACAAAATAAATGTTCAAAAATTCATAGTATTCCTATACTCTAACAATGAATTTTCAGAAAAATGAAAAAAAATCCTTTTGCAATTCTAACAAAAAGAATAAAATAACTAGAAATAAACCTAATGAAGCATATGCAGAACTCTACACACTGAAAACTAAAGAACATTATTAAAAGAAATTGAAGAAGATACAAAGAAATGAAAAGATATTCCACGTTCATGGATCGGAAGAGCCAACATAGCTAAAATGACTTCATTACCCAAAACATTATACAGATTTAATATCAAAATCCCAATGGCATTTTTTAAAGAAATAGAACAAAAAAAATCATCAGATTTGTATGGAAGCACAAAAGCTAAACAGCCAAAGCAATACTGAGAAAAAGAACAAGGCCAGAGCTATCAGTCTGCCTGACTTCAAATTATATCACAAAGCAACAATAATCAAAACAGCATGATACCGGCAGAAAAACAGACACATAGATCAATGGAACAGAACTGAGGGTCCAGAAATAAACCTCCGTATACACGGGCAAATAATTTTTGACAAAGGAGCCAAAAACATACAATGGAGAAAGGAAGGCCTCTTCAATAAATGGTGCTGGGAAAATTGGAAAGCCACATGCAAAAGAATGAAACTAGATTGTTATCACCATATACCAAAATTAACTCAGTATGGATCAATATAAGACCTGTTTCAGGTCTTATATTCAGATCGCATAGAAGAAAAGATAGGTACTAAACTCATGGACCCTAGATTTAGAGAGAATTTTGATTTTGACCTCAAAGGCAAGGGAAGTAATAGCAAAAATAAATGAATGGGACTATAACAAACCAGCAAGCTTCCGCATAGCAAAAGAAACCATCAACAAGGCAAAGAGGCAACCAACTGAATGGGAGAATATATTTGCAATCAACGCCTCCAATAAGGGCCTAATTTCCAAAATATATAAAGAACTCAGACAACTCAACAACAACAACAACAAAAACAATTAAAAAATGGGCAGAGGACCCGAACAGACACTTCTCTCAAGAAGACATACAAATGGCCAACAGACATATGTCAAGATACTCAACTTCACTAGCTATAAGGAAAATGCAAATCAAAACCACAATGAGATACTACCTCACACCTGTCAGAGTGTCTATTATCAATAAGAAGAAATAACAAGCATAGGAGAGTATGTGGAAAAAAAGGAACGCTGTACACTGCTGATGGGAATATAAAATGGTACAACCACTATGGAAAACAGTATGGAAGTTACTCAAAAAATTAAGAAGAGAGCTGCCCTATGACTCAGCAATCCCTCTTCTGGGTATCTATCTCAAAATTTTGAAAATATTTATTCATAAAGATATATATACCCCTATGTGCACTGAAGCATTATTCACAATAGCCAAGACATGGAAACAACATAAGTGTCATTTGATGAATGATTTGAGAAAGAAGTGGTACATATGTACAATGGAATACTAATCGGCCCTAAAAAGTATGCGATAGTGACATGTGCGACAACATGGATGGATTTTGAGAGTATCATGCTAAGTGAAATAAGTCAGAAGGAAAAGCACAAGAATCATATGATTCATTCATGTGGGGTATATATCAGAAGTAACAAAAGAATACACAAAACCAACAAACTCACAAAGACAACAGTATAGTGGTTATCAGAGAGGAAGAGAGTGGGGGATGAAGGGGGTAAAGGAGGTGAAACATATGGTGACGGAAGGAGACCGGACTTTTGGTGGTGAGCACACAATGCAATATACAAATGATGTATTATAGAACTGTATGCTTGAAACTTATATATTATTAACCAATGTTATCTCAATAAATTTAACTTAAAAAAAGAAATGAAGGTGAAAATTAGAATGTAAGTGACAATAAAGGGAAGATCCTAAATTCATATAATGAGGAGTCCCAAAAGAAGAAAATCAAAGCAATGAAACTGAGTAATATTAAAATATAAATATTAAAACCTATAACTCAAGAAAAAAAATCCTGAAACTAGAAGTCTTGAAATGAAATACTGAAAGGCTACTCCAAGTACCTGGGAAATATCAACCTAGAAAAATCAATACTGAGATACATCAGTAAAACCTGTGGATTTCCAAAAAGGGAAGAAAAATGCCTCTTAATAGCAGGTCAAAAAAATTTAAAAAATCTAGTGATTTATAAAGTAGATCTAATAAGTGAGTTCAACAAGGTCACAAGATACAAGATAAAAATAGAAAAATCAGTCATATGTCTGTATACTAGCAATGAACACTTGGGTGCCAAAATTAAAAATACAATATCATTTATAATCTCTCGAAAGAATAAATACACAGGTATAAACCTACAAATATATGTACAGGACACGTGTTGAAAACTATACAACTCTGATGAAGGAATTCAAAGATCTAAAAACAATGGAGAGAGACATACTTTGTTCATGAACTGGTTGACTCAACTTGGTAAAGATGTAAATTCTCTCTATAATGACATATACGCTTAACCCAATTCTTTCAAAATCCCAGCAATATTTTTTGTAGATACAGAAAAAAATTATTCTAAAATTTATGTAAAAAGGCAAATTAGAACAGCCAAAATAATTTTTTTTTAAAGAAGAATAAGAGGACTCAGTCTAATTTCAAGATTTATTATATAGCTACAGCAATAAACACTGTATGATATTGGTGGAGAGATATATACAATGATCAATGGAACAGAGAACCCAAATAGACCTATACAAATATGCTCAACTGGTTTTTGAAAATCTGTGAAAGCAAATCAATGCAGGAAAGATAAACTTTTCAACAAATGGTCCTGGAAGAGGTAGATATTGATAGATAAATTGTGAACTTCAATTTAAGTCTCATACCTTATATAAAAATTAAGACAAAATGGATCACACTTAAGTGTAAAACAATATAACTTTTAGGAAAAAAAGGAAAATATCTTTGGGATCTGGAACTAGGCAAAGAGTTCTTAGACTTGACCCTAAAAGTATGATCCATAAAAAGAATAATTGGTAAACTAGACCTCATCAAAATTAAAAAATTTTGCTGAGAAAGCCCCCATGTGAAGAGGATGAAAAGACAAGCTAGAAATGGAAAAAATATGTGTAAACCACATATTCAATGAAAGACTACTATCTAGAATACATAAAGAAAGCTCAAAGCTCAGTCATAGAATAAACAATCAATTCGATTAGAAAATGGGCAAATGAAGAGACTTTTTATCAAGGAGGGTTTATAGATGGCAAATAAGCACTATAAAAGATGTTCAATGTTATTAGCCATTAGGAAAATGCAAATTAAAACCATAATGAGATATTACTACACATCTATCAGAACAGCTAAAACCAATAACTGTGACAACAACAAATGCTGGTGATGATGTGAAGAAATTCATGCATTGCTGGTGGGATTGTAAAATGGTATGGCCGTCTGGAAAACAATTTTTTAAAAAACTAACATGCAATATTACAGGACTCAGCAACTATAATTCTGGACACTTATCCCAGAGAAATGAAAACTTGTTCACAGGAACCTGTGTACAAATGTTTATAGTTGTTTTATTCTTAATAGCCTAAATCTGGAAACAACCCAGGTATCCTTCACAGCCTGAACATCCATACCATGGAATATTATCCGACAATAAAAAATGAAGGAACTGTTGATACAAGCAACAACTTGGATGAATCTCCAAAGAATTACAATGAGAAAAAAGCCAATCCAAAAAGGCTACATACCATATTATTCCATTTATATAACATTTATGAAATAACAAAATTAAAGAAACAGAGAAGATACTAGTGGTTGCCAGGGGGTGAGGAGGGGTAGGAGTGGGAGGAAGTGAGCATGGCTACAAAATGGCAGCATAAGAGATCCTTGTCCTGATGGGAATGTTTTATATCTTGACTGTATAAATATCAATATTTTATTATAGTGGTTGGAGATGTTACCATTGGGGAAAACTGAGTAAAGGATACATAATATCTCTCTGTATTATATTTTACAATTGCATGTGAATCTACAATTATTTAAAAATAAAAGTCAATTTTTAAAAACTTTGAAATAAAAGATACTTCACATCAGATGCTGACGAGGAAGGGAAGAAGAGGTCACAACAAATTTCAGTAATGAACATAATAGGGAATCAATAGATAATAACTAAAAGGGAGGGTAGCAAATAAAGCTAACCACTGTAACAAAAATAAAAACCTTCCAAAATACCAAAAATATACTTAAAAAAATCACAGAGAACTATTTTACATATAGATATACAGGAAGAGGGAGGGAACAAGGTAGAGAGCTCAAGGAAACTATAACTAACTTAGAGAACCATATGAAAACAAATAACATATGTATGACAGAATTAAACTTTAAAAGAAAAGCAATCCCTAAAAATAAAAATATATAAAAAAATTAATGAATTTTAATGTATATCCAGTTGGTGGCAGAGTTAACACTATCCTATGTAACTTTTCAACACAATAATTTGACTATATATACCCATTCAACCCTAAAGTCAAGAGAAGTACAAAGAAAACTCTAAACTCTTTTCAGTAATCCCATTAGTGGTTATTGTGCTGAGATTCTTATTCTGAGATTGCAGTTTGTGTATTTGGAATGAAGAAAAATTAGTAATAATGTGATATTCTAATTCCATCATTCCTGGGGTCAGAGAAAACCAAGAACTTCAGCCTGGGACAAAGGAGATATAGATATACGTATGATAGAAGAGGTTTAATAAAACTCTACAGTCTTGAATTTGATTTGGAAATATCAACGCAAATATCAATTATATGCAAAATATATCTTTTTTAAAAAAAATTCCTAGATCTTTCAAAAATACACAGGAGCCAACTTGAAGGGGCTCCAATTGGTCAGGGATAGTACAATTAGAGTATCAGTAAGAATAATAACTACAATTAACTGAAACATACATATGATTTAATCCAGAACTCAGAAAATGAAAAAAATAAAAACTAACTGGTCATCATTGGAAAGTGCTAAAGGACGACCTCACTGTTCTGAAAACTGATAAGTGGAGAGAATCAAGCACTCGTTTTGCCTTTACCTAAACAAATTTTATCATGGGTATAACCTAACCAATTAACTAATGAGGGAAACTTTCTCTTTAAAATAGTATTCAGATAATAAAGAAAGAATGGTAGAATTATAATATCACCATTTTATAAATCATAGTGAATAACAGACTTAGGCAATGTTCCTCAAGGGTTGTCAATAGTACAGAAAAAAGACAGACACTATATGCTTCCTGAAGGAAGGGAACAGCATCGCCTATGATGCACTCTTGTTCCCTCTGCCCAAAATAATCTAAATCTGATAAAAACTCCAGATTTGACTATGAATTTATAGGAAATACAGGACAGATAAACATTGTTAAATGACACCATAAGATACAAAAATACAGACTATGCACTTAGTATTTTTAATAAAAATGCACAGAAAAAGAGATGGTAAGATTAAAATATTATAGATTAAAAAGAAGACTTCAAACTCATATCAATTAACCACAATAAAGATTTAAATTTTTATTTGGATACTGATCCAAACAAACTATTAAAAATATACTTTGATAGTTTTAAAGGAGTTATTGTTAGAGATGGGTTTGTGTGTGGTGGGGAGAGAAATGTCATAATGACATTGTGCTGATTTTAAGCCCTAATTTTAAATAACATACATTACTCTTAAAAACAAAAAATGTATATGTCGCTTCTGAAAGACCTCATACTTTGCGAGGACATCTGTTACATTTAAACTGGATCTTAACTGTAATAGAAAAAAATACTTTTTTAATGCATTGTTGAACTCATGTAAGTAATAAGGGGGTAGAGGATCCAGGAAGGTTAAATCTAAGTGAAAAGTCATAAAAAGTAAATATGTGAAAAGGAAAGTATGAGGGTAATAATCTAATTCACACTGGGAACAGAAATTAAGTCTTGGACTCTGATCCAGGACTGGAAAGCTAAGACGTCTCATTTTAGCCAGAACCCTCAAGATGGCCAAAATGGACTTTCTCAACGGATGAAAACCTTCTCTGCAGAAAAGCAGTTCCACTAGGCTCTCAGGATTAAGTAAAAGCTACCAAATATACGAGAAAATAAACTATAAAAAGAGTCATAACTATAGTTAATGGCAACAACTAATAAGAATATAGGTTCAATCCCCTTGGAATTAAAACATGAGAATTAAGTTATAAAATATAAAACTACAGTAAATATTTAAAAGAAAAATGGAATTAAAAGTAGCAGCAATCTAGAAGAAATTATAAAAAAGACCAGATTTGAAAAAAAAAGAACCAAACAGAACTTTGAGATATGAAAAGTTAAGTGTTGAAATACAGTACTATAACCAAAATTAAGAACTCAACAGATGCATTTTATAGCAGGTTTGATGTAGTTTAACAGAGATTCAATGAACTGTAAAGCAGGTCAGAAGAAACTATCAATTAAAAAATTTAAGAAGCACACAGATTAAAAATACAGAAGAATAAGCAAGAAATAGAGAGACTACAGTAAGAAGTTACAAAAATATGTTTATTTGGGTTCCAGAAAGATAACAGAAGCATCAAGTAAAAGCAACATTTAAAGAAACAGTGCCTGAGAATTTTCCAGAACTGATGAAAAGCACAGAACCACAGATCCAAGAAGCCCAACAAGCTCCAGGTGGAAAAATAAAAAGAAATCACAGTAAAAATGCAGAGGACCAAAGGAAAGAAAAAGAAGAAGAAATCCTAAAAACAGAGAAAAACATTACTTTTAAAAAGCAACAGACTGAAACCTGACCTTAAAAAATTTTCTATTAATTTTATTTGCTATAAGTGGGCCTTAAAAATGGTTATATTTGATAGGTCTATAACTTTTTCAGCAAGTTATAAAGTATACAAGATTTTTAAAACAGCATATCCCTATATTTGTCCTTCCTAAAGCTTTTCTGTCACAGAAAGAATTCCTGAATCACTTTAATAAGCTATACTCGATGGTTTCCGTTTGGATTGCATTTGTATAATTGACACTTTTTAACATTTCGCCTTTTTAAAAAACATAGGCCCTATATAACATATTGTACATATACGATTTCAGGTGGTTCTAGAGTCATCAGAAGCCTGTCAACCTCAGGTTAAGAATCTCTACAATAAAAATAAATAATTTCAGAAAAGGACAGGATTTAGAGTGATGGAAGTATTCTGAAATTCGATAGCTGATGGTTGCACAACTGTAAAAATTTAATGAAAATCAAACTAACAATGAGTGAGTTGTATGGTATATAAACTATACCTCAATAAACCTGTTTTTAAAAAATCCTCTGCAATGCAAATATTCATATACTTGTTCCTTGGGCTACTGTTTTTCTATGTATTTAACAGAAGCAAAATGTATAAATAATTTTGGGGGGAGGAGGAGGAGGTAGGAGACTATATAAGAACAAACAAAAAATAGCCCTCTGAAGTGGTGATTTAGTCAGAAAACTATAGCTCTGGGACAAAAAACAAAAACAAAAAAATCTGAGGTGGTACTGTGCTGATTTCAAGATTTCCACCAACTAGGTATCCATGTTTCAAGGTATTCAGAAAAGCAATGGAAGCCACAAGGCCGTGAGAAATATCTTCAATGTGCTAAAAGAATATTAACTTCAAACTCAGAATTCTAATAAAGAAATGATAGATTTTAAATACCACCACTTTACAACAGTTAATAAACTAATGGATCTACACAATGACCACCAATGGTTGCTAGTATCACACACAAAAAAGATAATCTGACATTATGTATCACCTAATAGAAATATATAATACATAAGAAAGTGAAAAGCCAATCCATGGAATGGTAGAAAAGACTTGTAGATCATGTATCTGATAAGGACTTGTATCTAGGATATATAATGGACCCTTACAATTCAATAAGACAATTTTTAAAAGGGCAAAGGATCTGAATAGACAGTTATCCAGAGAACATAAACAAATGTTCATTACAGTGGTTACCAGAGGAAAGAAGGAAGGGGGAAAAATAATTAAAATGTTTTTAAAAAACATTTTTAATAAATAAATAAATGTTTAGAAAAAAGAAAAGAGAAAATTTATGCTCAACATAATTAGCCATCAGAGAAATGAAAACTAAACCCACAATGAGATCCATCAGAATAAAATTTAAAAGAAAGATAAGTACTGGTGAGGATATGAGGAAACTGGAACTCTCATACACTGCTGGTGTGATTATAAAATGGTGTAGCCACTTTGAAAAACAGTCTGGTAGTTCCTCAAAGAGTTAACACTTGAGTTACCATATGATCAAGCAATTGTATATATGTAGGTGTATACAAGTGATATGAAAACATATGTCTGCACAAAAACTTGTACACGAGTGTTTAACAGCAATGATATCTACAAAGCCAAAAAATGAACAACATAAATGTCCATCGACTGATGAATGGATAAATACAACATATTATAGCCATACAATGGAATATCATTCAGCAATAAAAAGAATAAAGAACTGACACATACTAATAACATGCAAGAACCTTGAAAACATTGAATGAAAGAAGCCAGTCACAAAAGACCAAAATTATAAGATTCCATTTATATGAATGTCCTGAACAGACAAATTAAAGAGATAGAAAGTAGATTAGCTGTTGCTTAGGTCTATGGAAAGGATGGGGAAATGGGGAGTGACTGCTGGAGGGCATAAAGTTTCTTTCTGTGATGATGAAAATATTCTAAAATTGATTGATGATGGTTGCACAATTCTATGAATATACTAAAAACCACTGGATGAGTGAGTTGTAGTGTACATGAAAATGTATATGACTTATACCCAACAAAATTTTTAAAAGAATTATATAATACCACCTAAAAATGTTTTGGCAAATCGGTCAATCAATCTCAATCAATAACATCAAGCACCTATATCTAATAACCAATTTAGAGAACTGACAGACATACTAAACACCATGGGGTTGTAACCAGCAAAATCCAGGACAAACAACCCCATTCTCCAACAACAACAAGCAACAAGGCAAAAACATGTGGAGGAGTGGTTTGGGAAATGGAGTAGGAACCTATAAAGAGATTTAAGAGACATAGTGACAAATCACAATAAATGGACCTTATATGGATACTAATTCAAACAAACTATAATGTGTTTTATAATGTGTATAAAGAGACAATGAGGAAACCTGAACACTGGATATTTAACAGTGAGTTACTACTATTAATTACGTTTAGCTGTAATTACATATGTGGGAACTTGATATGACAGAAGTAGCACTGCAGACCACTGGGAAAAAGATGGAACTGGGCTAAATAATTAATGATGTGGGGGAAAAATAAAACTAGATACCTACTACATCATCATACAGATAAATCAATTGCAGGGGAGTTTGAAAACATAAAAGCAACACTTTAAAATTTTAAAGAAAAATATTATGATCCCTAAGAGAAGAAAGATTTCTTAAGCAGGACGCAATGCTAAAACCAAAAGAATAACTCAATTTAATTCAGAATTTATGTTCTTTGAAAAATGCCACATAGAAAATGGAAAGAAGCCAAACTGGATACCCGAAGCTTGAATAGTGAATATAAATACCCAGAATGTATAAAGTACTCACACATCAATAAGACAATGGAAAAAAATAGAACAAAGACAAGAAAGGACATTTCGTAGAAGATAAAACAATAATACTCAACATGAAAAGGTAGGCAACCTCATCAATGAGGACAATGCAAATTAAGACAATGAGATAGCAATTTGCATTTAAGACTGCCCAACAATAATAGGTATAACATCACTAAGTGTTTATGAAGATGGAGAGGAACTGGCAAAAAGTCAGTATAATTCTGGGAAAACAATTTGGCAAAATCTGGTAAAGGTAAAAAATACCCAAAGACATAGTAATTCTACCCGAGGGTATAAATCCCACAGAAATTCTTGCATACATGCATGAGATGTACACAAGTTTTTCTGGCACTACTGGTTCATAGCAACAAAAAATAAAAACAAAAATGCTGAAGGCAACTCAAATGTTCATTAAAAGGAGAATAAATAAATTATGAGATATAACAATTATTACTTAGTAATGAGGATGAATTTCTTGCATATATACATGAGACGTACACAAGTTTTTCTGGCACTATTGGTTCATAGCAGCAAAAAATAAAAACAAAAATGCTGAAGGCAACTCAAATATTCATTAAAAGGAGAATAAATACATTATGAGATATAACGATTATTACTCAGTAATGAGGATGAATGAGCTAGAGAAACATGAATGAATCCAGAAATATAATGTAACATGAACAAAGTAAGTAAAAAAAAAAAAAAAAACACTTCGGAAAAGTTTTCTAGGGCTGCAGTCAAGATGGCAGGCTTCATAAAAGTAGGATTCACCACCTTCCACGACTGTTAAAATTACAACCAAATTATAAAACAAACAACATGAAGAACTACTTAAAGTCTAGCTGATCATAACATACATCTGAGGATATAAAGAAAAACCCAAATCTGGTAGGAGGAGCAGAGACATGAAGCAGACTGGACCCCCACCAGCACGATGCAGTTGAGCAGCAGGAGGGAGAGCATGGGAAGGAAGAGCATGGCTGCACAGGGCCCTGAAGGAATGAGGGGCCCTACCCCCACACAGGGGTTCCCCAGCCCAGAGTTCCAGTCCAGGAAAGAGGAGTTCCCACAAAACCTGACTGTAAAAACCAGTGGGAACTCTGGCCATCTGGGTAGACAGAAATAAAACTGAAAACCCAGATGTCCCTTTAAAGGGCATGCACACAGGCTCACTTGTTTGTAGACACTCACTCTGGGTTCCGGTGGAGGGTCAGCAGCTCTGGAGGTGCAAGAGACATATGGGAAAAGATTGAGTTGTGGCACCTGGCCAAAGGATGGAGGGACAGCTGCTATTGCTCCTTTATTGGGATCCACTCGGGGGCAGTCTACAAGTGGGTGCCATCTTTCTTGTGGTGACGACTCCTCTCCTCGCAACAGCCAATTCTTAATCTGCAATGGCCGGTGCGATGGGCTGCACCACCCCGTGTCTCCCTGAGGCCCAGCCCCATCCAGCTCACAAATTGCCTGCAGCACACATTACTAGTCAACCAGCCCCACTCTGCAGCTTCCCTGGGCCGCATATTTACTGACAGGCAGTAGCTCTCAGCTCACTTGGCCCGCTGCGCGGCCCACACATTTCTGGGGAGACTTTTGGTGGCAAGCTACTGGTGCCAGCCCAAGCTACAATACCTTTTGGGCAGATCACAGGAGTCTGAGGGCCTGAGGACGACAGTGGCTGGCATTGCTGTGATCTGAGACTTTCACAGGAAGCTGCAGATTCAGCACTGGCGTGAAATGTGACTCTGCACTGGCTGGGTGAAATTCATTAGCTTTACCCCGGTGACTCTGCCCCACCCAACTTGCATACCACCCAAAGGTGCTTCCAGCTGTAGAGTTATACGGGCAGCTGACAGGCAGCTGGCAGGCAGCCCCAGAACCAGTACTGGGGGTATCTGGTCTCAGCTTGCAGCATGGTCTCTCCCACTTGCCTCCAGATTCAGCAGAGGCAGCAACCACCCACAGATCACTTTGTAGTCCCTACCATACAGCCCTGAGCAATCAAATGCAGAGGCTGAACTTGGCCTACACAGGAGCACCTCCTAAGGGGCCACAGAACCAACACATCTGAAAGCTGACTTCAGAACACAACAGAGTACCACCTGACTAGCTCCATAAGCGGCACACCCAAAGTGTGGTCTCAACATGTACATAAGACTGCTGGAGCAAATCCCACTCCATGGAGTCAGCCCCCAAGAGCAGCTCATACCCTGTGGATGGGGCCAATTCCCAGAGCAAGTCAGCCCGACAGTCAATCACAGCCACTGACATGCTAACGGCAATCAAGGCTTAGCTACAACAGAACACAAACAACCACACAAGGAACATGCCCAGAACACTCAGAGCCACTGGGCCACACAGGACACCTCCTACATAAGGCCACTTGGCCAAGGCTAGGAGATGTAACAAACCTTCCTAATACATAGAAACAAACACAGAGAGGCAACTAAAATGAGAAAACAACAATAAAAAAATACCACAAATGAAAAAACAGGCGAAAACTCCAAAACAACAACAACAACAACAACAGCTAAACAAAACAGAGGCAAGCAACCTACCAGGGACAGAGTTCAAAACACTAGTTACAAGGATGCTCTACCCTTAAG